>NC_058131.1:248354294-248406871 GCF_016433145.1 Gracilinanus agilis
CTCTTCTCTTCTCTTCTCTTCTCTTCTCTTCTCTTCTCTTCTCTTCTCTTCTCTTCTCTTCTCTTCTCTTCTCTTCTCTTCTCTTCTCTTCTCTCTCTCTCTCTCTCTCTCTCTCTTCCAAATGTTGACACTCTAGGGAACCTATTGTCACAGAATGCATCATAATGATAGGGTGGAAGCTCAATGGTTGAATATTTGGAGAAGATATCTTAGTTGTGGATGCTCTAGTACTGCTGGGTCACTAAAGCATTAATGAATAAGTATCTATCTAGTCATTCAACAGATACGTCTTGGGTGTCCAGCACTTCATTAGGTAAAGAAGTTGAAGACATTGTCCCTGAAGACAATAATCCCTTAATACCTACCTGGCAGGGTTGTTTTGAACTTCAAAGAAAATAATGCATATAAAATCTTTTGCAAACTTAAGAGTTCTTTATGTGTTCATTGTTGTTATTATCATCATTATCTCATTCTCAATTTTTAATGAAGTTCAAGTAGAAAGAGTCTGAAGAAAAGTGGCTCTCCCATTATTTTTTATAGTTAATATTCTGCAGGATAATATACAGATAGTTAAAATCACTGGTTTTTATAAATGATTAAGAGGAGTTTGGTATATCATCATGTTATTCTCATCTTTCACAATGGAATTCAGAAAGAAATGATCCTGGGACAAGTTGCCTTCCTAATGCTATTCCTTTATGCTTAACATTCCAAGGACTATTGTACAGGTGGATGAAACCATTGCTTTTTTTGGTAAGCTGGTGGTAAGCTCGTCTTCTCTAGCTAGACTCACTGAAAGTATCCTCAGTACAACTCCAATAGCAGACAGGACAACAGGGATGGTATACAGCTCATTCTAGTCCCACATAATTTGAATCTCCTCAGTCAGGTCTCTATATTTCAAAGTTTTCATTTGAGGTTAGTTGGAGAAAATAAGTATAAGATATAACAACATTTATTTAAAATGCTGTTCATAAACTTTTATGGAACAATATTATTATTGGCATCATCAACAACCACATGATTATTTTCTTTTGTATAGTTTTCATGGTTTTATACTTTAGGACATGTAATAAATAAATGTGTAATTGCCCTCAACATGATGCAAGACCAAGAGGTGAAAATGAGACAGAAAAGCCCTATAACAGCATAAAATTTTATTAGAATCCCTATTGGTAAGCAAAGTGATGTTTTGTGAACAAGAATGGTCTCTCTTAACTTGACCAAGATAGAAATCAGTAAATTGCAGAACAAATTCAACTAACATCCAGGAAAGAAAGAAGGAAACTAAAATGAATTTCTTTTAAGAGGGATCTTTAACATCCACACTGGTGAAAATAACAGCGAACTCAATTGCTTACTTCAGATCAAACAGTTAATGTTTTCAAGGCCATGTGATTTTATGTATTTTAGATATTATGCACCAATGAGTATAAGAGCTTACATTTTAAAATGCATCCATTTTTTTCCCAATTCACTGTGACCTTTTCTTCTACATTTGGGTTGAAGTTGATTTTTGTACATAATGTTAATTACAAGGCCCCAGTCTTTATTGCTTGTCTTTGCAGCTCATGTTTTTTGTTTGCCATCTTGCCACTATTCCCATTACTGACCTCTATGCAGAGAGAAAAATATCTGTCCATGTCCCTCAAATTTCCTTTGATTTACATTAGCTACAATCAATTGATAGAGTCAGAGAGATTTGATTAAAGCCTGTCTCAAATGTTTTGACTTGCTTTTATAAGGACTGGGATCAACATTTTTTTAACCTCATGTTTTGTTGGCTTGGGTCAAGCAAACCTTTTGGGTATCTGTGTATAAACTGTGCTTGAAATTAGATTAATTTTTACTTTAAATTATTTTAACTTGTACTCCAAAGAGGATGTGTGGAAAACAATCATACAAGCATCTGGCTAACTACAGACTGTCCATTTGAAATCCTATAAATGTTCAAAAAGTAATTGGCTTTCTTAATAAATTATAGAAAGTGAAAATGACTTTTGTTGGTGCTGATTGGTGCCTTTCATTAGCCTTTTTCAAAATGTGTATTAGGAAAACTGCACTGAAGAAAACAGGACATTCAAAAGGGAGGACAAGCAAATGAAAAATTTGTTATTACTTTATTTAATTAAATATTTACTTTCCAAACTGTCCACAACAGAAGTTCATGCATCCAAAAAAAATGGATGCATTTTAAAATGTAAGCTCTTATACTCATTGGTGCATAATATCTAAAATACATAAAATCACATGGCCTTGAAAACATTAACTGTTTGATCTGAAGCAAGCAACAGAAGAGACAATCCATTTTGTTCTTTGCATGTTGAAACATTTGTATTTGATGATGATTGTTAAGGTCACGATAAAAAGTAAAAAATTAAAAATAAAGAAAAGAATATAAAGAAATATACATTAGAAACTAATTTTTAGCCTAAGGATTTTTCAGGCTAAATTTAATGGGGAAAAACTCAAATGAAAAACAACCTAACAAATCCATGTTTTGTTTTTACTCTGATGAATGTCAACCTAGAAAGGCTTGATTGTGGCTCATGATGATTTCAGCTCATTTTAAGCTCATTGAGGGCAGGGGCTATTTAATTTTTGTCTTTGTTTTCCAGCACCTTGAATGGTATCTGGTACATAGTAGGTGCTTTATAAATGTTTGTTGATTAATCCTTGTGAAACTTTTCTCATGATACTTGGAATTTCATTGAAGGGATAATAATGGCATTCCTGAAACAAAGAATAGTTAAATGATTCCTGTTATTAATATTTCTGTCTTCCTCAGTGCCTAACAGTGCATTGTATAAATTATGTATTTACAAAATATTTGCTGAATGCCGACCCTCATCAGAAATTTTCCTTGCTGGTGATCATGTGACTCAACCTCATTCTGCCTCAGTCTTTTTTTTCTGTAATATGAAGACATTGTATTTTATGATCTCTAAAGTCCCTTCAAACTGAGATTTGATCATTAACAACTAGTTAATTTCCCTTCCAGCTCAAATGTATCTTTATTCTAAGTTAATAGTTTCTTTGGAGATGGTACTAATTGGAGGATACAATAATCTAGAATAGGGATAATTTAGGATATCAGAGAGTGGGACTGACTTCTTTTTCAAAGCTTCAGAATGAAAATAGACTTCTAAAAACAAATGGCATCCCCTTCCTCTATAAAATGTTGTATGCAAAAATGTGTCTAATACATCGAACAATGCAATGAGATAAATGAGATCAAAACAATCTTCCATTTCTTTTGTACAGTATTCTTCACAGATAGCTATTTTTCATGGTTTTGATCCCATTGAACCTCTTAAAAATAGCTTCAAGTTTATTGGTGTGTCTCCCCCCCCCCCAAAACACACACCCTTTTCCTTTTCAGTCTCTTTCTCTTAAGCATGATCTTTGGAGCAAGCTCATGACAATGTCCTGGTCAGCTCTTTTAGGTTAAAAAAAAAAAAAGTTGATTTCCTGTTCTGGTGAGCTATACATCACTGACGCTCCCATCTGTGCCGTTTGTCTACGACAGAATGACAGGTGTCATTTATCACCAGGCCTTGCGGAAGCTGTGGGAAGAGGGATTGAAATTTTTTCTGGAAGGAGTCAGTGTCTACAGACTGCCAGATCATTAAAAAGGGGGCTTTCCAAAGAAAGCTGTGTGTAATGTGGTTGTACTTACTGTCAGTGATAGGCTAAAAGAAAGAAGAAACATCAGGGGGAAGAAAAAGGAAAGAGAGATGAAGTTTCTGCCAGGGGCATTTAAAGTTACAGTGCTTCAAATGCGAGAATCTTTTTGGATTCTGTTTCAATATGTGCATGCTAAATAAGCCCTTTAGAGATTTCAGTTCAGCTTATAGTGCCAGCGAGGAAACCAAAACAGGAAACTCCTTTAACAGCATTTATTCGCATCACATATTATTTAGGGCAACGTAACAGAGTTTGTTCTTTAAGAAGCATGTCTGGAAGCACAATGGTTGAAGAGGCTGGAGGAGTGGAAACAGGAAAACCTATCTGAACAAAAACTAAGGCCCCTAATAAATCACAAGACAAAACTAAGACCTCCTGGCAGGGGCCCTTTCTCCAAAGAGACATTTACAACATCCTGTTTGCATGAGCACACTCAAAAAACGCACAAAAATATCATTCTTTCAGCACCTCCCATTTGGTTTAGATTTGCCAATGATGGGATCTTCAAAAGTCAGGGCATGGAGATGTCCCTTCCACCACCTTTTCTAGCAAATTGCCCCTCTATTCCAATTTGGCAGAATGCCCCCAAAGGCTGGGACTTAAAAGACCTTTTTTTTTTCCCCAAGCTTTGGAAAAGAGAGATCAGCATGCAGAAGTAGCATCAAGAGGGTAATAGAATGAGCTTAAAAGTAGAAAATCTGGGTTAGAATTTTGATGGAGCAACTTTGGATGATTCATTTCTCCCCTTTGGTACTTAGTTTTCCCCTCTGTAAAATGGGTTAGATGACTTCCAAGGTTTCTGTTTTGTCTAAAGGATGATGATTCTCTTCTGTGCCAATTCCTAAAAATAAGTGAGGAGCCTGAAATTCTTATGTATACATTCTTGTGATCAGATAAAACCTGTGAATTTGGGTTTAGCAGTCAGAGAAACTAGAAACACCAAAAGCAATCCGCTCCCTCACTTTGTGTTTCCCACGTATAGCATTTGCTTTTTTGCTTGAATGTTTTTTATTATTATAATTTCAATTTAATTGCTTTGCTAATTTACTATTCCTTCCTATTGTTGTGGTTCAGTCATTTCAGTCATGTCCAGTTTTTCATGACCCCATTTGGGGTTTTCTTGGTAGAGATATTGGAGCGATTTGCCATTTCCTTCTCCAGCTTATTTTGTTAGATATAGAAACTCAGGCAAACAGGACTAAGTGACTTGCCCAGGATCACACAGGTAGTAAATGTCCGAGGCTGAAATTTTCATAGATTCATGCTGTCTTGATTGATGAAAGTCTACTATAATCTCCCCAACCATGCTTCATCCTGGTCATCTTCCTCCCCTGCCACCACATGGGTGTCCTTGACCTGCCACTATCTTTTCCACCTCAGGCTATAGGAATAGTAATCAAATCAATATTACCATTACTCCTGGAAAAGATGTTGTCAGGGAACTGCCCTGGGGCTCCTCTCACCAGCTCTATGACCTTCCCAGGCAAATATTTCCACATACAAACACATATACAAATCTGTGTATGTATAGAATTTATGTAGAAATATATAGAGAATGTATATATAGAATATTTTATACATATGTGTATTATGTATATATGTGTGTGTATTTGTATATCTATAAATAGATATATAGCTATAGATATAGATAGTCTTTTCCTACTGTATTGTAAGTTCCTTGAAGTCAGGTACTGCCTCTATTTTGTATTCATATACACACAGCTTATGAATCCTTTTTTATTCACTCATAATTTGTTCATTCATTCCATTGGTTTTCCATTTTTTTATTTATTTGCTTTGTTGTTTGTTTTTTTCCTAACTGGGCTAGTTCACTCTTCCTTAGGCAGTCTTATTGGCCCTCCGCTCCAAGGGACTAACCATATTGGTACAAGAGTTCTGATAGACTTTAGCCTTACTGCAGCCCAGAACTCCCAAACTCATGTGGTCCAATAGCCTGAGCCTTCCAACTGGCAGGGACTACAACTGTGAGTCACCAGGTCCGATTCTTTTAGTTTTCCACATGCTAATGGGGTGAGACTGCTGCCACTACAAAAATAAGTTTTCCTAAATTGCTTCTTCACAAATCCAGCTGCTTGTGGCTGGACAGATTAGGTAATCTCATTAATTGACAAGTGACGTTGCTAATTATACTAACATGTTTTTTAAATGTTGCCTACACAATTCTCAGCACATTGTTATATCTTCAATTTATTCAGAGCTATATCTTATCGTTTTTCCCAGACAACAAATTCCCATTAAAACTGATCAAAGCCTGATAGTTTTTCCATTTTTATTTCCTCTTTTTTTCTCTATAGTCTGAATTGTACATAGCATTTCTCTTAAAGTAACATAAGTTGGTAGGATAATTGGTGAGGAATTCCTCAGCTGGTCATTGCATCATGTTATTGAAGGATTTATCAGAAGCATCAAAAACAGACTAAATAAAAAAATAACCCCAGTGTCAAGGACCTTCAAAACAATTATAACAGAATCAGACAAGAATGTCATTTGACATTTGACTGCAGCCCTTAGTTGGTTGTCTTTTATTGCTGGGTAAGGCTAACATCTTTATTTACACAAATACATCGGTGACCCCAAAGCATTCTAATAATCACATCCCTCTGTTTCCTGCAAGCCTTTAATGGTAAAAATTAAATATGCACCCTTGTCAGACCACTGAAGGAGCATATTGAGACAGAATGATTTTGCTCCGGGTTATTATGGTAGGAAATCAATTATAACTTATTTCTGCTGAAGGCACCACCATTCTTCCACTCACCCAGTTTCACAACCTAGAAGTCATTCTTGACTCTTCATTCTCACTCACCCCTCATCTTTGGTCTGTCAATAAGTCTTGTTGTATTCTTTGTTCAATGGCTCAAGTCCATCCGTTTCTCTCCCTTCGTATAGCCACAACCAAAGTTCAGACTCTCATCACCCTTTGCCTGAATTATTGCGTTCATTTTCAATTGGTCTACTTGCTTCCAGGCTCTTTCCTCTCCAGTCCGTCCTTCATATAGCTGCCAAACTGATATTCTTAGAGCACAAGTCTGGCCATACCATTCCCCTACTCAAGAAGCTTCAGTGACTCCCTGCTTGCCTCTAGGATAAAGTACAAATTCCACTCTGAGGCATTTCAAGTCCTTCACAGTCTGCCTCCAAACTGTTTTTCCAGGCAGATTCTATATTATTCTCTTCACAATGCCCCAATCAGATTGGAGCCTCCTCTCCCTGTGTCTTTGTCTATCCCTAGTCACCCATTTTGAACATTCTACTTTCTCACCTCTGTCTTTCGTAAATTCCAGTCCCCTTAGATAAGAGGCTTTTCTCACTTCTGCTAGTTAATTGATGCTTTCCTCAAAATCACCTTGTATTTATTCTCTGTTCCTTATCTGTGTACATGCTCTATCCTGCTCTTCCTTTTCCCTATTCTCAATAAAATTCTAAATCCTTGAGGACAGAGACTATTTTTATTCCCAGCACTTAGAACAGTACCTACCACGTGTCGTTGTACAGTTTTTTCAATTGTCTTTGATTCTTCATAGCCCCATTTGGGGTTTTCTTGGCAAAGATGTTGAAGTGGTTTGACATTTCCTTTTCCAGTTCATTTTGTAGATGAGGAAACTGGGGCAAACAGGGTAAAGTGACTTACCTAGGTTCACACAGCTAGTATATGTCAGAGGCTGGATTTGAACTCAGGGAGATGAGTCTTTCTGACTCGAGAGCACATAGTAGGAGTTTAATAAAGGCTTGTTGATTCACCACCTGATTGACCTGAGAGAAGGATTAGGAGTGGAGAATAGAGGCAATTTAAATTATTTCATTTAATTCCATTCTGCAGATATTTATTAAGTGTTTAGTATATGCCAGGCACTGTACAAACACTAACACAGTGTGATTCTTATTGACATTTCATTTTCTCTCTTGTATTGTAGTTATCTGTGTCCCTGTACTCCCCCACTTGACTGTAAGCTTCAAGGGAGCAGGGATTTTGTCATTTATCTCTGAACCTGCCATAGTGCCTAGCACGGGGCTATGTTGTTTGTTGAATGTCAAATTGAATTGAGGCATTCTGAAATGAAAACTTTTTTTTTGAAATACACTAATATTTTTATAGCTTAGTGATAATCATTCTTTTGTATTTATTTCCAAGTTTGCGTTTTTTAAGATTAGACTTCTTCTGGGACACTGTCATCCATTAGTTCAGAAGGGCTGAAATGAATCTTGCAAGTGTTGATAGACACTGTACACTCCGTTTCTGTTGTCTCTTCTATTTTGATCCTAAAAGCATAGCTCTTGCCTCAAGTAACTACTTCTAGAAGAGATTTCTCATGGTTCCATGAGGAGGGTGGCCTCCAGGCCTTGAAGGAAAGGAGATTCTTTCTGAGAGGCATAAGGAAGAAGAGAATGCATCCCAGGCAGAGGGAGCTCTAACCTGTTGTGCAGAGCACAGAAGACAGCGTGTTGTGCTTAGGGACTAACTCGTAGCCCAGGTTCCTTAGAGGATTCAGGAAGAGGTAAGTTAGAGCCAGACTGTGGCAGGCTTCACAGGCAAACCTAAATGTGTCTTTTATTTCAGAAACAGTAGAAACTTACTGAACTTTTTCAGCAGGGCAGTGACATATCAAACCTGTCCCTTCAGAAGATGACTTTGGCAGCTATAGAGAGGATTGATTGGAGAGGGGAGAGAACAGAAGCCTGAGAAGCCATTAGGAAACTATTTCCACCCTGGGAGTTCATGATGGTCTAAAACAGGGTGGCACCTATGAGTAGGGAGAAGGACGTTAGAGGAAAGGAACGTTAGGGAGATCAGATCAACCAGGGTCTCTCTTCCTCCTTCCTACCTTTTCACCTGTTTAAGTGCTTTTCATCCCCAATACTTCAGCACCTATTTCCATCACTCTGCCCTTCCTCGTCTTCTCCATCCCCTCAAGGGGTAATGTTCCCTCAGGGTTCGTGGGCTGTTTGGTTTTGCCCCTCTCAGATTCAGTCGTCAGGCTTTAGTGCAAAGTGTGTGTAGAATGTGAGCATGTGGATAGGGAGCTAGACTTGGGACTGAGAAGAAGAGGGATCATGGAAATAATAGCCAAGGAGATCGAGAATCAAGCCTCAACTCGGACACATACAGGCTCTGTGACCCTGGGCAAGTCACTTAACTTCTTGATAAATAAATTTAAGAGAGGCTACAAAGAAAATATAACAGCACACTGGTAAAATTCCATGTCCTGGCCCTCTCTCTGTCTTTGTTCTAGACCAGTGATGGTGAACATTTTAGAGACTGAGTGCCCAAACTGCAACCCTCACACTGCATGTGAGCCCCGCACCTTACCCCAGACAGGGGAGAGAGGAAGCACTCTGATTGGGCTGCTGGGCAGAGGGGTGGGTCATATGAAAAATATCCTCAGGCACATGAAGTGGGGGAAGGGAGCAGCCCCATCCAGCTCGCTCTGGCACACATGCCATAGGTTCACCAACATGATTCTAGCTATAACCTATTCAATTCTTTTACTGACTCTTTGTGACACCCCTTTTGGGTTTTCTTGACAAAGATCCTGGAGTGGTTTGCCATTTCCTTCTCCAGCTCATTTGTCAGATGAGGAAACTGAGGCAAAAGGGTTAAGTGACTTGTTTAGGTCACCCAGCTAGTGTCTGAAGCCACATTTGAACTCAGGATTGCTGAACTTCCCTCAAGGAGCTAACGTTCTCATGGGGAGACAGCATATCTATATTGTATATAAACATGTACAGAGTACACACAAAATGAATACAGGATATTTGGGGAAGAAAAGCACAACCAACTGGAAGGGAGAAGGATCAGGAAAGGCTTTATTTAAAATGTGATTGTTGAGCTGAATTTTGAAGGAAGAGAAGGATTTTCTGAGTGTGTGTTGAGAGGGAGTACATCCAAAGTACAAGGGGAGGCCAGCCCAATGTTTTGGGGTTGGATTGTGGAACATTGTGTGTAGATAGCCATAGATACAAGTGGCTGGAGTTTTATTAGAGCAATCAGGAGTATATAATGTGCATTATGATTCTAGACTGCTCCTTCCGTGATCCTATCTCAGAATCACACTGAAGTGACTTTCCAAATATACAGGTTTTATTATTATTGTTATGATGCCACTTCCCTTTCTGTAAACTTCATTGGCTTCCTATTACCTATAGTATCAAATACACAATCCTGTTTGGCATTTAAAAACCTTCACAATCTAGCCCTATCCTCCCTTTCCAACCACATGACTTATTACTTCCTCCCCTTTCCTCACCCTAAGGACCAGCCATACTGGCTTTATTGTTTTTCCTCCCATAAGACAAACCATCTCCTATTTCTGTCTCCTTGTACTGATTAGCCCTTCCTGGAATGCACTCCTGCCTTATCTCTGCCTCTTCTCCAAGATTCAGCTCTTACTACCTGAAGTTTAGCCCTCTCTAGCAAAAGACTTTATTTTTTTTTAATTCCCAGTTCCTAATGCACTCCCACTCAAAATGGCTTTGACTCCATTTTTGTGAATCCTCCTCATAGCCTCACTCATGTACATATTGCCTCCCCTAATAATCTCCTGGAGGCTAAAGACTTTATTTGAATCTTTATATTCTTGGCATCTAGCTAGAACATAGCTGATGCATAATAAATGTTCTTTGAGTAAATGGTTCATATGATTGTGGCCACTGATCCAATGAGGTCCCTGTTAAGATATTTTTATTTTCCTGGGAAATAAGATATTTATTTTTCTGGGAAAGGAAAGAAGAAAAGAGGCGTCTTCCCATTCACACAATAGCATACAATAAGAACAATCTTGGTTTTGCTCTAGAAAGCCTTCAGAGGACAGGATAGTGACCAGGGATATCTTCATTAGCAAGAGGGGGAATGGATTTCAAAGGCTTTGTGGTGCCAAGATATCTTATCATCTGTTGCCTTGGACATAGGAAGCACTTAGTAAATGCTCATTGGCTGATTGGTTTGATTGTTAATGTTACTCTCCTCTCCCTTGGATGAGGAAACAGCTTCACAGATATTTCAAAACAGGCCAATCAATATAGGTGGCCAAAAGAGAAAGGAAAGGGTTCCAGAAAGGCAGGGACAATATGTCTCTCTCAAGGGAAGAAAGGGCAGTACAGAGATTTGGAGCATGAGGAAAACATGGCTAATGCTTGTCAACTTTGTGTGATTTTGGAGAATCCATGGCATGTATGCCAGAGGAGCCTGCTCTCTCCCCCTCTCCATGCACCTGAGGACATTTCTCTCATCACCCACCCCTCTGCCCAGCAGCCCAATGGGAGCACTTCCTCCCTCCCTTTTGGGGGAGGGGGGGTGGTAAGGGGATGGCTCACATGTGGCATGAGGGTTGCAGTTTGGGCACTCAGTCTCTAAAAGGTTCACCATCACTGGCCTAAGCTCTGACCATGTGGATTGGCTATGCATTTTTTAACCAAATTTTATTTGGCCTCTTACTGGTAAGTTTCAGTATTAGCATTTGTGAACACTTGCATAAGAAAAGAAAAATGAAGTTGTAGATTGGAACAAACAAAAATCAAGTGATTGTAAATAATTGTAGTATCTGTAAACTCTTCATTCCTTAAAGTTTTTAATTATATCCTGATGAGAAGCACATGCTTTCTTTCATCCTATGATTCAATAAATATAGTGACAAACTTGGTGTATAGAAGACTTAAATTCAAATCCCGACCAGATATTTATTAAATCTGTGATGACCCAAGCAAGTCACTTGACCATGTTCTCTCTCAGTTTCCTCATCTGTAAAAATTGTATCTACCTCACAATGTTGATGTGAGGACCAAGAGATAACATAGGTAGTAAAGCACTTTATAGAACCTTATCGTGCCATAGTTCTTATGGTGTTCAGACATTTAGTCACGTTTGACTCTTTGTGACCCCATTTTGGATTTTCTTGGCAAAGATACTGCAGTAGTTTGCCATTTCCTTTTCCAGCTCATTCTACAGATGAGGAAATTAGGGCAAAACAGGTTAAGTGACTTACCCAGGGTCACACAGCTAGGACGTGTCCGGAAATCAGATTTGTACTAAGGAAGATGAAACTTCTTGACTTTAGACCCAGCACTCCGATAAACCCTACCAACCTAGCTATAAATGCTACCTATTATTATCATTTCAGAATCCTTTCTCACCTTCTTTACTCTGTGTATAACATGTTTCTTGTTTTTATTGTTGTCTTAATTACAAGGTTGTTTTCAACCCAGATAGATTGTTCTCTTTGTTCTCATACTATTTCTTTTCTTTTCTTTTTGCCTTAAACAATCAGCCTACAAGCAATTATTAAGCACTCATTATATTCCAAGCCCTGTCCTAAGAGTGAGAGATACAAAGAAAGATGAAACACAAAAACAGTCTCTGTCTTCTGGGAACCTAAATACAAATAAAGGAGGCAAAATATACAGAAATAGGTACATACAAGATTTATACAGTATAGAAGACAGGAAATCTTAGAAGGCAAAAATTCAGTAGCTGAAGGCACCAAGAAGAGTCCTCCTGCAGGGCCTGCAAGTTTGAGCCGAGTCTTGGAAGAAGGTAGGCAGGCTATCAAGGGACAGTGAGCAGGCTCATTGGATTGAGAGCCAGGTCTGGAGACAGGAGGTCCTGGCCTTGAAACCTGGCCCCAGACACTTCCTAGCTTAATTTAACTCCCATTGCCAACCCTTAACTCCCCTTTGCCTTGGAACCAATGCACAGTACTGACTCCGAAACTGAAGATAAAAGCTTTAAAAAAAGTAATGGGGAACCACTGAAATTTATTGCAAGGGGGCAGGTGATATTGCTTCCTGTGCTCTGGGAAAATCACTTTGGCAGCTGAGTGGAGGATGTTGTGGGGAGAGACTTGAGGAAGAGTGACCACTCAGAAGGCAAATGCAACAGGCCAGTCTAGGGGAGATGGTGGCCTGAACT
The DNA here is from genome assembly GCF_016433145.1 of Gracilinanus agilis. Lineage (NCBI taxonomy): Eukaryota > Metazoa > Chordata > Mammalia > Didelphimorphia > Didelphidae > Gracilinanus > Gracilinanus agilis. Next base: position 248,366,905 of record NC_058131.1, read on the forward strand.
AAGGAGGTGGCTATGTAAATAGGAGACAAATATGAGAGATGATGTAAAGGTGGAAGCTATCCAACTTGGTAACTACCTACAGATCATTGTTCCAGGCTAGGGGAGATGAGACATTTTTACAAAATAGGCCTCCTGTCCTCACAGTCTATATAAAAGGAATGAAAGCTCCTCTGACCCTTCCTAAGGGACTATCTACTTTTTTTTTACACAGTCCTAACAAACTTGGCAATATGATTTTCAAAACCATAGGAGATTACAAGCTGAAAACTGGAAATAATGGGAGAAGAGCTGCTATGATGGGCTGACAAATCAGCAGCAGTAAGGACTGGAAGTTGATAACATAATAGCAAAGGAAGAAAGATAAAAACTAGAAAAATGCAAACACAAGATGGCAAATAGCCCAACAGTCTTGCTACATTGAATGTAACAGCAAACAGGCCCCTATAACTAGTTGGATCCTGAGGGTATTCCTGTATTACAGTGTAGGACGATAACTGTTGCTTGCTATTAGGTTACTGAGTCATCATGGAAAGGTTAAGCAGTGTTCAGAAAATTCTGTGTTAGAAGACAAAGATGTGTGTCATAGTAAAACTTCTTTCCAGAATGATTACATTAAAAAAAAAGTTTGGTGCTTGAAAAGAGGAATCTTTTAGTTACCTAAAAGGCAATCCAAAGTGTTTCATTTCCTTGGGATTCTAGGTAGTAAAGATTTTCCCATACTCATGTAATGAAAAAGACTAGAGGTCAGGAAATCTGGGTTCAAATTAATGCTCTGTCATTTACCGGCAGAGTGTTAATGGAGAAATCATTTAGCATCTCTGGGGCTCAGTTTCTTCACTTATAAAAATGGGCATGATCATACTTGTGATGACTATCTCACAATGTTGTAAGTTGTCAGTTGGCCTTAGTAAACCTCACATGCTTTATAAAGGTGAGATTTTACTTTCATTTTCTCCTGAATAAGAGAATTGGGATCAAGGAGTAGTCATTTATACTTCATAAATCTTGGTGATCTCACATTTCAAATTTCAACCCATCTAGTTACTTTCAGAGGGTATTTAAAAAAACCTATAGGTATAAAAATGGGAAATTTGTAATGAAGAAGACTGAGTGCAACCTAAACCCAAAATGATGTTCTGTAGGGATGGAAACAAGGTATAAAATAAAAGTGTCAGGTCAATGTCTTATTCCTAGCTCATTTAGGCTGGGAGGTATTTTTGAAAAAAATGGCCCCAATTTAATTGATGAAGAAACTGAGGACTAGAAATTGTAAGTGACTTGCTTATGTCTATGTAAATAGTAAGTAATAGAACCAGGATTGGGACTAAAAAACCTTTACTCCAAATTTTATCGTCTACTTTTGAATGTCACCATCTCCAAAAATAAATAAAAATAAAGCCTTTAGTGACTGGATAATGTAACCGATCTTGAGCTTCACTGTGAAATAGATCTTTGCTAGATATTCCGTGACCTTGCTTATCAAGAACCTAGATCTAACCAATAGAGTCATCTAGCATTTCACTTGAGAGCTGGTGGGCCACAGTCAGTGCTGTCCGCAGGACGTACCAGATGGGGTCAACAGTCGTTTAACTGTCATGTCCCTCGTACAAAATAGACATTACTGTTTCCAGTAGCAAAGCGCAGACAGCAGAATATGAAATCAGGCCTCCAGTTTCGTGTAGGGTCCTACTGACATTTCTCTCCATGGTCTGTCACAAACTGTCCCTGTCATTTTCAGCAGACTCTACCTGTCCCCTTGTTAGGGCCTGGGCATTTACCACTAGAAAGTATTGCCTACAGAACATTGCTTGTAGTCCTTTGAAAGAAAAGGGAAGCTGCCCACATGAGGCCAGCACATAAATCTCAGGAGAAGCCCTGTGTGGCAAGAGCCATCAACTTCACAGTTTGAAATTTTGTTTTTTATTTGGTATTTTTTATCTTTTGCTAAGGATACCAGAGCAAGTTTTGCTTAGTAGAAAGAATCTTGGATTTGGTGTCAGAGGCCTTGGGCTCCAATCCCAGTGCTTCAATTTATTAATTTTGTAGCCTTGGACAAGCCATTTAAACTCTTAAGGTTTCGGTCTGTTTGCTGTCAAGCGGGAAAACAAAAAAGGTTGATTTCATTTTCTGATTTTAGATCCCAGCATCCTTTCCTGATTACATTCATTTAAAACCGATTATTAAATACCTACTATGTAATGTATATGGTGCTGGGATCAGAGGGATGTCAAGATAATTAATACCTAGTTCTTACCTTTCAGAATTTTACAATAGTAATTAAGGACAATACATCATAGACGTAAATGAATATTATGCAATTTAGACTATGTTGAGTTAGTAAGAAGAGTAGGAAGTATTTTGAGGCCCCTAAGAGATGATCCCATTGGAGAGCCTTCATGGACGAGGTGCCATTGAGCTGGGATTTGAAAGATAAGCAGGTAGTTAACAGATAGATGAGAGCAATTTGACAGTAGGAAATCAGTCAAAAACACTGATGTAGCAGGATGCTATGAGAAGGGCATTGGATTTGGAATCATAGTCATGGACTTGTGTTCAAATACTATATATTTATTAACCGTGTGCCCTTTGGCAAATCACTTAACTTTCCTGAACCTCAGTTCCATTATCTGGATAGCGAGAGGTTTGTCTCTGATCCCTTCTGAATCTAAACTTCTTAGAAAATGGGAAATAATAGAATTAGTAGATAGGAGCAGTGCTCTTATAGAACTCACAGACTTGATGAAGTGACAAAACTAACATGTGATAGGAAAATAAGATAAAGTTTAGAATGGACTCCCACAATCATTTGGTCTTACCCATATCTCAAAAATGGAATCACAAGGATTGCATATCTGAGAAGAGGTCATCTAGTCTCTTGAAGACTTCAGTGGCTGGATCACCCATTTCCTGATAAGATAATCCATTTATTTCACTTCTAGACAGATCTAATTGTTAAGAAGTATTTTTTGTTTTTATTTTAGATCAAGTTTAAATTTGCTTGCTTGTTTATAACTTTTACTGCTGCTACCAGGCTCTGGAGCCAAAAAGAAGCAATTTAATCCCTTCTACAAGATAGTCCTTTGAATGCTTGACAACCACATGCCATCCCACAAACCTTTTCTCCAAGCAAACCACCCCTTATTCCATCAATTGATCCTTATATAATTTGGACTTAAAGCCCTTCACCTTGTTGATTGCTTTCCTCTGGATAGACCGTTAGTCAATGTCCAATAAGGGATACACTCAAAGTCCTAAAAATAATTATTGATAGAGCTAGGATTCAAACTCATATCTTCTAACTTCGAAACCTCACTATACTAGACTGTCTCACAAATAAGGGAACTGTCTATAATTAAGTGGTAGGTCATGTAATATGCTCTTTAAAAAAAACAACAACAAAGACTCTTACCATTTTTCTTAGAATCAATACTAAATGTTGCTTCCAAGCAGAAGAACAATAAGTGCTAGACAGTTGAAGTTAAATGACTTGCCCAGGATCACATATCTAGGAAATGGCTGAGGTCAGGTTTGAACCCAGTATCTACTACTAATTGCCTACCTAACTGCCCCTGTATAATATATTCTTTACATTTGGAGTTCTTATCCTGGAGTCCACAGACTTCCAAGGAATCAGTTGATAGATTTCAGGGGTATCTATGAATTTGGATAGTACAGCTTTATTTTTACTAACCTCTAAATGAAATTGAGTATTTCCTTCAATTATTTAAAAATGGGATTTTGAGAAGGGGGTTCATGGACTGGGGTCCACCACATACAATAAAAGGTGGGAAAAAAAGCCAAAAAAAAACCGAAAATCAATACTATATGAGATGCTTTGGGAGTACAGAGAAAGAAGAGATCTAGGTGAGTTGGAGTGGTTAGAGATTGAAAGTAGTACTAACATTCACTCAACTTCATGGTATAGAAGAATAAATGTAATGGTTTTAAATACTTGGCTGTATCATTGGTTTATAGGTTATGCTCAGAGAGTGGTTAAAGATTATAAGATAACATTTACTGGGCTAGAAAAAAAAATAGAGGCATTGATAGTTGCCTGAGTATTTTGCATACCTCCAGGGATAACTATCACCTTGCAGAGAAGGTAAAGTCCCTACCTAATAGAAGTTACGTAAATAGATGGGAAAATCTTCCGTAGACCTCAGCTCCCAGCAGCCAACCTTTCTAGACTGTCAGTGAAGTCTAAGACTGAATAATTGCCTGTAACTCCTACAGTCACATGTGAGTTTAATTTCTTTATATTTTGCAATTTCCCAAGCCCATTAGCTGAAAATACCATACCAGGGTGTTTGCTTTTGGACTGGTACAAAAATTTGCCCGTATTTAATTTTCTGTGCATTTTGAATCTTGCCCTCCCATAGAATGAGAGAAAAAGGTAATTTTCTAATTTGTGCTTCGAATTAGGTAATTCCAGGAGCAATTTCTGTGAGCTCAGATACTTGTGGGTGTAAAACACTGTGATTGTGTTTAAGGATTCCACCTTTTAACAATGTCTCCAGTGGGTTTGAAAAGAATTACTTTTTTTCAGCTAGCTAGAACTACTTATTGATTCATCATTCTAAATCTTCCAGAGCCCCCTTTCCCTTTTTCTCTGTACCTGTCCCCAAAGTCAGCTCTTAAAGGGGCAGGATAAGGTATAGCTCCTCGCACAGTTCACATTAAATGTTTGCTAACTTGATTTAAAATGTAGACAATACACATGAACAGTATCATAAACATATAACCTTATATTATCACAATGCTTCGTAATCAAGCAGTCAGTGGACATTTATTAAATATCAGATATATGCCAGGTACTGTGCTAGGCACTAGGTATACAAATATAATGAATTAAATAATCCCTGCTCTCAAGGAGCTTACAATGTAATAAGAGAGAGAAAAGAGAGAGAGAGAGAGACAGAGAGAGAGACAGAGACAGAGAGAGAGAGACAGAGAGACAGAGAGACAGAATGAAGAATAATCCAAAGTCATTAAATACAGGGTGGTTTGGGAGGGGAGGAAACTGAGGTGGTCAGAGCGAGGGGGAGAATTGGGAAAATAATAACAGAAGGAAACTCTGTCTAAAGTCCATGTATTTGACTTTTATAGGATTCTACTACTTATTTTCTATGTGACAAAATCAAGTCATTATTTTTTCTTGTCCTCAGTTTCCTCCTTTTGTAAACTGAATAGATTAGAATAAATGTCACTGGGGTCCTGTCTACATGCTATCATCATAGAGTGGGATGGAGAGTTAAGAGAATCGAGTTCCACTCCTGGTTCTTTACTTCCTATTTTTAGCCAAGACTCCTTTGTCCTGCTGGGGTAATGTGTTGCTCATTCTGGGTGCAGATTTTGCATCCTGTCCAGTTGCCCTTAAGAAGCAATGCCTCATCCAAAGGAGTACCTCTTCCAAGGGTTAGCAGGAAGAGGGGAATTTCAAGCCCTCTAGACCCAGGGATAGAAGACATTGCTTTGTCAGGAAGGTCCTATTGCTATTCCTTGTCTGACAGCCTGGGGATTCATGCTCATATTCATACATTCATACTCAAGTATATCCCTGAATGCACATCCTCCCTTCCACAGCAACTTATACTTTATTAATAAGAGGTTTTTTTCCTTAAAAGTTTCCCAGGAACCATTCGGGAAGGAGATATTTACCAGTTCTCTGTCCAAGACTACATGAACTACATAGTTTAGCAGTTACTGAAAATGATCCTTATCAGTCATGAATGACTGATGGAGGTCATGAATCAGTCATGAAGGAGGGGCTGGAGGAGAGGAAAATAGGGAGACAAAGCAAAAGCCACTCTCAGTAGACACTCTCTTGGGGTCAAAATAGTCTATTCCTCAGAAATAATAATGTCCTTTGGCTAAAGGATCAAAGGAGAGCTTGTTTGTTCTTATACTCTGGAATGCCTTCCTTCTTTTAAAAAAAATTATGGAAGGTAGCTAGCTACACATCAGTTTTAAAGACTGTAGAGAGATGAGATCACCCCCTCCAGGCCACTTAGTTGGGGTTTCAGTAGGGAAAGAATCACCCAAGGGCTAAATATGAATCCCTGGGTCAGCCTGGGATAAACCCACCCTAAAATACAGGCTGCTCTGGGAATTGATATAAGGAGAGAAGAATAGAGAGGAGAATCCTGGAAATGGGTTTCTGGGAAATGTTTCCCTTATGCCTGTTGAAGCTCTGCTTAACCTGCAAAGCCTAATTCAAATGCTACCCTCCCCCCGAAAAACCTCCTCTATTTCCTCAATTGACAGTTATCTTTCTTTTTCTTCCTTTTTCTAGCTTAGCACTTTGCATGCAACTTTTTATACACTTATATCATCTTATACTTAATTATTTGTATATATGTCTAACCCCCAATAGTCTCTAAGTTCTCTGGGGGCAAGGAGCCTTGTTTTCATCTGAATTTTTATCTCCCAGGATCTGCTATAGTGTTCAACAAACCACTGACTTTAATAAATATTCGATCAATTAAATTGAAAAGTTATGATACATTTTTTCCCTCTACCTCCTGAGAACTTCAGCCAGTTGCTCACTCAGGGATGATTCCTAATGCTGTATAGATCTCCTCCCTAAGGAATGATTCCTAATGTGGCTGTTTGGCCAATAAAGCCATTTGGGCACAGGATTCCTTTTTTCTCTTTTTTTTTTCTTCCTAAAACAGAATAAGCTCCCATTACATACCCTGAGAAAGTCCCATTACTAGAGGTACTCAATCAGAAGTCAGAAGATCACTCATGTAGAAATGTGGAGGTGACTACAGTCTTGGGCCATAGGTATTTGATGGTCTTTATAAGATCCAGCTGAGAATCTGTCCTCCTGGTACCTTCCATGAGTCCGCCACATCTTCACATCAGGCTTGAATTCATCTACCAACTAATTTGTTAGAAAACTGCATCAGTGAATGGTAATTAGGGTGCTGCTCTCTGCAGAGCTCTGTACAGAGCTTAAATAAGGTTTGATCCTTGCCATCTTGGAATTTGTACATTAGTATGTATTAGTATATTAGTAGTATTAGTATATTAGTAACCAACAGCTAAGTGGCACAATGGTTAGAGTACCAGGCCTGGAGTTAGGAAGACTCATCTTTCTGAGTTCAAATCTGGCCTCAGACATACTAGTTGTGTGACCCTGAGAAAGTCACTTAACTCTATTTGCCTCAGTTTCCTTATCTGTAAAAAATGATCTAGGGGAAGGAAATGGCAAACTACTCCAGTATCTACCAAGAAAACCCCAAATGGGGTCATGGAGAGTCAAACATGACTGAAAAATGACGTAACAATAAGAAACCATTGAGAGCTCATCTTCTTATTACATGACAAGTGCATCAGACAGTTACAAAACAAAGTGTTGGGTGAGTTTTTAAGAGCAAATTTCTGTTCTTACTTGATGAAGGCACTCCTAAGTAAAGAAAGGAAGAGGTGGGAAGGGTTTTTTTTTTTCCTGTGTTTTTACGGGGGGAAGAATTCAAGGCATAGATTTAATTGAGGAAACAAACGTGCAGCTCTTCAGAGTTCCGTGATGTCACCATGCAATTTCATGATCAGAGTAGTCTCCTTCTGGAATTATTATCATTTCTGGGGCTGTCAAAAAGGAACAACCCTGAACGGCATGTGAGAGCTGGACGAGGCCTTCAGGATCCTCTCATCCTGACCTCTCGCCTTCCAGGGAGGATAAGGACACAAAGGGAGTGACTCATCCAGGGTCACAGAGCAGAATTACTCTCTATAAAGAACGTTGCTGAGGAAAACCCTAAGAAAGGCTGCCCGAGGAGCTCTTGGAGTAATCGTTGCATTTCTGTCCTACTCCTATTACTCCAATGTCTGATGGGAAGCATGATAGCTCAGAAAGTCAGGTCAGGATTACGGTTCGTGAGGCCCCTTTTTTATCACTTTACAGATGTGAAAACTGATGCTGTGACTTGTCTTAGGGGACCCAGGATGGTCTTGTCTAAAACTCGGCCCATGGTGTGTTACGATGAGTCTAGTTTTCTTTTTGTGAAATTTTATCTCGGTAGAGAGAGACTCCAACTTTATAATTCCTACAACTTTATACTTATCAGGATAAAGATGTCCATTTTGTGTCCTACATTTCTTCATTTTCCTCTCCCCATTTCTTTTGCTCTGTGATTGATATCCATAAAAACCCTCCTCAGCAAGGAAACTAGGATGAAGGGGCCTGATAGGTGCTGTTCTGCAGACTCCGCCTGCTTATCTCATTATTTTCCTGCTGATGGCAAGATGTCTGAATTTTCTAATACCTGTGTGGCACTAAAATGCCCCCGTGGAGAACTCACGACCTAGGCCTTCTTAATAGCAGAAACATAAAACTGCATGTGTGTGGAGGGGAAAAATCATGTCTGCAGACACAGAGCAACATACGAGCATACTTTAGACCTTGGTGGGAGAAAGGAGGAGGTTTGTTTAGGCAGAATTTTTTCCCCTTTTAGGTAGATATGGATTATGATGATGATGATGATGATGAAAAGGAGGAAGACGTCTAGCTTAGAAACTAATAAGACCTACATGTCATTTGACTGAGCAAGTCACCTACCTTTTTTGTGCCTCAGTTTCCCCTCTGTGAAATGGGGTAATGGCACTTGCCTAATTTTTTCTCAGAGGACTCTAGCAAGGAATCATAAAGCTTTTAAAGCAATATGAACTATTACCATGTGGACTATTCATGGATTAAATTCATTCCAAATCCATCTTTATGCAGTAAGCCCAGTAGTTATTGTATTCTTCATCACATCCCAACTTTTAATATGTCAGTGGTATCCTAATGTGGTTAACTGTTTGCCTGGGGCAGGAGAACAAAGCTTCTGGCATGCAATTAAAACAACGTTTTGCCCAATTGGGCAACTAATGGGTTCAGCAAGAGTTAAGGCTGCCTAGTTAAGAAGTGCTTTGTGTCTCAAATTCATTTCACTGGGCCACTGAAATAGTGTAGAAGTCAACTTGCCTGATAGTTCAATTTGAAACTTAATTAGGGAATCATAATGCCATCCCTGAGTCGCCATCAGCGTTCTTCCCTGGGCCTGGGTGTGCACACCTGGGCATAGGCACATTCGTGGGTTCGCATTCCCTGGACCCACCACCACTGGGCCCCACACGACTTGGGTTGCTTTATTTTAATCTGTAGCAGAAGAGAATATTCCAGTAACCAATATTTGCATCTGTTCAATGCTTTAATAATTTCTAAATCCAAGAAACGTGAGCATACTATCACTTAGTAGGGGACACTGTTTCCCACTTTTCCATGCTTCTTTACCCTTCAGTAACTTTTTTTAAATTTAATTAATTAATTAAAATTTTCTGTGCTTACATGTTTCATATTCTCTCCCCCTCCATTACCCCCTGTCTTCTCTACCCTCTCCCAGAGCTGACAAGCAATTCAGTAACTTAAATTTTCCATAAAACTAGTCCACATTTTGCATCCCCACCTTGGTACTTCTGGTTATCTGAAGCAAGTAGGAGGCCCAGTGGATAGAGCTCTAAATCTGGAGTCAGGAAGAGCTGTGTTCCTCTAAGCAAGTTACTTACCTTGGATTTGCCTCCATTTTCTCATCTGTAAAATGGGGTTACCAATCCAATGCCACTGTGATGATAAAATGAGATAATGTTTGTAAAACACTTACAAATCTTAAAGTGCTATATAAATGCTAGCCATTATTATTGTCACTATTTTCTCCAGGGGCATTATGAAGTCCTTGAACAATTTCCCAAGGAACATTTATTTTACTTTAGTTTAATATGGAAAATAAATAGATGCCAGGTTGTAAGAGAGTGGCGTATGTGTGAGGGGGACAAATGTCACATTCTGAGAATAGATGTTTGCACACAATGCGGTGTTATAACTTGAAAAAGACCAGGGTCGTGAGGAAACACAGCAGACAACTGTAGGTCTATTTTCTGCAACTTAAGAACTGGAAATGTGTGAAAATATGAAATAAGAAATAAAGGTTGCTGTCATGTATCGGTGAATGAATTCCACTGGGTTCTGGGCCCAAACTGTAATAACCCAAAGGAAGAACTGTATCATAAAGCTGGGTGCATAGAAAGATGAATCTGCAAGTGACCGGTGGTCAGCACGCTCAAATGAAGAGTGATTTCCAGGACCATTCTGACCACCCTTTTCCATCAGACCCATCATTCGGGTCCATCTCAGGAACAAGCACCAAACGATTGTTTCAGCCTGGGTCAGCAGCCCAGCTGCTTTAACCAGATGACATGTTCAGAATCATTTTTGCTTGGAGTCATGAGACTAGAGCAGGTGTTTGCATTTAATTGGGGTGTGTTCGAGCCAATGGCAGAAATCCTGCCCTCTCCCTATCCCCAATGAACTAGGGTTGGTCAGTGGAATATGGAAGTTTGTGATAAAGTCTGAGTCTTTGGGAATAGCCTCTGGACTCTTGGGATGAAACCTCAAAAAAGACCAAGAGTATAAGATGGCATCCAGAATTGAGTTTGAGGGAGAGAAGATGGGCCAGTTCCACGACAATATCCAGGCAAGGCAGGAGGATAATGAGGATGTTCCCTGGGTACCAGTGTGATATGTAGAGGAAGCAAGGAAGTCTTTGGGCATGTTGGATGGATCTTCTGTGGATGGGAATAGCGAAGGATACAGGACCGATTCTGAGTTACATTCTTGGGGACAGCTTCCACATCAGTGATTTCCCAATCATTTTGGTGTTGGAGAAATTGTCCTTTGCATATATTTATATGGACATATAGGTTGTGGTTCAGTCATTTAGTTGTGTCTGACTTTTCATGACCCTGTGGTCGGTAGCATACCAGTTCTGTCCTTGGGGGTTTTCTTGACAAAGATACTGGAGTGATTTGCTATTTCCTGCTCCCGTGGATTAAGGCAAACAAATGTTAAATGTCTTGCCCAGGGTCACACAGCTAGTAAGTGTCTGAGACTGGATTTGAATTCATGTCTTCCCACTCTTAGGTCCAGTGCTCTACCCACCGAGCTTCCTAGCTGCATCTGTGTACATTATTTATATATACAGATGTGTGTTTACAATACACATATGCACGTAGAAATGAATTTAGGATTGTGAAAGAATTTTATTGTTTTCATTCCTTTTCTCACAGGAATCATGGTGTAAATCAGAAATTTTAATTCTGGAGCTCTCCACGTAGCTAAGAGCTCATTCGTAAGTTCAAAGGAATATAGGTTTAGGATTAGAAGGAACCTTAAAACTCATCTAATCCAACTCCCTCATTTTAAAAAGGAACAAACCAATGTTTGTAATAGTTAAAGAAATTGCTCACTGTCTTACGGATATTGGCAGAGCCAGAATTCAAACCATGCTGCTTGATTGGAAAGAAATTCTCTTATATTCTCTTATAATGAGTTTTATTTTTGAAATTTCTTGTTGTTTCTACTGCCCTCTGCTCCCCCCCCCAATACTACCTCATGAATGCCTACCATATAGATTTATGTTCATACAAGAGACACATAGATTCACAAATAAGTTCCCGACAAAGAGACATCTCTTCTGGAGAGCAGCATCTACCTACCAGAATATAATTCCTGACAGGTTGTTGACTGTCTCTTTTACTAATTTTTTTTTGCACAGTTAATGTTTCCCATCCACTACCATATGTAAAACAAGTAGGAACCCTTATTATTATTGGGGTATCACTTTAAAGGTTGCCAGTCCGGTAGAATCAGTCATTTTACTGGCCGGCCAGCAGTGGCAGAGAAGAACATTTAATCTTCTTTCCATCTTCGCAAGTTTGCAGATCTCCTCATCGCCTGACATGTACCATTTCTTCTTTTTATATTGTGATAAAGTGGGAGTTGGTGAAAAATGAGGGATTAATGGCACTAAAGGCTGAAACTCTTGATATTTATCAAAAATTGGTGGTGCAGCACCAGCCAACTGGGTTATGTCAGATTTCTGATTGGAGTCCAGTCCCATTCCTGGTTTGGCCTGGGCCCTGACGGAGCCCTCATGCAGATGCTGCTGCTTGGTGGACACATGTCTCTTTGGCTGTCCTCTAGCCACAGGCAGCACTCTCCTCTCCCTACCCTGCCTCCCCCGAGTCCACCCCAAGCCCAGCACCTTTACCAAGGATCTGAATTTTTTTTAAAAAGGAAGTTCGGAGGGCAATAAAATCTGTTTCAAAATACAAGCAAGATAAACCATCCGCCTGATATAATTATGCGCTACCACTTAAATTTAGACATTGGGCTTCATCTCTTACTTAAATGTATCCGTGTATTTTAATAGGGACATTCAGCTCTGCTTTTATTAATGTGAAAACATTAAAGCCCCAACCCTGAATTCTAAAGCCTTAAAGGGCTGTTTCAAACAGAACCTGTCATAAAATGTGCTCTCAAGCGTGTCCCCTTTAAGAGATTCAAGAATTAAATGTTCCCGTATGTGAATTTTATTTTGTACAGCACATTTGCTTTATGGCTACAATTAAGTTAGATGTGCCGATAACAATGTCTGCTTTCCATTTTAAATCGCACATTTCAGACAGTGTGCATTGTTTTATTATCTAATCCACATGCTTTTAATTGCAATTATGGTCCCTTATGAGTCCCCTGGGAGGGCATGATTGCAATTAAAAATGTAATTTAAATGTTAATTAATTACATTCATTTTCTAAACTGGGAAAATTTCATTTATTATTTTCATGTGTTGTGCACTTATCCTAAATGCATTACCTTCTAAATGTTTTTTTTCTAAATTAAGTGTTATGTTTATAAAACAGGGTGTTTAATACCCTTTAAAATTTTTGTTAGGATGTTTATACAAATTATTACTTTAAATTAATTGATTTTGAACTATATGTTTCTTATAGAATTTTAAAAGGTAATCATTTTCTGAGGCTAAAACATGACATTTCAAATGTCTATTTTCCTCCTCTATCCTTTGATAGATTTTGGTGTGGATAGGAGAGTCTGCAGATTTTTATTACCATCATTATTATTGTTATTATTTTTACAAAGGAAGAAAGGTTTTTTACTACAAATGATACACACCATTAATATGAAAAGGATTTTTTTCTGAAATGAAAATTGCAATGAAAAGAAGATAGAAAGTTAAACTAATATGTCATCCTGTTTCATGCCACCTAACAAGAAAAAATAAAAATTAACCATCTTCTTCTTGAAAAAGAATGAAAGGTTAACTTAAGAACATTGTAGGATAATCAAATTGATAGCAGTAGAACTGGAGACCATTTCATTCACACTTATTTTACAGATGAAGAAACTGAGGATTAGGAAGGGTGGTCAAAGTGGATGACTGTTTTCTCTATCATCACGTACCCATTTGTCACTTGTCTACGGCAAGAGATTCGCTTTAGTTCATCAGTAGGCATTCTGGTACAACAGAAAAAAACTCTGGACTTGGAATTGAGACCCCCTAATCCCAGTTCGGTTATTACCTTGCTTGGAGCCTTGGGCAAACTATTTCAGTTTCCATATCTTAGTTTCCTCATTTGCAGAGTAAGGGAGTTGGACTAGATAATTTCTAAGGTTATTTCTGCTCAAACAGTCTCTGTTCAAAGACTCTTTCTGATGCTAACATATAATTCTGATTTTTGAAAGGAGAAAAAAAAATCCTTTTCTTCCAGGAATTACTTCAAATTCAAAAATTCATTCCATTGACTTAGCTTTATAACTGAGCCTGAAGGAGTGAAAATCCTAATTTCTAGAGTAAAGAGGCCAGGACCTAGTGGAGTGGCCTGGGCAATTAATTAATGCTTTCTGAGTATTTTCACCTTGATTTCCTCCCTGGCTTGGCCAGTTTCTAAAAATCTGTAGTTTTGGAAGAGCTTTTTTGAACAAATTCTAAACAATCAACTGTGTCTATCTACATTTTTATATAGACATATACACATAGTATGGCCACAGAGTGACCAAAATATCATGGGGAAAGGACAGCTGGGTAGCTCAGTAGATTGAGAGCCAGGCCTAGAGAAGGGAGGTCTTGGGTTCAAATGTGGCCGCAGACACTTTCTAGCTGTGTGACCCTGGGCAAGTCACTTAGCCATCGTGTCTAGCCCTTACTGCTCTGGGCTTGGCTCTCTATCCACTGAGCCACCCAGCTGCCCCCCACCCACCCACATGCACATTTATTTTGTTTTCACTTATCTCTGTATTGAATGCTTCTTCCAGTAAGATATAAATTCCTTAGGTGTGGGCTTCTTTTCATCTTTTTCTTGGAATCCGTCATAATACTGGCACATAGTAGGCACTGGATAAATGCTTGTTGAATTAAATGATATGTTGGGGAAAGTAGTGAACCTGGGTAGGGGTCCTAGCTCTGTGACTAACTAGCAGTGTGACTTTAGGTTGGGGAAATTGGGGTTTTGCCCCTAAGGTGCTAGCATTTAGAAGGTAAGAAAAATAACCAGCAGCACAATAATAATAACTGGCATTTCTATAGTACTTACTGTGTGACAGAGACCATTCTGAGTCTTTTACAAATATATTTTTTCATTGGAGCCTCACAACAACCCCAGGAGGTAGGTCCTATTTTTAACTTCATTTTATAGTCGAGGAAACTGAGACAAGTAGTAGTCAAGTGACTTACATGGGGTTATACAGCCAGTAAGTGTCTGAGGCCACATTGGAACTCAGTCATCCCTGACTCCAGGTCCTGAGGTCCATCTACTGTGTCACCTAGCACCTTGGGATGCAAGTAGCACTTGTATTCTTTCAAAAGCTAGAAACAATAGACAACCTATATTTTATTACCTGCTCTCTTAGGGAGGGAAGGAGACAAGGAACATGAATTGCAAAATATCAGAAAATAATTATTAAAAATTATATCAACATCTTATAAAATAAATTATTTCTTTAGTGAAAAGATAGAAGCAGCTGAACTTACTTAGCACCTAGTTAGCAAGAAAAGAGTTAAAACAGTAAGCCATTGGGCAGTTCTCCAGCAATCAGAGTAAGGTGAACACCTCCCCTCCTATCCCAGGATTCCTCTCTTCTGTAAGAGTTGCTTCTTATTGTCTTCTCCTAATGTGTCTGCACCCCACTGTGTCTCTCTGGACGGATCCTGGTTGTGCAGGGTGCGCCGTCTCTCCCTAAGGTCTCTTCCCAGCCTTTAACCCAATTTGTCTCGAAGACCCCTTCTCTGAAGATCTCCTCAAGGGCCAGAATTGCTCTGTTAATCTTGGTCAAGTCACTTACTTTCTGGATTTGTTTTCTTATCAATAAAACAGTATTAATTTCTATGATTCCTCCTAAGCTTTAACAATCCTGGAAATAGAAAGACAAAACAGAAAATAGTGCCTACCCTCAAGGAGGCTTATATTCTACATGAATTCCATGGGAATGTGGTGGGCAAAACTTACCAGCACAGAAGGGATGAAGGACAGAGAGGGTCACAGAAGAGAAGGTTCAGAGCACTGTAAGATATGAGCGATTCATAGAGTATATATGATCTAGTGAGAGACTCCTTTCTGAGATTGATTCTTCATTTGGAACTAGAGAAGAAATTTCATAAAGCTGCTAAACCCTTTTGAATTTGGTGTTAAATGACTAAGACTTTCCATGTTAAGTGAAACTGCTTTGTGACCATTTCAAGAGGACATATGAACTTTTATTTAGAAATGAAAGGAGCTAAATTATGTCACCTCATTGACTTTGGACTCTGCCACTCTGGTTCCAAAGATGGCAGACTCAGAATGATAGCAGAGCATGTTTGAAAGTCTATGGGGGGAGGGTGGGTGGGAAGCAGCTGGATAACTCAGTGGATTGAGAGCCAGGCCTAGAGATGGGAGGTCCTGGATTCAAATGTTACCTCAGACACTTCCCAGCTGTGTGACCCTGGGCAAGTCATTTAACACTTCCCACCCATTTCTTAGTCCTTACTGCTCTTTTGCCTTGGAATCAATTCTTAAGACAGAAGATAAGGATTAAAAAAAAAAAGTCCATAGGGCATGTCAGTGGTCAGAGGTTTGGCCAAGTACATAATATCATGGATTTCTTCTTATTCTAATTCTCTCCCAAACAGAAACTGGTTGACAGTAGGAATGGGAGCCAGTAAAGAGAAATGGGGAACAGTGGGAGAACAACCATATGGTTCTCATTACAAAAGACCAAAGATAATAGAAGATTACATAGCATCCATTTAGAAGTACATTAAGGGATACATGTTGTCCTTTTATATTTTGCCTTTTCTTTACTACTGTTCTTTTTATCCAAGATCATACATTTGTTCTCCTTTAAGATAAAATTAAATACAGTTACAGTGGCTTAGCAAGTGGTGCTCAAATATAACATATTTTTCTTGGACTTTTAAATCTTTCCTTTTTGGCTCACAAGCAGCTTTCATGTGAAACTATTTATATAAAATAAGAAATGCAATCATCAAGATAGTCATGTTATCATCTTACTGATGTAGGATGTTCTACATTTTACAAATGCCATATCATTTAAAGTGCTGGAAACTTTGTATTACCTCCTTCAAGCTGTACAACAACCTTGGGAGGAAGCTGGATCTAGAATTATTATGTCCATTTTACAGATGAGGAGAATGAGCTAAAGAACATTTAAGTGGCCTGCCTGAATGTAGGCAGCAAATCAGCGATAGAGTCTAGATTAAAATCCGAGCCCTCATGAGTTCAGGTCCGACCCTCTCTCTATTCCACCTAACTGTTCAAATTGCTGATGTTTGAGTTGTTGTATAGATGGAAATTTTCACCTTTAGTCCAGATGTTTGGCATCATAGAGACACAGCCAGGGACTCTGTTTACTCTTTCACTCTCCAGCTCCCTGACAACACAAGGATACTTGCTGGCCATGTGAAACAGTGGCATGTCTCCACAACTGAGGAATTTTTCCTTGGCTCTCACTCTTCAGGGCCACAAATATTCCTTCTTTCTGTTACTCCTCTGTCTTGCTTGCTAGCTCTTGGTTCTCAAGGGGAAAAAAAAAACAACAAACTGAAAGAAGTATCCTTTAAAAAAAAAGCTGATATGGTTTTCTACCCCAATCCTTAAAAGTTATTTAGAATTTTTGAGCAGATTGATGTCAGAGGAAAGGAACCATAAACCCTTGGTGAAGAGATTACTGAGCACAGTTCAGCCTGTCCCCCAGCATACGGAGCTAACATGCTGGTTTATCAAAGCCCTCTTAATTAGAGGTTGCTAGGGAGCATTGCTATTATGAAAAACCAATCGAGACCAGACTGTGTCCTTGCTTCCATGGCCATGCATTTTTCATATGGGATTTGTTACATGTAGTTGTTGGCTACTATGAGTACAAAATGCCTAATTACCTCACAGGTACTGAGCCAAATGGACTAGGATATTTCCAGGCATCTTTTTTTCTTTCTCTGTGCCCATTCTATTCATTACTGATTTTAAGACAGGGAGAGTCATTCCCAGAGCCAATACCCAAGTCAGTGATATGATGCTTCATTGTTAACTAGCAGTTCTCCTGATTCTCCCATCAGTGGAGGAGTCTGAAGTTCACTTGCAGATGAAGAGATCAAAACAGTTACATGAATCCTGATAACCGTCATTGGCTATCTATTGAAAATCAGATTCTAAATAAATTGCTATTCTTCTCTTAAAGCTCTGCTTGACATGTCCTACTTGTTATGTGACCTAGATAATTTCCATAAATTAACCTCCTTTCCCTTCCATTTCCCTGCTACCCCGCTGTTCCCCCTCCAGAACTGTTCCATCATTACGTAACTCACCTATAGGATCAAGCAGACAGGGATGCCACACGAAGTTTCGCTGTGACACTAAGAACCTACAGCGCCAGCCTAAGCGTGCATTTGCATCCCGCTCGCTAAAGCTGTCATAGAGATGGCGAGATAATATAGTTGGTGATGTATCCTGAATTAGCTGTCAATTTCTGTAAAGCTCATTCCAGGATATGGAAGGAAAGAAGTCCCGAGCGAAGCCCCATCTTGCCTCCCCTTTCCTCTTAGAGCTTTTTCTGGATCCCAAAGCCTCTTCATTTTTCACTGTGGCTCCTGCCAGCCATGACCCCCATGGAAGACTGGAAGGTCCAGAGTCACCATATGCTCCTTTGCAGAGCGTGTGCTTGCTCCTGGCTGCTCCCCTGATTGAATAGTAGGGGCCCTGCTCAAGAAAGAGTAATCATTATGTCACCCGCATCACTTTACTGGAGAAATACAGCAAAATAGAAGTCACTTTGTCTTTGATGAACTCTCTGCTTTCTTTTGATATTCACCAAACCTTCACAGGGTCCAGACATGAAGGGATAAAGGCCACATTTGCAGTTAATTTTGATAAACGATTTATATACCTTTTGACTTCTCAAAATTCTAATGAAATGCATCTAATAAGTAGTGGTAACCACCAGGATCTCTCATTCAAGACTTGAATAATTTCATGCAAAGATATAACTAGGGTAGGGGGCTTGGTGTTTTTCCCCAAGCTGCTGATGTTTAGAGATCTTTGACAGAATTTAGGCAGAATAATTGGTTAAAACAGGAAGCTACTAGGTATCCCTCTACCTTCCCCAGATGACATTTACAGATGAGAGCTATCCCTTTACCCTCATTCAATAGCTTCACTTTTTTTAAGTCCTTATCTTCTGTCTTAGAAGCAATACTGTATATTGGTTCCAAGGCAGAAATGCAGTTTTACAGACTAGGCAATGGCCCAGGGTGACACAGCTAAGAAGTTTCTGAGGCCAGATTCAAACTCAGGACTTCCTTTCCCTGGACCTGGCTCCTTGCTGCCCTCAGTGACTTCACTTTTTATAAGATTCTATGCTCACATGAGCTAATGTCTTAAGAATATTTTTCTCTCCCTTCCTTCCGACCATTGAATTTGATTTAAAAAGTGCTTTGAAGATCCATCCCATGGTTATAAAAAAAAAAATACAAGTTTTTGCCCTGCCCAGTAGGGTAGTTGAACTATATGAACAAGATGCAAAACTAGAATGAAAACTTTAAAAATGTATCTAACTCATATTTCAGAATCTTTTTTCCCCTGTTTCTTTCTATCTCTTTATAAAGTTCCCTTCCTAATAAGAGTTCCATTTTATTCATTCATTTGGTGTTTAAGTATCTACTCTGTTCAGTGCACTATATTCGGAGCTGGGGGAAGATAGATAATTGATACATGATCCCGGCATTTATGAAACTATCTCTTTTCTAAAAAAGATTTCAACATGAACTTTTGATCACACATCTCCCTTCTTGGTACTAACGCCTATCCTATTTTCTTGCATAATTTACAACTTTTTTTCCCCCACACTCTAAAATGGAGGTAATGTGTCAGAATTACCCAAGCCTCTAGATGCTGCTCTGTTGCTACCTTCAATAACCTTCATTAATCTTTGAGACATTCACCTCCATTTACTAATGAATAGGGGATCCTTTAGACTTACATTGTAATCCTGGGCAAATTTTTCTTGGAATGTGGCTCTCTGAACATTTTCCCCTTTCTTCAAGTGTTTTTCAGTGTTTTCAACTAAAGACTGGTGTGTGTGTGTGTGTGTGTGTGTGTGTGTGTGTGTGTGTGTGTGTGTGTGTGTGTGATTGTATTTTAATGCTTCAAGAGACTTAGGTTGTGAGGAAAAGGACAGATAATATCCAAGTGTTGTTTCCTGGTTGAGGGTTGAAGCACTGTTTTTCCAAGGGAAGACTGACCATCCTGTTAAGGCAGTTTCAGCTCAGTGCTGATATATTCATCACTTAGTTGAAAATGCATTGAGGTTTGGAATTCAGAACAAAATTCTCATACCACCAACCCAAGGGGAAGTAGGAATACAAGGATAAAATGAAAAAGAGGCCCAGGTAATTGGGGATTAGGAGTAGAAGTCATACCTTCTGAAGAGTTTTCCTAGACTCCTCACTCCTCTCAAACCTAGTCAGTGGTAAACAGATGGCTTTTAAAAATTTAACACTTCGTATGCCTAAGCAAGATCAGTTACATTCAGTTTACAGAAGAAATTTTATAATGAAATATTTTTTGATTTTCTTCCCAAAATGTCACTCTGTTGGAAATATGCAGGGGGTGGAAATGTGAGTAAATGTTGGTAAATATTTATCCAAAATACCAATAGCTATCACTTCACAATTTCTAACATAATTAGCAAACATATCAAATATATCCTCAGTTTCTCTATCATCTACGCGTGCATAGACAAACACACATGTACATGCAGGCCAACATCTTTATGTATGTTTCTGCATGGTGACAAAATAAAGAATCAATTCAAGTAATAACTACAATCTCGCCACTTGATTGACATTATGTTGACAAAATATCCAGATTACTGACTAGATTTTTGACTTAACCAAATTGACTAGCAGCTCCGGTGGCAATGTCTCACATCATATGTGAGTGTGTAGGCATATGTGTGTGTATCTGCATGTAGCAAAGAGACAACGTGATTGCTCTGATTCATTCCAAGGCATCCCCTACATGGACAGGCCAACTCTCTACTGATGTTTTGTTTTGAAAATGCATGTCTAATCTGTTGTCTGTTTTCCTTCCCAGCTCTCCCTGGCTGTTTTTTGCCATGTTTTCCATGTAGATTCTTCTTTTCCATTGAGTTGTATTAATTCTCTTGTATCAATAACCTATAAATATTGAGATCAGTATTAAAGGTGAAACAATACAAAAATCAAAACAAAAAACCACTTTCTTATTTCAAGCCCCCCCCAAACCCCAACAACAACAACAACAACCCAAGTAAATGTCAGCTCCTTTATCGTCAAGGTAACTCTAACTGATTCACTACAATTTACATAGCCCCAATGTCTATTTACATGCTTACTTACTCTGTTGTTCACTAAAGAAATGTAGTTACCTTAGCAACTGCAATATCACATGTTGTTCAGACTAACTACTCTACATAGCACCTTCCAAAAGGATGATACAAATTTAGGTACTTGCATCTCATAGACATATGTCCTGTGTTCTATAGAATTTTTATTAAGCTCAGAAAAGAGCTCGGTGAGGTGCACATGACATTCTCATTTCTTCAATGCTGAATTACTGCACTGGCATACAGAGATGCTAATATAAAAGACAGTAGGTTTTGGATCATGTCACTGGTTGGTGATAGAAAGTGCCTCCTTTTATCTCTGGATAACATTTCAACAGAAAGAGACACAATAACAATAATTCATTTCTGTAGGACTTCGATTCAGAGGGGACTTTCCCCACAGCATCCCTATTTAAATTATTTTTATTATTAATCTATTAAATTTTTATCTTCTTATTTTACATCTGAGTAAACTGATAGCCAGAGAAGGGATGTGACTTGAATAAGTGACCATTGCTGGATTTAAACCCACAATCTTAACTCGCTGCCAAATGATGATTATTTTATAAAGTTTCACCTTTCATTGCATTTTGGGTTTTGGGTAGCTTTAAAGACTTCATAGGTCCCTCAGGTATGATATCTATGCGTGGTATCTCACCCCACTCATGGACTGCCATATTGTGTGGAAGTAATCCTAGGCTGAGGATGGGAGGAGGCAGGATTGTCTATTGTAAACCTTCTAACTATGATATTTCATTAAGTTATTTGGCTTTGAAAAAAAAGACTTCATATATAACTTGATCTAATTTTAAAATGGATTGTGAGGGCAGTTAGGTAGCACAATGGATAGAGTGCCAGGCCCAGAGTTGGGAGAACCAGGATTCAAATCTGGCCAAACATTTCCTAGCTGTGTAACCCTGGACAAGTCACTTGACCCCAACTGCCTAGCCCTTGCTACTCTTCTGTTTAGAATGGATACTAAGATAGAAGTTGAAGGTTTAATTTTTTTTAATCAATTGTGTTTCCCTGATGTGATAACTGAGGGACATAATGGCATGGTGGGGAGAAACAATGCCAAATTTGAAGTAAAAAAGAACTGAGTTCATATCCAACTTCTAACATTACCAATGTATCTATGGACAAATCACTTAACTTCTCTGCTGTAGTTTCTTCACTTGTCAAATTGAGACAATATTATTTGTATTTAGCTACTTCCAAGGCTTTTATTATATAAGAAATGGTGTCAGTTTAAAAATGCTTTGCAAATGTCAACAATTATTATAATTTGGGGTCATAGATTCTTGGGACTGGAAGGGACTTTTGAGACTAATCTAACTTCAACCCAAGTATGAGTCCTATCTATAAAATTCATCTTTTGTTAGTCATTCAGCCTTCATTTGAAGACCACTGTGGAGAAAAAGTCATTATTCCACATGATAAACATTTAATAAATTATATACACATGTATGTTTCTGTCTGTCTGCTTGTCTGCTTGCCTGCCTGCCTGTCTGTCCATCCATTTAGCTACCTATTTCTGTCCTTTAAGATGTCCCATTCTAGTTTTGGACAAATCTGTTTTCCTTATATTGAGCATAAAATCTGCTTCTGTTTAACTTCCAATTCACTGGTCCCAGTTCCATCCTCCTAGACCAAATACAACAAGTTCACTCTCTTCCACATGACAGCTCTGCAAGTATTTGAAGACAGCTTTAGACAAAACCATCTCCCCATTACAAAGTATGCCCAAAGAACCAACAAAAAAATTGCTGAGGCCTAATCATGTGATAAAATACATCTTATCACATTGATCACAAATGCCTGGGCTTCTCTTACAACCAATACCATTTGATTCTTAGAGAGAGGTCATGAGTTTGGCACACAATCTAGGGGCCTATGGAAGAATTGCCCACACAAAATCAATATTTCGGTAGAACCAGGAATTCTACTCCCCTTCCTCCCCCTTACTGCCCTAAAATCCTTTTTGATTCAAAATGGAAATGTTCATTCTTGGTCAGATGCCTGGTCTAGCAGCATAGTTTTCTATTGTCAACAGAAACCCCAGGAGACATGCACAGTATATTTTTAACATTATTACACCATGAGGGCAAGGATTATATTTATCTAAATTTTCCATTTCTTCCAGTTTTTTGAACATTATAGGAGCATAATAGTTATTTGTGGAATTCAACTTCTCCTTAATATATTAGACATTCAGGGGATCTGAAGGCCAGAAGAAGATTCTGAGGTCAGGCATCCTCAGCTGTAATCTTGGCTCTGGCTTTTCCTGTGTGACCTTGGACAATTCTTTTTACTCTCTGGACCTTGGTTTAGAATTTTCTAAAATGAGGGGGCTGGACCTAATGACCTCTAAAATTTCTTCCAGCTCTATATCTGATCATCATTTAGAAGTGAATTTGTTGAAATGACATCTTTACATGGAAAATAGCTGAGAAAGAATCAAAGGGTGGGATAGCCCAGGCATCATATGAACAAAAAACCTTAGTAATAGGCAGCAGCAAACAGGGCGATCTGTCCTGAGAAACTCAATGTCATTAGTCAGAGATATGGAAAAGAGATGGTAAGAAAAAAAGAACAAAGAGCTTCCCATAACAGATAGGTATTATCTCCCTTTGGAACTGGTGACATTGGAGCACGAAGTTCCTTATCCCATTGGGTATTCTGCGATTTGTTATATTTTGAATATTCACTTAGCCAGTGCAGCAGAATGGGCTCTGGGCATAAGATAGCATTGACTGAGACTTGGGGTTTTCTTTTACTTTGAAGCTTTGTACCCTACTGGCTTGAACTTGAGAATAATTGATCCTTCTTAGCAGAAAGGATCTCTTTCTGCTCCCTGTTCCCCCTCCCCTTCAGAGGAGAAAGTTTTAAAGTTTGCACAGTGTTTTAAGGACATCAAGTCACACTTTAAATGCTCATTGTTTGCTTATATTTAATTAAATTATATAGCGCCTTCCTTGCTCATTATTATTTAGTTTATATGGAACTTCAGAAACCTCATATTCGACTCTAGGAGACTGTTTTTCCTCTTGAATTTGGCAAGAGATATGTGGACACTGGGTTTCAAGTTTAGTTTTCTATGATACCCCAGAGAACAGTGTGTACTGGATTCCATACTGCTGAGGAAAGTGACCCTTCTCCAGGCTTGGCGGGTTCAAGACTGAGGAAATCCCAGTTTTCTCAGGTCTCCTACATTTCCACCACTGTTGATCCTATTTAAAAATAAAATGTGGATTGAGTGAAGGCACTAGCAATGTTTTACCTCAGTGTGCAGCATAATTCTCCCAGAGCTTAGAGTTCCCTTTGAAATAAAAATTGATTTAAAAAACAGAGGCTTTGGGGAGGCCAGGAATTCTAGTGAATTTGCTGAATCCTCTGCATTCTTCAGTCAAGGTGGTTCTCCACTAGTTAACATATCCAGCAATTTTTAAGTCAACATTAATTTTGGCCTCTCCCCATGCCCTCCTACTATATTTACATTAACCCAACCACAGCATTATTGGAAAGTAAAGGATTGTTTGCCAGAGTAAGGCACACATAGTAATGCCATCATGTTGCCAAAGAGTACACAGAATGGCCGCTGATTCCCTTGGGTGGTACCCGGGCCCACTGGCTTTGTGTGAACAACTTTCTTTTTTCCACTCCCACTCTGCACCCCCTCCCCCATACACACACAGCATATGTACACATTCTGATAAAGTTTCCTTACCCTGAGAGTGTGTCTAAGCTAATTGAAATAGCTACATGTGGGCCACAAATGCCCAGCCCATCGTTGGCTTGGTCTCTGCAGGTATTGGTTTCTCCTTGCTGTGGCTTAAGCCACATTAACATTCTAATTTCCTGGAGTGGTGAAGAATGAGTTATTTTTCTCATCCAAAAAATACTTCTCTTTATAAGGTAGAGGGCATGTGTATACAAGATGGAGAAACCATTTGGGGGAACCTGGGCATCTGTCAGAAATCACTCAGCTAAGCTTCTTGAATATCTAACTGGTGCTGTTTCCCCGATTTTCCTTAGTTGTCTTGTTGACAGGAGGCTTAAAAAGAAAACTCTTTGAGTGACTTGAAAAGTATTCATTTTAGTTTCTAAGTGGCCATAAAGATCACATATCCTAATCAAGAAAGTCACTCCTAATATTTTTTTTTATTTCTTAGTCACCTCTACACCAAGCATCTGTGGGATTACTTGGTGTATCTAAATAACATAATTAAGGACAAATAAGCTCACAATTGTCAAACAGCAGTTGTTAAGGACCCCCAGGTTGTATTATCACCCATTCTTTCTGGTCTCTTTTTCCTTGACTGTATTCCAGCATTTTTTCCACTCTAGATACAGAGATCTAGTTTGCCTTTGAATAGGAATTTTCTTATGGAGAGAGACAGACAGACAGACAGACAGAGACAGAGACAGAAAGACAGAGACAGAGACAGAAAGGTAGTGCGAGAGGTGAAGAGAGAGGGGAGGCAAGTAGGTGTCTCAGTGAATAGAGCACTGGGCCAAGAATCAGGAAGAACCAGGTTCAAATCTGACCTCAGATACATATTCACTGTGTGATCCTCATCAAGTCATTTAACCTCTGTTTGACTTAATCCATTGTAGAAAGAAATGTCAAACCACTCCAGTATCTTTGTCAAGAAAACCCCATGGACTGTATGGGTCATAAAGAGTTGTATATGACTGTATAATAACAGTAAATGGATAGATATAGATGCACACACAATACAGATAAGTAGAGAGAGACATACATATGCATATATCTATGTTGCTTCTCTGTGCATCATATGATACCATTTGTTTTCCAAATCCCAGTGAATGGAAATTTCAGAGTGAATTCATAACATTTATTGTCTCTTTGATTCTTTTTTTTTTTTAATAGTTTTTCATCTTTGGAGTAGGAACTGGTCCCAAACAAATGGCACTGTGGCTTTTGTGGTCATAGTATTAGAGATTCTGGAGGTTACCCCTAATATCCTGCAGCTGGGTCACATCTTCCTAGGTCATTTTGATGGCTTCTTTCCCTAATGCAACCATACTACTTGTTGGAATCCCCTCGCTTATGCTAAAGGATAAGCCTTTTGACTTGTCTCTACCACCTCACCTTCCTCACTGTGGGCTTTTTCTTTATCGTTTCCATCTCTGTTACCTCCAAATATAGACTAGTTTAATCTGCTCTGGGGAAGAAACCTGGTTCCTTTTTCCCCTCACCAAAGTCTCTTTGATGACCTTTTCTGCCATCCCTCTTTTGGGGGCAGGATGTCAAAGCACACATAGCAATATCCATCTTCACTCTAGCTGGGGTTTTTTTTTTTTTTTTGCCTGCCATCAGGTAATTCTTTCCCTCCCTCTGACCTTGTCTCACTGTCAACTTCCTTTGTGACCAGTTCCTTTTCTCCCTAGGGTCTTTCATATCACTCCCAAGTCATTTTCTGGCTAGGGTCCACCTAAAACAACAAGATGGAGGAGGGAGGCAGCTACTACATTAACATTCTTCCCTCATCAATCACTTGGGGAAGGTTCACTTCTTTGCAATCTAAACAGAGAAATCTGTCCCCTCTTGTTGGGGGAGGAGAGGTGCCACTAGGGTTTAAAAAAAAAACATTTTGGGCTAGTCTAAGAGAAGTAAGCCCCTAGGGCAGAATGGTCCTAATTATACCCTCTCCATTTCCCACTGCGCCTTGTGGTTATATGGGCTCTGCCTTTGTATGATGTTTAAATGATTTTTAAGCTGCAGAAGGAGCCTACCTAATCAATTTCCCTGGCCTTGTCCTCTTAGCATCCAATAAATGATAGATACAGGGCAGTTGTGATAATGGTTTGACAATGGCAACACATCTCGGGGCTAGGCTGTTTCTGTGAGAAAAAAAAAAAATGTCATCTGCTGGAGCGTCGGTGCTGTCCGCTCCAAACAACTCTAAAAAACATTGCAGTTTTATAAGAATCTCTGGTCCCTTTGTCAATACTTTAAAGATGGTTCTTATTTCTGAGCAGGTATTGATTGGGTATAGGTTAGGGCCCTGGTTCCATTTGTCATTTCTGATATAATATCGTGTTATCGTTTAAAGCTGTAATGGGAGAGGTAGCTGAGCTTAAAGCAAACTGGTTGTCTCAAACTTTGATAAATGGCTAGATGGTCTTTGTTTCTGCAGCAGTGAGCAGTTGGCTACGATTTGCTTTACCTTTTATCCAAGAATAACTGTGTGATGGGTTCTGGAAGCGAGCAGTATCATTTTGTCAGATGTGGTTCAGAGCGAGCCGGGTGGTCTTAGCAGAACAGCTGAGGGATTTTAGCACCCGACAGGATGTTAGCAGAGGGCCTGTGTAAATCTGAAACAGCTCAGGCTCCACATGGCTGCCTTTGGTTGAAAAGTTCTCAAAGCTGTTTTTTAAGGTGAGAGGACAGGAAATGCTGAAGGGATGGGGGGGTGGGAATGGGGAATGTGCTTTTGATAGTAATTTTATTCAGATGGAAGGATTCTGGGAGAGAGAGGGAGAGACTTGAGGGAAACGGGTAGAGCTATCACGGGAGGAAACATTAAGTTGGAAATGTGTTGCTGTCATAAACATATGCATTCCATGAAATTTCTAATATTGTGACTCGCTCGAATATAGGTACCCGTAAAGCGCCCACCTTTCTATAATACAAGTCACTTCTGGTCTCATTGTTGCCTTCGTGAATATGGCCAAAAAATAAAAAATAAATAAAAAGAGCAGATCCTGAAGATTCCGTTCCTGTACCTGCAAGGTATTAGGATGTTGAAATGGTGGCACTTAATCTATCACTAGAGTCACTTTGTCAGGACGAATAGCAGTGGTTTGAGCCCAGAGATGCCTTCTCAAAATTCATGAAAACCAAAATGCTCACAAAATTTTAATGTAACACTGCATGGTGGCAGTGAATGTCATTCCCTTCCCTCCCACCCCCCAAGCTCTCATCAGACATAGAGAAGGACTGGCTGGGGATCATTAGGATGGACTGAAATAAATGGTGCCACATGCTAATCCAATCACCTTAAAATATATGGCAAGAGCCTAAGTCATCGAGAAATGGAAAAATCGGAATGAGAAAGGCCCTTGGGAGATCCTCCAGGATTACTCAGTCATTCTCAAAAAGAGAAGAAAACTGGGGCCCAGAAAGGAAATTGGTACCCAGTTAGTACCAGAGTTGGAGCTTGAACTCACTTCTGCTGGGTCCCTTCTGAGGGGTCCCTCTCATGTTTTTTCCACTATGCTTCGCCATCTCCCAATTTAAGAATAAGCTGCAAGAAGCGTTCATGAAGTCATGTCCAAAATATGTGTTGTCTCTGTGATTCAGAGAGGATACTACTGGCCCGTGGTCAGTAGGGTATTGATGTGAACTTTTTTTTCCCCCTCCTCTGTAGAGAAGCTGAGTTTGTATAACCTGTCAGCACCCTCTCAGAGGACAGACTTTTTGACTTATGATGAGAATCTTCCATGTTGCCAGCCAGTCAGGAACATGGTCTATGGCCATGAACCCAAGGGAAGCCAATGGCACACCAGCGTGTGCTCTTGCCCTCAGTGCTGAGCACTATCAGCTGGTTTCATCCATCGAGACCATAGACGTACATTTATATGGAAGGGTTTAAATATACAACTTTTTTTTTTAAAGAGGTATCTTTGTTCTTTTTTGGATTGAGATCCCTGAACTCAGTCATAATGAGAAAGCTCTTAAGTTATTTCTGTACTAGCTGAAATCAGGTACTAATATTTGAGCAAGAAAATGTCAATGTTATTATCAAGGGATTCTCATAGTAAAGTGATTCAAACTTTAGGTTACTTACTTCATTGAACTTTTCACCTCTGGTGATCTGTGGATTTCTGATGAGCAGAGAACTGGCTGATATAGGTGAAGGTACAGGGGAAAGAGCAATGGAAACCTTGGGTTCAAGCCAGATCCCAGCTCTCTCCCACATGGGGAAGTCAATAATAATAATGATAATGATAATAATAATAATAATAATGGGTTTTAAGGTTTTCAAAGTACTTTACAAATATCTTATTTGATCATCACAATGATACAGGGAGGTGGGGACTATTATCAATACCACTTTACATATGAGGAAACTGAGGCAAATAAAAATTAAATGACTTGCTCAGAGTGACAAGGGGAAGTCAATAATAATAATAATAATAATAATATATCATTTTAAGGTTTTCAGAGTACTTTACAAATATCTCATTTGATCATCACAATGATACAGGGAGGTGGGAACTATTATCAACACCAATTTACAAATGAGGAAACTGAGGCAAATAGAAGCTAAATTACTTGCTCAGGATCACATGGGGAATTTAATAATAATAATAATATAGGGTTTTAAGGTTTTCACAGTACATCACAAATATCTTATTTGATCATCACAATGATACAGGGAGGTGGGAACTATTATCGGTACCACTTTACAGATAAGGAAACTGAGGCAAATAAAAATTAAATGACTTGCTCAGAGTGACAAGGGGAAGTCAATAATAATAATAATAATAATAATATATCATTTTAAGGTTTGCAGAGTACTTTACAAATATCTCATTTGATCATCACATTGATACAGGGAGGTGGGGACTATTATCAATACCACAGATAAGGAAACTGAGGAAAATAAAAATTAAATGACTTGCTCAGAGTGACATGGGGAAGTCAATAACAATAATAATAATATATCATTTTAAGGTTTGCAGAGTACTTTACAAATATCTCATTTGATCATCACATTGATACAGGGAGGTGGGGATTATTAGTAACACCAATTTACAGTTGAGGAAACTGAGGCAGATAAAAATTAAATTACTTGCTCAGGATCACAAGAGGAAGTTAATAATAATATAGGGTTTTAATGTTTTAAAAATACTTTACAAATATCTCATTTGATCATCACAATGATACAGGGAGGTGGGGACTATTATCAACACAACTTTACAGATGAGGAAACTGAGGCAAATAAAAATTAAATGATTTGCTCAGGGTCACAAGGGGAAGTCAATAATAATAATCATAGTATATCATTTTAAGATTTTCAGAGTACTTTACAAATATCTCATTTGAATATCACAGTGATACTGGGAGGTGGGGACTATCACTTTACAGATAAGGAAACAGAGGCAAATAGAAATTAAATGGCTTGCTCAGGGTCACAAGGCTACTGAACCAGGATTCAAATTCTGGTCTTCTGGACTCCGAGTCCAGCACCGCTATCCACTCCTCCACCTAGCTGCCAAATAACCTGATAGGTCTCATTTTCCTCCTTTGTAAAAGGAAGGAATTTTGTGAATCCCTCACAGGGTCACACAGGCTCCATATTATCTTACATAAAGAAAAGCAGCATGGCATAGTAGAATGCTTGACTCAGAGCCAAGAAGATCCAAGTTCAAATCCTACTTTTAGCATGCACAAACTCTGTGAATCTGAACAATTTACTTAAGTCTCAGTATACTCATCTTTAAAATGGGATTCATAATAATAGGACCTACCTCCTCAGGTTATTGAGAGGATTAAATTCGATACGACAGAGAGAGCACCTTGCAAACCTTCATATGTCCTAGAAATGTTAGCTATTATTATTCTTATTAACAGGCATGATTTGAGATGACAATTCCTTAACAAGATAAAAAGAGAATGAAATAGCATTGGCAGGTTTACCTAGAAAAGACCCATCGAAATGGAATCCCAATACTAAAAGCCATGCCGTCCGTCCTGCCCTCCATGGGTGTCCCTTAGTGGGTATTGGGGGGGTCAATGAAAGCTTGAAAGAACAATCATTGCTCTGAGAGGCCCCGGGCAGAGCATGCTTTATATTTTTCATTTACTGCCTGAGAGGTGGAGGCTAGACCTCCAGGAAAGCAGGTAAAGCAGCTGTCCATGTTTCCTAAGCCAGTAGTTTTTATGGGAGATGGAATTTGAATAATAATACCACTCTTGAACCAACCCAGGCCTGGATTAATGACTTACACGGACCGAGTTCAGATGTACGAGTGGCAGCCAGCGCACACCCATTGTAGGCTTGCTAATGAAGCAAGGTGATGTTGTCCCCTTTCCTCCCTAGAATAGAAAATGGAGAAGAAAGCCAGGAATCCGTGTTCCTCGAGATGCAGCTTTCAACAAAGAAATCCTGCCATTCCAAACTGTCTAGACCTTTAAAAAATAAAAGATGTGCAGTATTTACAGCGCTATTCAGTATTCATGAGGCTTTGCAGCTTGTTGTAAGGCAAGATGAAAACAATACTCAGTAGATTTTCATAAGTGACATGTAACGGTAAGATTGATAGATGATGCAGTTTTAATGTATGTGAAGTTCAAAACCAACATAAAGGCTGTGTTGTACCCAAAGGCTGGATTCCAAGCCCCCATTTCTGCCGGCAGTTTCTCCCCAGCCCTCGTGCTTCCTCTTTCCATTTGAAAAAAATAAAATAAAATAAAGGTGCCAACACCCAAGTCAGTGGAGAATTTCTGCTGAACCGCCAAGGACAAGTATTTAGACGCTTTGCAGAGAGATTAACAAGAGGCCCGGAAATACATTTTTCTTTTAAATTAATATGATTTAGTCATGAATGGTTAAGCATCACTATTCCACTCCTACTAATAAATGCCAAGAAAATTGTTAGCCCTCCTGGTGGTTAGGAGCAAAGAAGGTTGGCTAAATTGCTGCTAGTGTCCTGATAAGTCATTTTGTTATATTGTATTGTACCTTGCACTCTGTATGCTGTGAGGATATTATTATTATGCATTATCTATAGACAGTAAATAGAGATGCTCAAAGGCTTTGTGACCAGCATCAATTAAGGAGTATTTCTTTCTTTACCTGTAGGTTATGTCCAAATTATCATTAATTTAATGTTGCAAAAATCAGTTAACCTTTTTTTTTGAACATTGTCGTAGAATAATAACTGACAGTATGGGTTTAAATATAGCACTTTCAGGCTTACAAAATACATACACCGTGCCATGTGAGCTCTGATAACAACCCCAGGAGAAGGTCCTCCTGAGAGTAAAATCTCTAGCCTGTAGATAGGGGAATTGTGGCTCAGAGAACTCTCATTGCTCACAGACACATAGCTCCCAAGTGGTAGAGGCAGGCTTTGAACCCAGAATTCTTCTCTATCCACTCTACTTTGGGGTTGTCCAGTCGTTCAGTGGCGTCTGACTCTTCTTGACCTCGTGGACCATGGCTGTTGATGGGCTTTTCTTGGCAGAGATACTGGCGTGTCTTGACATTTCCAAATCTGGTGAGTCCGGTGGATCCTTTTTTGTCGAGCAATCAGAGGTTAAGGGACTTGAACAGGGTCACACAGCCAGGATGTGTCCGAGGCCTTGCCATCTTCTCATGAGGTAGAGACTAAACTTACTACTAATTCAGACTTTACAAATAAAGAATTTGAATCATCCAGCTTCTATTAAAAGAACTGTTCACGGCCTCAGACACACTTCCCAGCTGTGTGGCCCTGGGCAAGTCACTTGACCCCCATTGCCCACCCTTACCACTCTTCCACCTAGGAGCCAATACACAGAAGTTAAGGGTTTAAAAAAAATGAAAAAAAAAAAAAAAGAACTGTTCAAACCCAGGTCTATCCTGTTACGACCAGAGCTCTTGTTTAATCTTTTTTTTTTTTTCAATTGAATTCTACTGGTTTCCTTGGCAGAGATAATGGAGCAACCTGCCGTTTTCTTCTTTAGCTCATTTTATAGATGAAGAACTGAGGCAAACAGGCTTGTGACTTGCCTGTGGTCACACAGCTAAGAAGTGCCTGAGGCTGGATTTGAACTCAGGATGAGGAGTTTTCTAGCCTTTAGGACAGTGCTCCCAGGGCACCACCTCGCTGCCTAGAGTTCTTGCTTATCCCAAATTTCAGTTTCCTCATCTGTGAAATGAGGAAGCTTCTAAGGTTCTTTCTAGCTCTAAATTTCTATGATCATGAGAGTCAGGAGGCCTGGATTCAATTCTCAGCTCTGACATTTAACTAGCTGCGTGGGCAAATTTGGACAAATTTCTGTGGCTCTCTGAGCTTCAGATTTGGGCAAGCTACCTCCTAGGTTGCTTATAAGAGAAGCCTTTTGTAAATTGTAAAGTACTTGAAAAATGTGGGTTATTATTTTTATTACTTTTGCTTTCTGCTTCTGGCTTAGTAATGCTGAAACATCCGTAATATGTGAATAACTTTACAGAAACCCCCAACATTCCTCTCTTTGCCCCAAACTTCCAAAGGAACCATGATGCTCAGAACACTCCATAAAGCAAATGCACTCTGTTTAAGCCAGTACAGCGATGGCTTTCAGCCTTTGAGTTTTCTGTTTTTATTTTCTATTTGCTACAGTTTGATGTAACCAAAGTGGATGGGATAAGGAAAGGCCTCAGCTCAGTGAAACCTTATTAATAATCGAGTGTCTCAAGAATAGAAATGATTGCAAAATACGTTTATAGGCATCATCCCTTTTGAGTTTCTCAGTAACATGGCGAGGAAAGTATTACATGCATGATTATCCCCTTGTTATGGGTAGAAACAATATGATATCATAGAGGGCTGGCCTCGATGCCAAGAAGATTTAGGTTCAAATCCCACCTCAACTGTTCTTGCTTATCTGGCCCTGGGAAAGTTAGTCCCCTTTCAGTGCCCTGGAGAACTCTCTAAGGCTACATTTCAGAGAAGATACAGAATTACAATTTCCGACTCCTTTAAAGCAAAATCACACATCCAGGCTCTAACTCTATTAATATAGTCGTGTTGTTGTCCGGTGGTTTTTCAGTCGTGTACAACTTTTCATGACCCCATTTGGGGTTTTCTTGGCAGAGATATTGGAATGGTTTGCCACTTCCTCCAGTTCATTTGCATGTAAGGAAACTGAGATAAACAGGGTTAAATGACTTGCCCAGGATCACATAGCTAATGAGTGCCTAAGGCCAGATTTGAACTCAGGAAGATGAATCTTGCTGACTCCAGGCCCAGCCCTGATTCTATCCAATGTACCACCTACCTGCCTGTATATATGTGTATATATATATCTATATATCTATATATGTGTGTGTGTGTGTGTATGCCTGTATGCATACATACACAAAGATATAATGCACACATAGTCAATAGTAAAGAAATGTTTATTAAATGCTGGGGACACAAATATGAAAAAAGAAAGACAGTCCTGTCCCTCAAGAAGCTTATACTCTGATGGGTCTATTTTTCAGCTTCTTTTTATGTGTCATCTTCTCTTATTAGATTGTAAGTTGATAAATACATAAATGGATGGATGGATGGATGGGGGAGAGAGAGAAAGAGAGAGTAGATAGATAGATAGATAGATAGATAGATAGATAGATAGATAGACAGACAGACAGACAGACAGACAGATAGATAGATATATAGATAGATAGATAGATAGATAGATATTTACTATGTGACCCTGAGCAAGTCACTTAACCTCTCTGTCTCCATTTTCTTGTCTGTAAAATGGGGATAATAATAGTACCTACTCCCAGGGTCATTATGAGAATAAGATGAGATAACATTTAGTTTTAGAAATGTTGTGATTGTTGTTGCTGCTGTTGTTACTGTTATTGCTATTATGATCATGGTGCAGCACAAAAGGTTCTAAATCAACATTGGATGAATGAATGAGTAGACTCAAAAAGGCTAGGACCCTACCAAGGTCACACAGCTAGCAAGTAGCCCTGGTAGGAAGTGAGTTTAGGTTTTCTCATACCAATTCCACTGCTTCTTTTTCCTCAACACCATCATTCCCCTGTGAAGAGGTTTACTTTCTTTTTTTTAATTAACTTGAATTTTTATTTAACTAATTAATTTAGAATATTTTTCCATGCTTACATGATTTATGTTCTTTCCCTCTCCTCCTCTCATTCCCCTCCTGTAGCCAATGAGCAATTCCACTGGGTTTTACATGTGTCATTGATCAAGAGCTATTTCCATATTATTGATATTTGTACTAGGTGATCATTTAGAGTCTGCATCCCCAATAATATCCCCATCAACCCATGTGATCAAGCAGTTGTTTTTCTTCTGCATTTCTACTCCCACAGTTCTTCCTCTGACTGTGGATATGTTCTTTCTCAAAAGTTCCTCAGAATTGTCCTGGGTCACTGTATTGCTGCTAGTACAGAAGTCCGTTACATTCGATTTTACCACAGTTTATCATTCTCTGTGTACAATGTTCTCCTGGTTCTGCTTCTTTCACTCTGCATCAATTCCTGGAGGTCTTTCCAGTTCATTATTCCTTTCTGTACAATAGTATTCCATCACCAGCATATATCACAATTTGTTCAGTCATTCCCCAATTGAAAGGCAGACCCTCAATTTCCAATTATTTGCCACCACAAAGAGCACAGCTATAAATATTTTTGTACAAGTCTTTTCCCCTTATGATTGAAGAGGTTTGCTTTCAAAAGAGTTCTGAAGTGATTTAGAAATTGAGGATAATCTTTATTCAGAGAAAGGTGGTAGCAGGACCTAGGAGAGGCAAATCCAGGCTCAGGTGGCCCAGAAGGATCCCAAAATCCGTAATTAAGAGAATGAGACAGAATTGCCCCGAAGAGCTATCTTCTGTTCCTAAAAAAAGAAGGAAGAAAAACCAGAATGGAGAGCTGCTGAAGTGGTAGAGACACAGGAAGAGGAGAATAAAACCTTTGGAAAGGACCATCAAACCCCTAGTCTTGTGGTCAAAGTACCCCAAGAATCTCTAGTTTGGACTGACTGTTCTTCTCCCTGAAGGCCAAGCAGGGCACGATGGGCATCCTTTCATGGCTTCTTCTATGCTGATAGACACCTCTGTATTTCAGCATCAGTGCTTCCTCACCTTGGCTTCTGCTTTGTCTAATCTGTGAGAGGACAGATGCAGTGGGGATGGAGAAGGGAACTACCTCTTTAAGCTGGTCTTGAGTCATGGAAGTCTTTGTGCAGGACCAGTGAGAGAGGGGGGAAAGTGAAGGCAAAGAATGGGCTTGCAGGAAGGGACAAGCTATTCCTAACTCATTTGGTCCTATCCTCCTCACTACGGAGACTGTCATCCTGTCCTACTTTCTCTAGGACGGAGTTTATTTCCCATTTTTCATTGGTGGTTGAGAATAAGCTTGGGGTTTTGCATAGACCACAAGCTTACCCCGTGTTAATGTTATGCTAAGATAGCTATAAAAACTAATGAAATCTAAAGTTAAAAAGTGAGGCATAATTTATGTCTTTTTTTTTTAAACCCTTAACTTCTGTGTATTGGCTTCTAGGTGGAAGAGTGGTAAGGGTGGGCAATGGGGATCAAGTGACTTGCCCAGGGTCACACAGCTGGGAAGTGTCTGAGGCCGGATTTGAACCTAGGACCTCCCGTCTCTAGGCCTGACTCTCAATCCACTGAGCTACCCAGCTGCCCCCCATAATTTATGTCTGAGATTAGAGAGCTCATAGTTTTTCTGGACACCATCTTGGACAGGATGTTATTTTTACAGTTTCAAGTATCATATTATGGAAAGGAAAATAAGATAAAGTGTGCCCAGTAGAGGGCAACCAGGATGTCGAGAAGACTAGAAACTTTTCATCTAAAGATTCTTTTTTAATCTCACCTTCCATCTTGGAATCAATACTGTGTCTTGGTTCCAAGACAAAAGAACAGTGAGGACTAGGCAATGGGGGTTAAGTGACTTGCCCAGGGTCACACAGCTAGGGAGTGTCTGAGGCCAGATTTGAACCTAGGACCTCCTGTCTCTAGGCTTGGCTCTCAGTCCACTAAGCCACCCCAGCTACCTCAAGTACATGGATTTTTTTAAAGGAAAAGGGGATATGTAGCATCTAGGAAAAAATGGTTTTAATTGGGTTAGGAGATAAAAGAAATGGGAAAAGGAAAATTAATTAATCTTTTTTTTCTAATGCTTACCTTCTGTCTTAGAATCAATACTGGATATTGGTTCTAAGGCAGAAGAGCAGTAAGAGCTAGGCATTGGGGGTTAAGTAACTTGCCCAGGGTCATACAACTAAGAAGTATCTGAGGTCAGATTTGAACCCAGGGCCTCCCAACTCCAGGCCAGGCTCTCAATCCACTGAGCCACCTAGCTGCCCCCAAGGAGAATTAATCTCTATTGTTGTTATTCATTTGTTTCAGTTGTGTCCAACTCTAAAGGACCCCATTTGGGGGTTTGCTTAGCAAAGATACTGGAATGGTTTGGCATTTCTTTCATTTTACAGATGAGGAAACTGAGGCAAACAGTTAAGTGACTTGCCCAGGGTCACACAGCTAGCAAGTGTCCTAATAGTATCCTAGGATGGAATTGGTTGCCTCCTATAACTGAAGATCTTAAGGCAAAAGCTAGATAATCACTTATCAGGTATGCTGTAGGGGAGACTCTTAGCCAGGTTCATGTTGGATTAAACAGGATGAGGATATAGAATGGGGGAGTTTGGAAATACTGCAGAGAAACTTTGGACAGCTTTGAAATTTTGCTCTGTGCTAGCTCAGCAGATTAGGAGAAAGGATGGTCGTTTCTGCTGTCTTCGCCAGAGTTTTGTACCTGCATGGCCTGTCCCCCTCCAGTGATGCTACTCTGAGCATTCTGAGTGAGTGCCCAGGATTTTGCTGCATTGCTCAGTTTCATCCTGAGACAGGAAGAGATCCATCTTGTTTATCTCTTCCAGATTTCAAGAAATGCACCAATTAGTTTAGTGATGATCACCAAGCTGGGCAGCTGTACTAGAAATAAAACTGTTCTGTCCCCCAGGGAGTAGTGTCTCCTAGGTAGTCATTGGGTCTAACCCTTTCCCCATAATTAATAATAACATCATTCCAGAACATTATTAATATTGTTTAGAAATTAAGCCACAGAGAAGGGAAACAACATGCTAGGATAAACAAATGATTAGGGAGTCAGAGGCCCTCAATTCAAATCTCACTCCTGATGTCCTTGGACAGGTCACTTAATCTCATTGGAGCTCAGTTTCCTCATCTGTAAAAAGAGAGATCTGGACTAGATGGCCTATGAAGTCCTTTCTACCTCTAAATCAATTATCTAAGATCCCTTGTTTACTGATTCTTGGGATTGCTCTTTAACTATCCTTTTGGTGATGGTGTTTGTTTTTCAAGAAGCTCTCTTGATGTTTCAATTTATTGGTACCTTTAGTGCCTCTAAGTATATCTAAATGTATACTTATTTACACCATTTGAATTTTAGAATATCCTCCATAATCATTATAATCATATTTAATATTATAATGTTTTGTTTGTTGAGCACATCATTGTTTATACACTTTCATATTCATAATTACATTGCTTCACATAACAACTCTTTGGGATAGCACTGATTTTAATTCTATATCTTACAAGATGAAGAAACTGAGCTCCAATGAGGTTAAAGGACTTTTTCCAAAATCCCTGTATTTTATAAAGAAATTTCTGGGATTAAGGGCAGCTAGATGGTTCTTATGGATAGAGCATGGGGCCTGTAGTCAGAAAAATTCATCATCCTGAATTTCAAATCTGGTCTCAGACACTAGCTGTGTGACCCTGAGCAAGCCACTTAACCATCTCAGTTTCCTCATCTGTAAAATGAGTTGGAGAAGGAAATGGAAATGCATTCCAGTATCTTTGCCAAGAAAGTTCCAAATGGAGTCATGAAGAGTCAGACAGTACTAAAATGATGTAACAGTGATCTAGGATTAGAACTCAGGTCTTCTGAGTCTCATGCCTAATAGTATTTCTTCTACTAATGTAAACTTTTATGTCATGTGAAAGAAGTTAGCTTTTTCTCTGCACTGGAAATGTAGAGTCAAGAACTGTTGGAACCTTAGAGGTCATCTTGTTTTATTTCCTACTCCAAGCAATCGCTCATAGAGTATCCCTTACTATTTTAATTGCCAGCATATACAGCTAGATTTGACGTTGGGTTTGGAAGGATTCTCAAAAGTCATCTGGTCCAAGCAGCAAGGTAATGCAGTAAATGGAACTCTGGGCTAGGAATCAGAAAAACTCACTGAGTTACAGTCTAATCTTGCTGTATGATTTGGGGCAAGTTACAACTTCTTTCTGCCTCAGTTTCCTCATCTGTAAAGTGGAGATAATAATAGCATCCTACCAGAGTTGTTGTGAAGATCAAATGAAATAACATTTGTAAAGCACTTTGCACAGTGCTTACCACATCATGGACACTTAATAAATACTTACTTTTCTTTGGTGAGGTCATTCACACTTGAATAATACGGGACAAAGTTTCCTGACAGCAGAATGTAATAGTGACCTGTGCTTTCACAATATATTTCTCTTATGTACAGCCCCACAAAGTTGGGTTTGATGCACTAAAAATATGAAAGACCTGAATTTGTGTGTGATTCAAAAAAAATGTGTGTGTGATCAAAGACTGAGTGTGATTCAAAGGACATAAATTAGCCAGGGAAATTCCTCTGTAGGTTTTAGGGGAAGAAAATGCCACTGGTCCCATGAGTCAGCAGCCATAGAGATTCTCTCCCTCCTGTCTCTGAGCAGTCTGGTGATGGTAAATATTTCTTCTCCCCTCCTTGGGAGAAAGGCGTTCACCCTTTCTTGTGTACCAGCTGGAATCAGAATCAGCAGCCATGTGTGTAGAAATGCCATAACCCCTCAGATACAGGCAAACCATAGTCAGCGATAATCTCCATCTTTTTTTTTTTATTACATTCTATAATTCTCCTTTTTCTTTTCAGTAAATTCCTCTGAAGTATAGGGGAAAAAAATCAAACCATTCAGGAATTTCTTTTTGGTGGTCAATAATTTGTGTAATGATATTTCACATCAAAAGATGTCAGGAGGGATGTATAACAAAAAAAAAAAAAAGTTGGCTGGTGATACGCCACATGGGAAAATGGATGGGACCGTCTCTATGATCCATCGGTATCCATGAAGTATCAAGAGAGTTTTAAGAGAGTTCCCAGCACATTGAGTGGAACCCTTTTGGCAAATTTATGGGAGGAGAGAAAGTGAAGTCACACAGAATGGGCAGGCATGGAAGGATTGCGATCTGCATCATTGGAGGGAATATCCACAGCTGTGAGATGACAGATCTATTGGAGTATTTTATATCCATGGAAGATTTAAGGGTTCTTGAATGAGTAGGAGTATTTCTGTCCCCAGCATTTCTTTCTTTCTTTCTTTCTTTCTTTCTTTCTTTCTTTCTTTCTTTCTTTCTTTCTTTCTTTCTTTCTTTCTTTCTTTCTTTCTTTCTTTCTTTC
>NC_058131.1:248407113-248449238 GCF_016433145.1 Gracilinanus agilis
TCATCCCTCTCTCCCTTCTCTCCATCCCTCTCTTCTTTCTCTCCATTCCTCTCTCTAGCCCTCTCTCTTTTCTCTCCCTCCCTCTCTCCATCCTTCTCTCCCTTCTACTCTCCATCCCTCTCTCCCTTCTACTCTTTATCCCTCTCTCCCTTCTCTCCATCCCTCTCTTCCTTCTCTCCATTCCTCTCTCTAGCCCTCTCTCTTTTCTCTCCCTCCCTCTCTCCATCCTTCTCTCTCATCTACTCTCCATCCATCTCTCCCTTCTCTCCATCCCTCTTTCTATCCCTCCCTCTGGGTCCCTTCTTCCTTCTTTGGGCTGGGAAGAGAGGGGCTGACTAAACAGTCAGGGGAGAGCCTGGTCCCCTCATCTGGAGGACCATTTGTTTTCTGCCACTCCTGCGGCCACTTTGCGGCTGGCCCGTTGGGGTTTTCTTTTCTCCCTTAGCAGAGGGTGCCCAGGCCCAAATTAAGCCATCCCTCACTTTAAAGATGGAGCATACCTACGCTGAACACAACTCATCAAGATGGGCGCTAAAGAATGGAGCTCCCTCGTGGCTAAAGTTTGAAACTGGTAATGGAGGGTTATTAATGAAAAATATCTGCTTGGGGTCTATTTGTTTAGAGTCCACAGCTAGTTGATGGCAATTTTATTCCTGAATTATGTACAGCTCCGTTTTGCCGAGGCAAGCTGATGGAAACAACAAATATGCTTGAGAAAAGATATATAGGTAAATAAAGTGAAAGGTTGTAAAATATGGACGTTCATCATCTGAGCCACGCTACTCTTCTTTTTAATGGGAACTCTGCCTGAGAGGGTGTTTTAGGGGCTTGGCACTTAAATGTTTCCAGGCTCTGAAAGCAAATGACGAGAGGCTTCCCTGGCTGAGCTTGGACCCTTGGGTGTGGGGGTCATCAAGGTGCCCCTGGATGGCCTCTGGAGGAACAAGGAGAGACCCCCCCCCCACGCACTCCTCCTTTCCTCCCCTCTCAACATAGGCCATGGTTACTCTTATTATTTTCTATTTCCCAGAAGGACTGCAAGGATCTTTTCAAACTTTAAATGACCCAAGAGCTATTAATCCTCCTCAAGAGCCTTTGGGAGGCAGGTAAACTGTTGCCGAACTAGTATTTCACTGAGAGGCCCTTCTTCCTCTGCCCACCCCCCTGCTCAGAAATTAGATTTATACAGTATACACAGTGTCTACCGACCTAACTACAGGTGACTTAGAAATGTAGAGCTTGCAGATTAATGCGATCATTCAGGATGATTTATTCTATTTTTTTGTGCTGAGTGCAGCTCCGATGGCCTGCTGGTAGAGCATAACAAGAAGGCAATATTTCCTCTCCTAAGTTGCAGCCTATTTTATAAAGGCCTCCTTTAGTTTGCAGGGCCTGCCTTGGGCTCCTGCTAGTTGAATGTAAAGGTCGTCTGTTTACGCTCTGGGCCCTGTTTATGCCCTGTGAGGAAGAGGCTTTGGGAAGAGCTGGCCACGACCCAGAGACTTTACCTAACGGAATTAATAGGGACCCTTCAGAGCCACTCCACCTTAACAAAGGTGAGAGAAATTCTCTTTTCTAAATATTGTCTGTCCCAGGTATAATTATAAATTAGTGCTCACTTTATTCAGGCCCAGATTCCTCATCCCAAAGGGGACGGAGGAGCTGCTGCTAAAATGTCCTTTAAACAAATTACAATCTGCCACCTATTGAAGCTCTTAATTAGTGTTCTGCCTCTGATATAAAGCTAGGAGGCCTAATTACAGTAAACGTACCTCAGCCTTTTACTTGAAGTAACCGTGAATTACAAAGAAGACCGAGGCAGGCCAGGCCAGGCCAGGCCACAAGCACATCCTTTAGGTTAGCTTATGCGACCTGACGTCTGGTTGGGCATGTTCACGAGAGGGGATTACCCATCTGGAAAATAAAAAAAAAAAAAAAATTCCTCTCATTGCTAAATATGTCATTTTTTAAAATACTACATTTTATTCTACATAACATAGTTCCTTTTTCAGCTCTGGCTGTCCAGATACTTTGCAGACGGGTGTTTGGTACCACATATATTTGCTAGTTCAGAAATGGAAGAAAATTTAAATAAATTGTCCAACTTCACACAGCAGCAGCTCACTGGTTCAGAACCAGGAATAGATCGCATGACTTCTGATTTCCCCACGCTGTTTTTCCCCATGGGCCCTCCTTC
Source organism: Gracilinanus agilis (assembly GCF_016433145.1). Taxonomy (NCBI): domain Eukaryota; kingdom Metazoa; phylum Chordata; class Mammalia; order Didelphimorphia; family Didelphidae; genus Gracilinanus; species Gracilinanus agilis. The sequence continues at coordinate 248,409,311 of NC_058131.1, forward strand.
CTTAGGATGGAGATTCTGCCTATCTTCTTAATCTCGAATAGGTATATTCTTCCCCCCCTTGATATCAAATGACCATTCCTTGTGGTGTCCTATCCTCCCCTCCCCACCCCCAACCCCATTACTCGTCTCTATCCAGTTTTTTATTTTGTTAAATAACAGTGTGACTTTGTCTTTGACATTAAACAGTTGTATATACTTTTAGCTGCTGAGTGCTATCCACACAGTTTGTTTACTCGATCTGTATTTCCAATCAGTGCAGAAGGTTTACTAAAGCAGTTCATTACTGATTTATTTATGATGTATTTAGATAGCAAATATGGTACTGTCAGCAGTTGCTGGCTAAACAGTGTTGACAGACATTAATAACATATGGTATAGGAATGGAATTATGATCTTTAAAGATTTTTTTTAATCTCTACGTGCATTTTTAGGTTTTGTTTTGCTTAGGTAGGTATGTGTAATTGGGGAGAGTTTTAAACAAGGAAAGTGTGTTTTCTTTTTATTTGTAACCTTTGGGGTGTGTTGGTGGTGACATTAAAATCTTCTGCGCCTGTTTAGCTGTTCAATTTAATGGAAGACAAATCCTCCCAAAGGTTTAATTTACTCTTGCAAACTGAAATCGCTACATTTCCACCGTGGGAAATGGCCTTAATTTTCCCAGCCTTCAGTATACATCAAGCATATAATTCATTTCTCTCCCCCCCACCCCCAATATGTCGCTCATTAGAAAACAAAGTTTCTGATATTTAAATGTTACATAGTTTAAGGTGAGAAACCGATTCTCTCCTACCCGCAAAGTGCATTTGCAGGCATGGCTGCCCCTATCTGACAGCAACATATTTATACTAGAGAGGAGCAGAAAAACATTTGAATTTTTGACCTTTAATTGGCTTTTCCCCATAACACTAGCATTTTTATACCGTGGCAAGGAGAAATGAATTTGACTGAACCTTTTGGAAAGTTGAAAGGATATCGCTTTGGAGGTAATAAAGTTTATCCCAAAGTACCATCCAAGCTATTTAAAATCACTAAAGTTTTTAAAGTACCATCCAAGCTGTTTAAAATCACTAGAGTTAATTAAAACCTGTTACACCAAACAGGAAGGAAAGAAAGTTTCTGCCTTAGCGAAGATTTCATTTATTTATTTATAGTTAGTTAGTTAGTTGTTGAGACTATTTTGTTTTGATGCAACAAAAACTTACTAACAAATAACTAAATAAACTATGCTAACAAAGTCCATGTCCTGAAAATAGTTGATTGTTAACCTAAAGGAGATGGTATCCTTTTCTTTCTGACCATGTGGAATTAATATTGACCATTATATTGGTAAGCTTTCTTCCATTAAAGTTAACTTACTTTTCGTTGTAGTCAGGATATATGTTGCTCTTTTGTCTCTGTATCTTCACTTGGAATCACTTCTTTTAAAAGTTTTCCCATGCTGATCTGAATTCTTTACGCTCCTCGTAGCACAAGGGTAATCTATTACATTCAGCCATTCTTCGATAGTGGTGTACATTTCCCCCCAACTTTGTGGTATCACAATCTTGCAGAAAAATATGATCAAAGACCCATTGAAATGGCCAAGAATATCTTGAGTTACCCTGGAAATTATCATTATTGTTCTTGAGTCAATGATTTAGGTCCTTTAAGCTAATACCTAGGGTATTTACTTCATCCTAAATTTAAAAGTGAATCTTATTTTGTAGTAAGTAAATTCAGCAAATATGAATGACATAAAAGAAGGGAATTATAAAATATGAGAACTCTACAGAAATGTATGACTGTGACCTTCTCATTTTACCAATAATGAAATGGAGGGAGAAAAGGGGTCACAGAATGAGTTAGTGGCAGAGCTCAACTAGAAATCTAGTTATCTGGTTTATATTCCACTGCGCTGTCCACTGAAACACACATTTTTCATAATAGCCTCCAGTTTTAAAGAAATAAATGATCGGGAAAATTTACCCAATAAGACAAATATATATAGGAAAACTTTCAGGTAAATAAATAAATATATCTATGTATTTAGAGAGATTTAACTAAATCCTGATTCTAATGTCTCTACTTCTAATAATGATGGGCAGTAAGGAGAATGGTATGTGCAGGACCAAGACAGAAAAGTTAATATCTTCTAAGCAAATGCAGTTTGCATGTGCAATAACACTGCTGAGTTTGAGTTATATCTCTTCAAAGGTAAGTAAGGTTTTATTGGACTAACAGATTTGTGACTGAACCAAGGAAATGAGCTGACTGGATATTTATAATACCAGAGCACAAAGTTTCCCAGACTCAGAAAAATAAAACAGAAGGGATTGCTGTGTATTAGCAAGAGGGAGAATATAGATGTTACTGAGAGAAATGTCATCAGTATTTGAGTTGAGAGGGTAAATACAATTTCAGTGGAAGTTTGGGTCAGTGGGCAGAATAACAAAATGGAGGGACTTTGGTAGAAATAACTGCAAACTCTAGGCTGTCAAGGTTCTCCACATTGAGTCCTTAGTTCAGACCATTACAGTAAAATAGCAGTTAGCTATGTGTGTAGTTAAAGAATCAGAATTGTTTTTCTGGAATACTGCTTTTTGGAGAAAAGCCCTAGTTCACAAAGAAATAGGTTCATACTAGAAATTTAGTTTAAAAAAAAAAAGTTTTGTCAGTGTATATCTGGACCAATCCAGTCCCCTAAAACTTCTGGATCTTCAAGCCTGTGTGGTGGCTACTGATGTCCAAAAAGCTCTGTACTCAGGAGGCCTTACCTACATAACCTTGAATCATCCAACAAAAAAAGAAATTTTTTAATCGTACTTTCTATATTTGACCCACTAAGGAAAGAAAGTTGTTGTTGTTCAGATGATTAGTCCTATCCAACTCTTTATGACCCTGTGGACCATACTGTCCCTGGAGTTTTCTTGGCAAAAATACTGGAGCTCTTTGTCATTTCCTGGATTAAGGCAAGCTGAGGTAAGCGACTTGCCCAGGGTCACATAGCTAGTCAGTGACTGAGGCTGGGCTTGAACTACAGGATCTTTCTGACTCAAGGCCCAGTGCTCTATCCGCTGTCTTCAAGGCAAGAAAGTAAAGAATTACATATAAGAGACAGCGGTCTAGTGGAAAGAACACTGAATGTCAGAGAGATCTGATTTCTAGCTGGGGCATGGCTGTTGCCTGGAGGTAGTCATAATCCCCTCTTTTGGCCTCAGTTTCCTTCTCTGTAAAATAAGATGTTTGGACCACATCCTACATAGAACTAAAATGTTATAATATAGGTAAACCTTTCAAAGAATAAGACCAAGAGCCAAAAGGAGTTGTTCCAATAATTGACAGTCAATCCTAAAGAAGTAGTTGATCCAGAGTTTCATAGTCCCTGAACAACTTAATTGTTCCTTGTTTATTAGGAAACTTGACTGTGTGCTGTCATTTAATGGGTAACACACCTCTGCTTGCCCTCAAATATATCTGTCACCTTGCATCCATAAGATATCATTCAACTTAACTTAAAAATCTGACCAAAGATTATAAATATTATCAAAATTAAGGTTATTGCCTCTAGAAGCCCCCTGTCAGAACTCATATATGTTATTTAGGGATGGTAAGAAAGGTCCAATTGTAAATTACAACAGATTCACTAATTAACTCATTCGGTCATTTTTTATTAAACCTATTTTATTTTCTTTATTCTCCCTGCCTTTTATGTACATGGTAGGGGCTGGTGAAGAGATGGAGAAAAGTAAGATTAAACTCTTTGCACATAAGGATTTTAAAATATAATGAGGGCAAACAAATATGCAGAATTTTATTATAACTGTGTAGCAGCTCTAGTGTGGAATACACGATAAGAAGGGCAAAAGATGGGTCTAAAGAACAATGCTATGGTCAGGAGAGGGAAAGCTCATCTCTGATAGGTGATGGGAGGAGGGGAGGTTCAGTAAAGGCTATTGATCATATTAGACAGTTGTCACCTTGAAATCAGAGAACAGAGCCCTGAGGGAATCAATCAATCAATCAATCAATCAGATATTTATTGAATACTTACCATGTGCTAAGTATGCTAAGGCCTTTTCTAACCAGTGGTGTCCAGCCCTTGCTATTGTAATAGCCACTTGCCTAGCCAAACTCATTCCATTGTTTCCTGGACTCTCTGGCCTTGTTTCCTAAAAAGATTGTGAGCTTATCTAGGCGACAGCACCTCTTTATACATTCAGAGAATACCCCACAACACCTAACACCATGGCTTTCCAATGGTAGCCCCTTTTTGTATGTGTTCATGTATGTAGTTGTTATTGTGAAGTCATTTTAATCATACCCCACTTCTTGTAACCCATTTGGGGTTTTCTTGGCAAAGATTCTGCAGCGATCTGTCATTTTCCTCTCTAGCTCATTTTACAGATGAGGAAACTGAGGACCACAGAGTTAAGCAATTTGCCCAGAGTCACACAGCTAGTGAGTGTCTCCGGAGAAATTTGAATTCAAGAAGATGAGCCTTCTTGACTCTAAACCTGGCACTCTGTCCACTATGCCATCTAGCTGCCTATGTATATGTCTATGTATAGATGTGTATATAGATATGTATGTATATGCATTGTAGAAATGTACATGTATGTAGAACATATTATATACACATTTATCTACATGAGCATACAGGCAGAATACACATATGTATATGCAGAAAGAAATATCTGTCTAGCATTTATATGTCACTACTCTAGCTGCTGGGGGGGTTATAAGAAATGTGTGAGGGTGTTATATGTGTGCCTGAGAGTATATGTAATAGATAAACATTAAAACACGGTTTGTATAGATATATGTATGTATATATAATATACTCAGATGCAATTTCATTCACACACATTATTTATATGTATATATATGCATGTATATATGTATTCTTGGTAGAGTGACTTCTCATCTTACTCAGAACCTCAGTTTTATCTCTAGGAACATTGGAAACTGTTATATTACATAACAATTTTGAACTCTTTGAATAAAATGTTTGGTGATGATGAAAATGTTATGTGCAACAGAAAGTTTTATTGGATGCCATGTTGAGTTTTATTCCAGGTAATTCTTCCAAATACTGGGTGTTCCTTGATTTGACACAAAAGACTTCATTGGAAGAATATTGATGTCATAGAAAGATGGGCTTTTCTGGCAAGGAGAAAGTCAGCCTGAATCTATACCATTTTGTAAAGACTGCTTTCTAATGCCCACAACTCCTTATTTAGTAAGTCAAGTCACATTTGTTACAATTCAAAACCACTGGTGAATATCAACACAGTGTGGGAGCATTTTTCCAAGTTAGGAAGTAGACATCATTTACTTCTTTTCAACATTTTGTTGATGATTTTTGCTTTTTATATTACTGTCACTTCCTATTATTCTACCCCTATTCCCCATAGAATACTCTCTTAAAACAAAGAAAAACAGTTAAGCAGAACAAATAGCACATTAATGACAATTGACAACTTATATAATACTCTGTATCTATGTATAATCCATCAGCTTTCTAATGAGAGAAAAATAAGTATATTGTGTCATCAGTTGTCTGGAACCAAGACTAGATATTCTGTATAATATTAATTTCTTTGATTTTTATTCTTTTCATGTACATTATTGTAGTCACTGTGTATATCCTCTTGGCTTGGTTGATTCCCTTCACTCTGCATCAATTCATAAAAGTCTTTCCTTGTTTCTCTGACTTCTCAGTAGTCATCATACCTTATAGCACAATAATATTGCCTCAGGTCCATATACTACAGCCTATTAATCAATCCATAGAACCATACTTTGTTTAGTTTCATTGCTACTACAAAGAACACTACTAAAAGTACTCTGGTAAATACAGACCTTTCTTTCTGTCGATGATTTCATTAGAACATATGGGCCACCACGCCAAGGAACACAAACATCTTGTCCAAGATCTGGATGGCATATTGTATCTTATGATGTTCTAGAAAGAAAAATGCTTAGAAAAATCAAGATGGGTCAACTGATCATTGATGTTGGCTTACAGGAAAGAAATGGATCAATTAAGAGTTTGGAAATCTATTATATCAGACTTTTTAGACACGCATGAATAAACTGAATAAATAGATAAATATTACGAATAGAACATTCTGTAGCTTTGAGATATGTTTGCCCAACCTAGAAAGTCAGGTTACTACACTTGTGGACAATGTCTGGGAGATGTGTCTCTACTAGATAGCATGACACACACTTCTCCCCATATACACACTTTCTGCTAGAGATATTTTTTTTAATGTAGGGTATGTTGAATAGTTTTAATCAAATCTTAGGACCAGAGGATTTAGACATGGAAAGAATGCTTAGAGATCATTTAGTCTCATCCCCTTAATTTACAAACCTGGAAACTGATACTCAAAGAAGTTATATAACTTGCCCAAGGTCATACACATTGTAAAACTAACTACAGGATTTCACTATCTGAAAGAAAGTTGTTGGAAATCCTTTTTTGTGAAATAATTAACTATAACGTAGTATATCAGTGTTATCAGATTAGACCTCTGTCTACTGGATTTCCTTAAAGTGAAACCCAAAAGTGCTGAGTTCAATCTCAGGCTTGTAATGCTTTTCAGACCCTTAGATTAGTCTAATGGGAAAATCCTGTATGTGACCACTCATCTGATTCCACTTTTCAGGCATCTCCTCCACAAGTTTAATTCACTAAGCATTTCAACTACCCCTAGTACTATTCTTTGTTAAAAACAGGTTTGTTTTGTTTTGTTTTGTTTTGTTTTGTTTTTGAGGCCCAAGGTCATGGATTAATCTCAAAGTTTTTCATCTGGACATCTTTTCTTTTTGCCTATTTTGAATTCTTCCTATCTCTTTGGTACCTGAAAGGCTTTAAAAAGCAGTGAATCTCAATTCCTATGCATGGTAGCAGTGGATTCCCCCCCCCCCAATTTCATATAATCTGTGAGGCCTCAGGGGCTTTATAATTCAAATTAAGGTTATTTGGTAAGCCTCCCTCCTCACAACTGTGTAGGAGCTGTTCATTCTCTCTTGGGCTTCTCTTCAAACCCATTGGTGACTGGTTTGAATTCCTAACCATCCCTTAATAAGTTTCAGAGGTTGATGATGGGAATCCCTCTCTGTTTGAATTCTACCGGCTCATTTATGTCTTTTGATTGTTATTTATTTATTTGAAAATTCACTGATCACTTTTTGATTTTCTTTTAACTCTAACTAGTTCAGGGAGTGCTTCTCCTTTTTTTTTCCCCCTTACTCCTTACTTGTTCCAACCTGATAAACTGTAGGCTCAACTGTTGGGTTTGACTGGGCATGGTCTCTTCTTTAGTATTTAAACAACAACATTCCAAGGGATAATGATGCCTTAATAAACATAGAGTTGCTCCTTTTCAAGATGTTACTGTTTGAATTTCAAACCAGCCATAATTGCACGGTGCTGCACCCAAAAGACAGTGAAATGGAAGGTATAGAAATTGGCATCCACCTGGAGGAGCCCTTGAATTCCATATACACCGATAATGAGGCTTGAAAATTCATAGGGGGCTGCTTTTCAGGACCACATTTTTGTGACCAAGCATCCTATTTTGCTGTTAAAACCTAGGAAGGAGGTGTAAGTCTCTTTTATAGCCAGACTTGATATTGAGTCTTAGATATTCTTGCTAGCTAGTTTTCTGGCCAAAAAGAGGTAAATAAGCCTCCCTGAAAGAAACATACTGTTCAGTAGAGGTCAGATGCCCTCTGCTGCTTCTCTTCTTCCCCAGCATGCTTCTCACCTACAGGGTCATTGTCGTTGATAGCATTCTCCTCCCTCAAAAAACCAAACCAAACAAAAAAAAAAACCTTCTTTGCTATAGATTTAGATTGAAGCATAGATTTAGATTTAGATATAGCATAGATATAGATTTAAAGGGCTGGTTTGTAATATGGATTTTAGAAGTGTCTGGAAATTATAAGAGCCTAAAACTATAGTATTTCTTCTTTTTGCAGCCATATCCTTGCATTTGAGATTGTCATCTATGACCCTTTTCTTTAACAAGAACCTGGCCATGTGAGGGTTTCCAGAGTTTCGGGTTTGTAGCCCTAAATCTGTACTTTGGGAGTAGAGTCAAAAGGAACAGTCAGTTGCCTGATGGGCATTGAATAGGTGCCTACCATGTGCCAGGAACTGGGGATACCATGATAAAAAAAAAAAAAGAAAAGAAAAAGTTCCTGGCCTCAAGGAAACAATAGGCATATCCACATGTGTATGCAGAATAAATATCCACAAAATAAATCCAAGATAATTTGGTTAGGAGGAAGGGCAGTGAATCCGGCACTTGGGGATAATAGAGGAGGAGACTTTGGAGCTAAATTTTCAAGAAAAATAGGGTATTTTAAGAGTCAGAGTTGAGAAGAGAGTACACTTCAGACATGGATGAGAGGCCCTGTAAAGGAATGGAGATGGAAGGTGAAACATCACCAGTGAGAAAAGATGACCTCTCCATTAACATGGGTAGAAAATAAGCTCTTTGAGGGTAGGAACTGTTTCACTTTTGTCTTTTTCTCCCCCTCAGGGCTTTACATATCAACTGATCTTTAGTATGTACGTAATAAATAAATGTTCATCAATTAATTGATTGCCAGTTTAACCTTTGGGGCAAATTTTGGGGGAAAGAAATCTGATTCTAGGTTCTCATGCTACATTCTCCCTACATAGAAAAGTAGAAATAGTATTTGTCTAGGAGTAAGAATAACAAGGTTCTACTCCCAGCTCTGACATAAATTCACTATTATATTTTGGGTAACTTATTTCCCCTTTCCAAGTCAAAGTTTCAAATGAAGACTGGGGAATATGGTTCCTTTAGCTATCAATTTATAGCAATCTCTTCTACCAAGATATTTTCTGTATGATATAGATTAGGGGTTCTTAACCTGGGAACTGTGATTTTAAAAAAATTGTTAACTATTTTAAAACACATGTCCCCAAAGTCTTCATAGCTACACTAAGACTTTTGGGACACTATGCATATGTAATTAGTGTCCTTGGGTAATCCTAAAATTTTATGCATTTAAAATTTTTATTCTGAGAAGGGGTCTATTAGTTTGACCAAACTACCAAAAAGGTTAATGACACACACCCAAAAAAGCTAAAACTCCTGATCTAAATGGATAGATACATAGATGATGGACAGATGGGAAAATGGGTTTATGAAGAAATAGAAATATATGAACTTGCATTTACTGACTAGTTTCCCCTTCTGTAAAATGGGTTTTATACCTAGCTACCTCACAGTTGTAAGGGAATTGTGTTGTAAGCCTCAAAAAGCCAGAGAAATGTAAGCTGCTTTTTTTAAAAAAAGAAATTATATGTTATGAAAATTAGGGCATTGAGTTGTTTTCTGCATGGACTTTCAATCAAATTAAATTCTCATTGAATGTACCCTGGGAAAGTCATTATAATTTTTTACCTTTAATTTCCCCATTTGTAAAATGAAGACATTGTCTTGAAGATAGCTTCTGGCTCTAAATTCGTATGAAAGGGTAAAGATCCCACTTACAGTGAGGGCTGTCATGGTGTGACTCAAAAGGAGGCAGAATAGACATCTCTAGTCTTCTCCTCTCCCTACTTTTCTCTAAGGGAGATTCATTTCTGCTTGGAGGGGAAGCAGGAGATTGAGAACAGAAGCTGTTCCATTCTCCTCAAAGAGAAGGGATGCTGGGCTAGAAGTATCTCTCTTTCTCTTTGTTCTCTTAAATATTGTTCATCTAGGAGATATGATCAAGGTCTAGCTAACTTCTGATTGCTTTGTCATTTAGGAGGAGAAGGAAGACCCCAAACTCTATATCTTTTCTCACCAAATATCAGTTCCACAGTAAATACACATAGGGGATAGCAAAGAAAACTATCCAAATCATAGCAAAAGAAAAACCAGAGAAGTTATATAGGAGAATATATACCAGACATTGCAGCATGAGAGAGCTTTCCCAATGAGAGCAAGATAACTCAGCTCAACCAACAGAGAGTCCTGAGTCTCACACAAAAGGAAATTCTCCACAGTCTTTAGCGAGCAAGGCATGGTGGAGACTTCCAGTTCTTCTCATGCCTTCCCAAAATCTTTTCCTTCAGCAACCTGAAATGGGGTTCCCTTCATCCCCTTTCTCAAACCTGGAAACTAGATTTGTCTTAGCTGACTTGACTCAGAGCTTGATAAATTCCAAAGGCGGGATGACACTTGGATAGTCCAAAAAGGGAACAGGAAAGTCTGGTTCTCTCTTGCCTCTCACCAACTCCATCTCACCGCTCACACAGGGCAGGGCACTCATCAATCCCAATAAGAAGGGAATCCCATACCATTGTGCTTTAGGATAGATGAGCCTCTCTTTGTAATTTCTGTTCAAAATAGAAATGCCATGTTTTGTTTGTTTGTTTGTTTTTTGTTTCTTTTTGTTTTTTCTTTAAACCCCTTATCTCTCTTCTTGGAGTCAATACTGTGTATTGGCTCCTAGTGTATTGGCTCCAAGGCAGAAGAGTGGTAACAGCTAAGCAATGGGGGTCAAGTGACTTTCTCAGGGTCACATAGCTAAGAAGTAGCTGAGGTCAGATTTGAACCAAGGACCACCCATCTCTAGGCCTGACTCTCAATCCACTGAGTTACCTAGCTGCCCCCAGAAATGCCATGTTTTGGTGAACATCTGGGTCACTGGCCATTAAGTCCCAGTGAGAAAAGGTTCCAAATGAGTCTTATCCCTGTGGCCAGAGGAGCATAGTAGACCAACAGGTCCAAGTTTTCAATTTCTAGTTAAATGACTTGGTCACAAAGGGTGGCTGAGTATAGATTCTTTTTCCCTAGATGCTTTACCTTAAAAAAGACCAACCTGAAGCTCATATATCCAGATTTTTAAGAGTTCCCAGCACCTAGTGTTCAGTGCCTAGCACACAGCAGATTCTTAATAAATGTTACTGGTTGTTTGACTCTTTTCGACTTTGCATCAAGTTGACTTCTCTAACTTCTCAGGTACAGTGCCTGAGAATTAGTGCTTTTCAGTTTAACTCCCAGTAAAGAATGTGTCCTCTTAAACATATCCACAACAAAATCTGAAAGGACTAAATTCTAATTGTTAGAAAATTCTTCATTTCTACCAAATTTTATAAAATATTTCTCCTTTTTTTCCCATTGGTCTTAATTGTGCCCTTAGGAATCAAGCACAAGCCTAATCCCTCTTCTCCATGACCACCTTTCAAATGTTTACTACCACAGTAATTAACTACCACAGCCTTTTAAAATCTTTTTTTTCTTCTTGTTAAATATCCCCCTTTCTTCCAGTTCATCTCCCATTCAGAATGATTTTGTGTTCACTCCCATCCTGAAATCTTTTCCCATGAACTTCATCTTGTTAAAGATCCCTCCAAGACAGTGGTTCCCAAACTTTTTTGGCCTACCACCTCCTTTCCAGAAAAAATATTACTTAGCCCCCTGGAAATTAATTTTTTAAAAATGTTAATAGCAATTAATATTAAAGATAAATGCACCTGTGGCCATCACCACCCTCCTGGATCGCTGCAGCACCCACCTTGGGAATCACCGTTCTAAGATGTAACACCCATGACTGGATAAAATATTCCCACAGAAATATGACCCAAACTCAATACAGTAGCTTCCCTTTTACTGTATACTATATACTATTAGTGTAACCTAAGACTTCATTTTTTGGGAGGTGCCCTGGATTATCACACTGCTAACCCATATTGATCTTTAAATGCACAAAACCCCATGGATATTTACCCTACAACCACTTTCCTCACCCTAATCCCCCCCCCAGTGTTTGTGCAGTTGATTTTTTGAGTCCAAGTGAAAGACTTTACATTGATGTCTATCTCTCTTATTAGTCAGCTCCCATCCTGACCTGCCAAGGTTTTTGGGATTCCAGTTCTGTCACTGAATATGTTAACTAATTTTTTATCCTTCCTGTCTTCCCAGACTTTGTTTCTTCTTCAAATTTAATGATTTCTCTGAAAGCTACTGGTTTGAGAAACTTCTGAATCTTTACCACATGGTTGCATTAATGGTGAAATGATACTAATTAGTGGAAAACTGTGACAGATTTATATTATACCATCCTTATAGGACTTTTATGATAGTTCATGTGGAAAAAATAAAAAGATTTAGGAATAAGATCTTAAGGGTTTAGAATAGGAGGAAAGTGGCTTAGAAGATGGAGTGAGTATAGATGCCTTTTCCCAAGTGGCCATATTCAAATTTTTGTTTTTTAAAAGTAGCTTTGGATACTTAATGATGGATTTTAATAACCAATCAACAAATACATCTTGAACTCTATTAAGTGTAAGACACTCTAGCCCTGCATATTTCTCTAAAATGTGCATTTTATGAGGACATATCTCCCTTGAAAATAGCCTTCTCTTTGCAACAATCATCAAATAAAATTAAGTCTTTGTAATTCAGTGTCCATGGCTGTGAGTGACCCAGGCTCATCAATTTTATTTCACATATTGATTGTGGACATAAGACCTGGGAAAAGAGAGTGAAAACACCCCGCTTTGGGAGACCCCAAGCACTCCATTACTTGATAGTCTAAGGTGCCTCAATACAGCTTAGCACATTTTCAACAGTCTATCTAATTTTCCCTATCTGGAGGAGACAATAGTCATCCAAAATTTCTTTATGGCCATCTGAATTCATTCATTCAATATTTATTAAGGGCTCCCTATATGCCAGACCTGAGGGGGAATAAAAAGATAAAAAACATAGCTCTTGCTCTCAAGGAGCTTACAACCTCGTTAAGGAGTTAAAACATAGACAAATAAATAGGATATTAAATTTTCCTCAACATGATGCCACCCATCCATTGTCCATTAAAAGCACCTTATATTACACTAATTCTTCCTCCTCTTCAGTGTTTACACCTTTAAAATGTGTGTAGATTCTTATTATGTGTCACTCCCTTATTCGTCACTTAGGGAAGACAGCTCAGACATGTTTAGCTGCTTTAATCTTTCCTTATAAATCAATCCCTCTCTTCTCTTAATCATTTTGGTTGCTCTTCTCTGAACTCCCTCCAATTTGTCTACATCTTGCTCATACTGAGTTGTCTAAAAGTGAACATAGTGTTCAGGTGTGATGTGCTCTGATTCTTTCCTCTTTCTTTTATTCTCTCTCTCTCTCTCTCTCTCTCTCTCTCTCTCTCTCTCTCTCTCGTAAAACTTCTATTTCTCTCGCTCTTTTCTCTCTCCCTCTTTCTGTCTCTTTCTGTGTCCCCTCTCCCTCTCTCTCTTTGTTTCTGTCTCTTACTTTGTGTGTAGTCTCTTCTCTTCTCCCTCTGACATCTTACTCCATTTAAGATAGAATTCCACTCTGCCAATGAGTAGCACTGAAATGGTTGCCTCTAGTTTCCAGAGGGTCCATTTCCTTTGGTTGCATGGTGGTATATTTGTTATTTTTAGTATCTCATTGTCAGGTCCCAGCATTTGAAACTTTTGTGGTTACATTACTTATTCCAGAAAGTCATATTACTGGTGATAGGCTGCTGTATTGATAGAAGAATAATTGCCTGCTGTCATGTCCACTCTATAAAGTTTCTTTCCCTGAGAGTTGTGAAAAGCTATATGTATATATGCAATATCTACTACCCAGAACCAAGAACCTTTTCCTCCCCATAAATCCGTCTTTTACTGTGCAGCCTTTAATACCAGCTCCCTCTGCTGGTTGGATGCTCTGCCTTGGAATCATAGATCTGAGAGCAGAAAGGACCCCCAAGAAACCATGCTGGCCCCAACCACCTGCTCAGATACCACAATGCCCATTTTTTCAAGGAAAGTGCCTGAGACCTAAGGAAGTTGGGTGACTCATCCAAGATCACATAGTCACTACAGTAAATAGTAGAGAGTGTGTGGGTTCCATATAATTGAATTTTAGAAAGGAATTTAGAAATTCAGAGATCACCTAGGCCAACCTCCTTATTTTACAGTTGAGGAAATTGAAGTTCCAGGAAATTAAGTAATTTGCCAAAGGTTACAGAATGAGTAAGCATTAGCTCTAAGACTAGAATTGAAGTCTGCTGACTCCTAGTCCTGTGCTCATTATGCCACATTTCTTCTTAAGCTTCAGTAAGTTTCTTCTCTAAAGGCCTTGTCTATTGATAGTTTCTTATGAAAGGTGTTTTCATTTGTATAGGAAGCTAGTACTATTGATCCTTTGTCCCTGGAGTCTGACCCAGCAGTAGTTTTTCTAAGAGTGGCAATGAGTTTGTGTACTGAGACATCCTCAGCTTCTCCTGGTTTTCATTTATGATTATGAGGCAAATTGGGGTTGAGTGTACAAAAAATAACAGAGAAACCAACTAGAATTAACAAACCTCGCCAGGGACTGGATTCCCCTAGTTGGCTTCATTTATGAGCCTTTATGAGCTCCAAAAGAATCTTAGAGCTCAAAGGAACATCAGAATGGACTCACCTTTCGTCTCTAATGGGTTGATCCTTTAGCCTCGCCAGGTCAGGCTCATGATGGGAAACCGCACATTGTAATTTCTGTGGAGATATTTTTGAAAAGAAATGGCCACCAAGTCTGTGTCCTCCTTCTCACTTAGGGGTTTCCTTAAAGGAGGATTTTGAAATTATTTCAGTGGAATAATTTCACTGGCTGTCCTGGTTCCCATCTCACCTATCCAGAGTTACCGAGCTTACCTGTAGAACAAGAGTTCATAACCTTGTTTGTGTCACAGACCCTTTAGGCAGCCTCTTGAAATTCTATGGACCCTCTTCTCAGAACTGTTTTGTTTTGTTTCTAGTCCATAATATAAAATACGTAGGATTACAAAGGAAACCAATTACATTGCATACAATAATCAAAATATTAAAAATAAACAAGTTCATGGGCTCTGACATAAAGGGCCTCATATCTGCCATATAAATAGTCAAAGGGAAATACCATGAATTCTTCCTTAAAGCTGTCTGCCCCCTCTATCCATTCCATGTCCCTACACCCACCTCCTTAAACACCAGAGCAATCTCAAGCCCTTCAGCCAGTG
Organism: Gracilinanus agilis; assembly: GCF_016433145.1. Classification (NCBI taxonomy): domain Eukaryota; kingdom Metazoa; phylum Chordata; class Mammalia; order Didelphimorphia; family Didelphidae; genus Gracilinanus; species Gracilinanus agilis. Next base: position 248,424,317 of record NC_058131.1, read on the forward strand.
ACAAGAAAATAAAATTTGTGAACCTAAACATGGTCATGAAGGAAGCAGACTTTTTTTTCCTTTCTTTACTGAAGTGTAATAGACTAAATGTGGACTTTTAAATCTATGTTTCTGCATCATTTTCATTAGCTTTGTAACTAAATCATGGAAAGTGAAATAATCTAGATCAAGAAGTACCTTGTTGGTACTTGTTCTGGAATTTTTAAGGAGATTGGAAGGTTTGGAAGTTTTCCCAAGCAAATGAATCTAGCACAGTGGGTACAAATTTATCTTTACTTTCGAGAGGAAAGAATCCCATTTTATTTTTGTTTATTAACTCATTGATGGGGATGCAGCTAGGTGGCTCAATGGATAGAGAGCCAGGCCTGGGAGACAAGAGGTTCTAGGTTCAAATCTGGCCTCAGACACTTTTCTAGTTGTGTGTCTCTAGGTAAATCAGTTAACTCTCATTGCCTAGCCCTTGTCTTTCTCCTGCCTTGGAACTTATACTTAGCATTGATTCTAAGACAGAAGGTAAGGGTTTAAAAAATAAAATAAATAAACAAATAAAAATAGAGCTCTTTGATAGTGGGAAATCAGTGAAAACAACCAGTTAGAATTCTGCAAATAACATTCTTTTGTGAGACTTTCCTATTAAGGTCACTTGGCTAAATTTAAAACAAAGAGACAGTAGATTCTTTGAGTTCTTGCTTCATAGTGGATGCCTTTTCTTTGTGAGACCTGTGGAAAGAGCATAGACTGTAGAGATAAAAGATCTAGGTTTGAAAATCTGACTCTGCCACTTTACTAGCTATGTAGCCTTAGGCAAGTCAGATTGCCATAAGTTGTTGTTGTTGTTTGTTGTGGTAAGGGTGCGAGGAGGGTGGTGTTGTCCACCGGGTTTCTTGGCAAAGAAGTTGTTTGCCTTTTCCTTCTCTGGCTCATTTTACAAATGAGGAAACTGAGGCAAACAGGGTTAAATGACTTGCCCAGGGTCACATAGCTGGTAAGTGCCTCTCAGGTCAGATTTTTAACTTTGGTCTTTCTGACTCCTTACCCTGTGTTCTATCCACTGTACTACCTCAATGCCCAAGATTCCTCCTCTGTCAAAATGAAAGAATTGGGTTTACTGTTCTCTGAGATCCCTCCCAACTCTTAATCTTAATCTAATCTGGACATTTCTGTGGCTTCAATCTGGTCCTCATCTCAGCCCTGAAGCCATAGAGACTTTGCCAAGGAGAAACACATTTTTCACTCTCTTCCTTTTCCCCAAAGAGAAGCCTCTCTGCCCATATCACAAAGACAGCAGCCCCTGGGAATGTGACCAGCTCTGCGAGTGGCTGTGCCCACCAATCAGACGTTCGTGTTGTGGTGCCACATCTCGTGCAGCCCGTCAGTGGGGGAGAGGAATCCCCACACAAAACTGGGTCTCAGCTGGTGTTTTCTCCCTCCACCCACGCATGGGCCCAACGCTGCTTGACTCAAGGAACAACGAGCACTGTGGGACACGTCATAGTGTATCTTGGAGGGGGTCGTTTTGACCTTTCTCATCTCTGGCCAGAGCTGCAAAAATGGAGTGATGTAGAACAGAGATTTTGTGACAGAGTAATAATAAGAAGGAATCTGACGTCCAGTTGCTCATTACTGGGTCCCCTTTAAATGCCAGCACCTCCTCTGTTTGCCTTCAAAAATCCCCAAGTACCTGAATCACCATAGTAAACAGAGATAGAAAGAGACAGAAAGGTTAAAAGTGTACTCATAATCTCTTGCTTTTCCTCCTAAACGTGTTTGATAGCAATATTGTTTCTTAAAAACAATATGACCTCATTTGTAAAGCAATATTCATGCTAAACTAGTCAGCTGTTAAATATACCCGGCAGTTTGCATTATGATGAAGCTAAACCAGAATTTCAATTATTTTCTGGACACATTTAAAATTATAATACTTTACTGGGTTAGTGTTATAGTTCATCCAAATTACTCACAAAGTATCATATCAATCTCTTGCAACTGCTTATTGCTTACATATCTGAGAAGTTAGTCGAAATACGAGACTGGCCGGGGTAATGACCTTCATGCTGCCTCCGTGCTTTGATGGGTAGATGGCTCTAAGGGCAGTGGTGTCTTGTGGTCACAAGTCAGCAGCCACTCGCCGTAATCTTCATTCTAAAAGAAACAGGGAATGGGTGTTTTCTCTCTCTCTTCCCTGATTTTGGAAGAAGGAGATGGTTGGGGTTGTTTGTTCTCTTGTTGAAACTTCCCCAGGGTTCTTGCTGCGAGTTTTACTTCTCTTGGTATCTGTGTGTTTAGGAGGTAGATCTGTCGTCACCCATTGTTGTGATCGTCATCATGTTTACATGGCTCCATGGGCCCCCTACCCCTGGCCCCCTAACCTAGAGACCTTTCCTCTCTCCAGGTACCTGGCTCCCCGCCAGCCGCACACCTTGTTGCAGATCAGTGGTGATGGTATGCTTAATCAGTCGAGATTTATTAAGCTTTCCCCCCGGCCGTGATTGCTTGAAACAGATCTTGTGATGGCACATGGCCTTGACCCTTCATAATACAAGGGCCCTTTTAGTACCCTTTAGAAAATCCAGAATATAAAATATTAGATACATCTGAATTAATTTATGAACATACATCAAAAAAGCTTTGCCACCTTGGCCCCTATTTACGAAATGCACAGTGTCACTCAAAAGGTAGAAACATAAGGACCAGGCAGTCTTGGTTACTCTGTTATCTTTTGACCCAACAAGGTTAGTGAAATCTCAGAATCCAGCAATGATGCATGGGGAGATATTGCAAGACTGTCAGAAAAAAGTTGAGGCCTCATTCATTAAGGTTGCAGGCACACTGGTTTAAGTAAAAGGAAGAAATAGGGCATTTATCTAGATTTTTTAAAAGAAAAACAATCCATATCCCTCTTTTCTGGATATTTTCTATCAGTGAAAAAAAGTGCTTTTATGTCTGAATTGATTTAAATACCTCCCCCCTTCCTTCTCTAATTCCTTTCCATTGGGGAGGAAATGGCCTTTTTGAAATAGGGACCAGGCTTTAGTTGTTATTTTTCTCTCTGTTATTTCCTTTTTTAAGGTGATAACTGTCCTTTTGATGTAGATCCAGGACTGCAGACAAAATACTCTTGTCAGTTGTTCTATTGTAGTTACAATTATTGGTGGGAGTTAACTGATGCATCCTTGGTGCTTTGTTTATACTAGTTGTCCAACAAACACTAAGCCTTGAGCATGCCATCTGCATCTTTAAATGAACAGAAGCCTGATTTTTCTACCGATTTGGCTCACTTTCAGATAAGATTGATGCTCTTCCCATTTCCCCTGGCCCACAAGAGTCTACAAAGTCATAGAATCCTAGATTCTATAGAAAGGGATTTCAGAGATTATCTAGTCTAACCCCTCCTGAAGCATGCATCTCTCTGTCTTATCATAGATATGGGTTCATCTAACCTCAGTTTGAAGGTCTATAGCAATGTATAATTCATTACTCTCACAGGTAGCCCACTCCATTTGGAGATAGTTGCAAATATAAGGAAGTTCTTCCCCATACTGAGCTGAACTCAACCTCTCTGCAACTTCTGAGGCCAAGCCAAAAAAAAAAAAAAAAATCTAACCCTGCTTCTATATAATAACACTTCAAATATGTGAAGTTTATTCCTGATTCTTCCATATCCTCCTATTCTTTAGGCTAAACATCCCAAGTTCCTTCAATTAGTATTTGGAGAGTTTTGAGTCCTTTCTGAATCCTGGTTATCCTCTTCTGAACATCCTCTAGTATGTCAACACCCTTTAACCACAGTGTCTAGAACTGAATTTAATACTCTAGATATGATCTAATCCGGGCAGAATCAAGATCTAATTAGGCTTTTTTTCTTGGCTTCCACATCCTACTATTGACTCATTTTGTGTTTAGAACTCTTTAAAACTTCTTTTTCACATGAACTGCTCTTGAAACACTTTTTATTCTTCTTGTAGAAGACTGTTTTGAATTCAAATGATCCAAATGCAGGATGTTACATTCATCCCTACTAAATTTCATCTTATTACATACATTTGCATAGAGGAAATGTCCTTGTCTTGGAGTTCACTATAACAGTGAAATTATAGGTCCAATCTTGTCATTTTTATTATTGTTTATCATTCATTTTTCAAAGAGGACCATTGACATCAAAGGGTGATGGCTTGACTTGTGTATGAATTAGTCAATTAGTCATGCAAAGTCATCAACCTAACTCTCCTTCCAGAGTCTATATCTCTCTTCTATATTTGGGTAGGATTGGAAATTCCTTCTCCCAACTCCTTCTTCTTCTAGATCACCATTTTTCTGCTGTTGTATTCTCTTCTACTGAATGAAAATCATCTGTTATATTTTGCTTTTCATCTTTATCCCAGACATCATCCAGTTTCTTGAATGCTTATCCACCTTCTTCAAAAGATTCAGCATTAAATTCATAATCACTGTCTTCAGTATCATTTCAATCTACATACAAATAAACCTACCTTCAAATTTATTGACTTTATCAAATTAATTAATTATATCTCTCCTCTATTCCATACACTCACCAAGACATTATCATTCGGTAAAGCTATAATCTCTAAGATCTTAACTCTGAACTTCACTTCTATGATCACAACCATCTATCCTTTCTTTTTATCTAACTAATTTCCACTTAACTTATTTTTTATTTTCATTCTTCACTCCAGTTTCTCTGCACTCTCATGCTCCTATACTCTCAGCTCCATTCTGAACAAATTAACCAGCTCTTTCACTGAGATGTTTGCCATTCTAGAACCCCTAGTTTCCTTGACTTTTGCAGGTTTTTTTCCTTTCTGATTCCCTCCTTTCCATTACTATTATGTTATCCTAATTCAGAACCTCATCACTTCTCATCTAAACTATTATACCTCCTAACCTCCGATATCTTTCTCTTCCAGTCCATTCTGTATATATTAATCTTCTTAAATTATTATTCTAATCATTTATCTTCTCTTCTCAAAAACTCTCCATTATTCTCTATTGCTTGCCATATATAACTCAGCAGGCTTACATTAACATTCACAGTCTTCCATGGCCTGACCTCAACCTGACTTTTTTCCTCCCACAGTTCCCCCTACACTCTTTCCAAATAGGACATTTCACCTTTCTCCGAATACATCCTTTTCCTGTGTCTAAGAATGCCAAGAATCCGGCTATCCCAGCCAATCCACCTGTTGAAATCAAACCCACTCTTCAAGACCCAGCTCCGATGTTATGTCCTCCAAGAACTTTGCCAGTCCCACAACTGCAAATGTTACCTCTCCATTCTACAGACTTCCAGAGCACTTATCACTTATTCCTCCCTTCTTGTGGCAAACTCATTGCAACTTGCCTTGTATTACCATTTATTTGGGTATGAGTTGTCCTCCTTTACTAGACTATGAAACTCCTTGAGACCAGGGACTTTATTGCTCTTGCTTATATACCCATAATAGTACCTAGCAGAGTTTCTTGCACATAGTGAGAGCTCAGTCAGTATCTGCTGAACGGATGGCACGGGGATTAGAAATGCTGGACCAACATCCAGTACTTTTATCCTAATATTTCTCTGCTTTTCTAATTGTATACCATATCTTCTCTGTATTAAATTTAAGTAAACAACAAGGGTCATTGTTGACGTCGAGGAAGCTTACGATGTGAGAAAAGTCCTGTAAATGATGGTGATTGCCGGTGGATCATTTTAGAATACATGATGTGCTTTCATATGCAGAATTCTTGACTCCGATGGAGAACTTTATGGAGAAAATGCTGATCTTACACTGGCTTATTGAATATAATTTTGCAAGCTCCAAGTTTACCTCTGTAAATCTTCTAAAATAGGAAGCCAGTAATTCAGTGTGAGCCTCACTAGATAATAATATATGTATGAGATACTGGGTAACCCACACATTCCCAAGAAATGCTTCAAAGCTATTTTTTAAGATCAAAATAAACAAGGGCTGGTGGGCCTCACTTTCCACTGTCTGTTTATAATTATATTTTATATAAACATATTTTGTTTCTGGAGAGAAGACTTCATGGGTCCACAATGGCAAACAAATTCTTCCAAACTGTCTTTAATTATTCATTTGGTTGTGCTATATTTTATGTTTCTTTTCATAAATGTTAATCTTTATTATTGCCTTAGTACAAGAAAAAAAAAGTAATACCTGTTATTAAATGACCTATCAGGCTGACATGGATAAATGTTGGTAGCTATTTAATTGTTTCCCATCTGCAGTTTTATACAGTTTCTATCAAACTGAAGGGTAATTTTTTTTAGTAGCTGCTTATTTTAAATGTACAAAACCCTTGTGTGTAATTCCATTAGCTGCCCTACAGCATTGCAATCTACAGTTTCCCTGAGGCTGTTGTGAAATATTGATGAAATCCTTGCTTTTGTGGCTTCCTCTGATACACTAAACATTTGTCTGATGTTAGTTGAACTTGAATGGATCTGTTCAGAGCGATATCAGTAGTGACTTCAAAGGCTGTAATGCTGTTACGGGATTTTTTTTTTTTTTTTGGTATGTGTATGTGCGTTATTTTTTTTAACAAACCGAAGTTTCAAAGCCTTACCATGTGGTACTTTATAAAAACAAAGTTCATATCAAATGAATCAGAGTGCTTTGCAGAGTGCTGGTTGGAGTCATCACAGTTCCAAGTTTTGTTTTTCTATTGGGATCCTAGCCTGCTTCATATCACTTTAAGTAAATCAGATATGGACGAATAGATGGGGAAGAGAAGAAGAGAAAAAAATGTGGAGGAGTGGATGTCACAGCAAGAAAGAAAAGTTGATTTTTAAAAAAAGTTTAACTCAGAACTCTATGTGCATCTGGAAATCAGCCACATTTTAATCTTTTTCCCAACATCAGTGAAATGGCAATGTCAATGAAAAGACATCCTCAAATTGACTTTTTTCTAGCTAAAACTGTTTGCAGTGAACATCAGTGATCTTAGGGCCTGTACCTCAAATGTATCAGTTAATTTGGTGAACATGTTCTGCCTAACAAGTGAACCCTTCTTCTTCTTTTTATGACCAAGCTTAATCTTTAAGGCCTCAGCATGTAAGAATAAAAGTCGTGGCATTCTTCCCCAGAATCCTCCATACTTTCTAGCAGACTAAGAAGGGTCTTTCTCCTGAATGTGGCCTCAGAGAATCTGAGACTGAGTGTTGGCTCTTCTCTATATTCTTCTGTATGGTTTAGATCAGATGTTTGACCTCAGTTTCCTTATCTGTGAAATGAGGGCTTTGGATTAGATGGTTTCAGAGGTTTCCATAGGTCCCTTTGGCTCTAAATCTGTTGAGCTTATGATGTCAAGAGGTGAGTTTACAAGCACATCTATACAGGGCAAGGACTTGATTCTTGGGAATTATTGTCTCAACCCCACCCTCTGCAGTTGAGGACAGAATGAAAAGACATCCTCAAATTAACTTTTCTCTAGCTAAAACTGTTTGCAGTGTCCTCAGTGAATTAATTTTAAAAGCAGCCTCTAGAATAAGAGGCATGAGATGCTTTGCTGTTCTGAAGACAGACCTTTAGACATTGGCTACAAAGTGCTGACTATAGTCTAGATGGCATCATATCATGTAATCCCAGAACTAGATCAATGTGGTTTCAAACCATCTTTTCTCCATTTTTTGACAGTTATTTTTGTAAAAATCAGGCACATTTCAACTAAAAATTCAATTCTAAAAATTAGAGCTGCCTAAAAATGGAATGTGAGTCTTTAGAAGGTGGTGACTAGCATTTCTCAAATGGGAAGTCTAGGTTATAATTTGTCAGGGATACTACACAAAAGACTCATAATTTGGGTAAAGGTTCAACCAGATGGCCTCTGAGATCTCTTCCAGCTGTGAGATCCTATGATTCCATTCCATGAATATACCTTTACCCTGCTTTTCTTGGAGAAATCATTTACCTGGAAATTTGCAACTTTATTTTCTTTCTCTCTCTCTCTCTCTCTCTCTCTCTCTCTCTCTCTCTCTCTCTCTCTCTCTCTCATATATATGTGTGTGTGTGTGTGTGTGTATATATACATGTCTGTATATATGTGTATGTATGTGTGTATATATATGCACCTTTTGTTGACCCTATTCAGCCATTTCCAAATCTATTATGGGGAGACAAGGGAATTAGAAGCATCTGTATCACTCAATTCTCCTCAACCCTGACTGGTGCTCTTCAGCATTCTTTCCTTACCACCTTGACAATGTGGATTTTGTTGCAGAAAGCATAGAAAATGTTGAGGAGAGGATTAAAGTTGGAAGAATAAACTAAAGTCAACTCCATTCCTTCCCAACATCTTGGACATGCATACATACATATCTGTATCTATACACACACATACACACACACACATCCTTGAAGCACTAACTTTATTTTTATACTTAGCATAAAATCTATTGCCCCTTTCCCACCAGAGATTCTATTCTTGACTCCCTGAAATTTAGGGAAAGGGGGAAATACCATTAAAATAAATGATGATGAGTGTTTACAATTATGTTTGATTTTTACCTTTATATAACTGATTTTAAAACTTGGCAAACCACACAATTTATATTTTCTCTTCTTGCTCCTCACATCCATCCACCCATAACCTATTCAAGTTTCTTACCTGTAATTAAAATCAATTTCCCAAGTATTTTTGGATCATGGAATATCACAATTGGAACAGGCCTTAGGATGCAGAATTTTAGAGCTGGAAAGGACTTTAGGAAGCAGTGTTAGAATTGGAATGGACCTTAGAACATGGAATATTAGCACTGGAAGGTATTCTAGAACACAGAATGATAGATCTTGGAAAGGACTTGAAAATCTAACCTCTTTATTTTACACTACAAGATGCCAAGGCCCTGGGAGAGGAAGTTACTCACCAAGGGTATTACAAATATCCAAGAATTCATCTGAGTTTAAAGCCAGGTCCTCTGACTCCAAATCTTTTATCTGAATCACTCCATCCCACTTTTCTTCAGTAAGTCAGGCATCAGAATGTTGGGAGCCACAGGGCAGGAGGAGTAGCAACATGTAGGTTAACCATATCTCTTTACTAGGAAGGGTGAAGAAAATCAGTGGTGGGAAGATAGAGACAAAAAAGTAGCAGAATGAAGACATTTTACCCAGTGTTCTATAAACAGACAGGGTGGGGGTGGGAAACAGGTGTTAAGAAATCAATGTTTTCTAAATGAAAAAGAACAAAATCAATAAAGGAAAAAATATTATTTTCAAGCTTTCAAATGGAGGCACAGAGATCAAAAATAAATTAACCATGGAGATAAAAAGTAAAAGTAGCTGTAATGATACTTAACAATGTATCCCTTTGAAGCACTGAAAAGCTGGACACTCCATCCTGTTGAGTTTATTTTTCCCCAAGGTAAGGAGGATGTTTGTCTAAGGCTGTGGCAACTTAGCTCTGTCTCCATTGTCAGAATGCCTTGAGTTGAAGAAGCTTATTTTGTAAAAGTGACTTAGGCTCCAAGGCTGTCTGGAGCCTATTTATATTTGGCTAAACAAACAGCATAAACAGTAGAGAGAATATCATTCATATTATGAAGTGAGCAAGAATATCAGACCCTCTTGAAATCCTGCACATCCAAATGAATCTCTGAATGTTTTTCTAACTAGCTGAATTTGTAAAGCAAATCCACTCTTCCTTCCTAAAGAATTTGCAGTAAAGTGATTTGACTTCAACTAGAATTAGACAAATTGGGTTATTGAATAGCACTTGCACCATCTACAGAATTAGCTCCAGAACACAGAGGAGTTGGAAATACTGAGTCTTGTACCCAATTACTACCCCAAGAGAAGTTGAAGCCCTACCATGGGATTTCCAATGGAACTACTGGCAAGGTTACCATTTTCAAAATAAAGCAAATAAATAATTAAGCTTGAGAAAGAATGGCCAATTGTTTGGTTATTATATACCACTCAATCTTGAAGCCTTACCTGGACAGTCTTTTAGGTCTCTTTCCTTTGGGGGATCTTCCAGCAGAGAGAAAATTAAGATTGGTTGCCTATGTTGGGAACAAAATGGAATAAAAAGGATGGAGACCCGGCCCTGAAGTATAAATAAGGATCTCTCTTTAGGGTCAGAGCCTTCTTTGGCCCATTTGACATTGATTTTTTTTTAATTTTGAATTATCCAACTTCCTAAATTGATGCATTCTAAGTCCTTTAGCTGTTTATTTTACTTTTCTCTATTTAAGCCTTAATTATCCTTCATCTTGCCCCCAGTTGTGTAATATCATCTCACTTCTTATGGACAAAGTCAGTAGTACATTTGTTGTTGTAGGAACATTTGAGAGGAGACTCGTATGATCATAGATCTAGAGCTGTCAGGAGCCCACAATCCTTATTTTACAAATAAGCAATCAGATTCAGTCATAAATGACCCATGCAAATCCACAGATAACCAGGAAGCTCAAATTCTAGAGGCTGAAACACCCTGACTTTTAAACCATAGGCTGACTGCCTGATTATTTCCTGGAATACACTGTTGAAGTCACCTAAGATCAGTTCAGAATTGGACACATGCAACTGTGAAGCATCGAACCCTGGAATTCATCCAAGTGAATGAGAATTACCGAAATACCTGGGTTAAGTAATTTCAGGCTACAAATTCAATGGCCCTGGCAATGTATCATTTGGAGCTCTGGGTCTACATCGCTATACCCTAAACTGCATTAAAAGCATATGGGTCACATGCTGAAGACACATTAAGTATTTCCCCTATTACACTATGCTTAAGTGGCATGTCTGTCTCTATGAGGGAGAATTTCTGGGTTTCTACTCTTAAATTAACTCTTACAAACTGCCAGCTAGCTTTGGTTACAAAAAGCTACTTCTAGTAGCAATAATGGTGAAACAAGAAATGTAAATTCCAGTATAATGACTGGAATTCTGGGAACCAAGCCTACTTCCTAGGAATGCATATTCGTAATGTAACCTCGTTTTTTACTAGTACTATTAGTGACTACACACTCTGGATGAGTAGGGTAAAAAGCTATTTTTAAAACTGTATACTTTAAAAGGTAAAACTTACAATTAGCTTTTAAAATATGCTAACACTTCCTGGGAAATCCAAAATAACATAATCATAAGAATATCTCATATATATATTCTGTAATCCAAAAGCATAACACAACAATAGCATAAATTCCTATAGCACTCAAAGTTTTGCAAAGCACTGAATTTGATTATTGAATAGTTTTGGCCTGTCCAGAGTTATCTCTGGAATATAGGTGAGTTGGAAATACTGAGACCTTTTCCTTATAATCCAAGGTTAGATTTGAGCTCAACCATGTCTCATAAGCTTCCTATGAGAGGGACAGCTAGGGAGCTTTTTGGATAAAGAGCAAGACCTGGAAATGGGAGCTTCTGGTTTCAAATATGGCCTCAGATACTTCCTAGCTGTGTAACCCTGAATAAGTCACTAAACCCCAATTGCCTAGCCTTTACTACTCTTCTGCCTTGGAATCTATACTTAATATCAATTCTAAGATGGAAGATAACAGTTTAAAAAAATAACAACAATCCTATGAAGTAGATGCTATCCCCGTTTTATAAGTGAGAAAACTTAGTATCTAAGTGTAAGGTCAAACAGCAAGTAAGTGTCTGAGTCAGGTCTTCTTGGTTCCAAGTTCAGCACTCTAACACATGCTATTTTGTAGAAATATATTTATTCCCTTGATCCTCAGAAGAACACTATACGGATTAAGTAGTATTTTTATACCAATATCAAAGCTGAGGAAACTGAGGCCCAAAGAGGTAACATGGCTTAAGGGCAAAAAGAAACTACTATATCAGATAAAGGAACTCTTAAAAGTTAGCCATATTACTGGTTTAAAATGAATAGTACAGTATTTGACAATGAGAAATGCACATTTTCTTGAAAAAGAGAATTCCAACTATTTCAACAGTAGATTAAGGGAAAATTAAGAGAGTCTTTTAAGTAGTAAGAGAGTAATAATAAATAGTCAGAGAGAGCTTATAAGTACAATAGCTTTAAATTGTGACTTTTGAAACTATGAGTACGACCACGACTATGGCTGTGACAATGACTTTAACCATAACTATGACTATGGCCATGACCATGACCATGACCATGACTATGACCATGACTATAACCATAGCCATGACTATATGACCATGACTATAACCATGACCATAACTATGGCAATAACCATGACTATAACCATGACTATGACCATGACTATATGACAATGACTATAACCATGACCATGACTATGACCACTACCATAACTGACTTCACCACTGACTAGTGGTATGCTGGCAAATGTTTAACAACTAGCTCTGTGAAAATGGCACAACTGAAAGTTTAATATATAGTTTAGCATTTTTCCATCACTTTCTTAAGTCTAGATGATCAGTAAAACAACAAATTAAGCCCTCGTTTGTTGCATTTGCTGATTTTGAAAGTGTAAGTACTGTGATGGATATAATCCTGCAACCATTTTTTCATGGGTTGCAATCTAGCAGTTGCCAATATAGAACACAGAACCTAGCAGAAGACCCAGGCTGGTTGCCAGGGTGACATTTGAAGTAAGGGTATAAAAAGGGGTCCCCAGACCCCTGATTTCACTTCTGGTTCTGATCTTCAGGGTTAGAGAGGAAAGGGTAGAAAGTGGGCCCTGGCTGGTTGAAGGGTGGTTTGGATAGATTCTTTAGTTAGATAGGAACAGCTACCATAACTAGCCAATTCCATCAGTTCATCAACCCTTTGTAATCAAGAGACAATTTCTTTCATCAAGACATCACCATCTGGCCCCAAGGCTTCACAGCCCTGGGTCAGCAACCAAGAATATCAGAGTTGAGATTGCTCTCAAGACATTCTTTACTTCTGCACCATAAGAAGACCTTTCAACTTCTCCTAAGAGTAGTTTAGTGGAATTAGTTATTCAAGATCTTAGCTTACCTCACCCTCTTTCCAACTCCCTTTAACCTGATCCAAATTTTACCAATAAACCCTTTAAAGCTTCAAGCTTAAAGATCTTTAAAGTCATTGCCTTTACCATCTACCAAAGGCCAACTAACACCATCAGTCAAATCAGACTAATAGCTTCAACTGACAAAATTTATTAAACAGATAGGTTCAGGAAGTGCCAACCTCCTTCCTGTTGACCACTCCAACTGACCAATAGAATTATCTCCATTTCTCAGGGCAGAGGCACAGAATCCTGAGCTTAAAGGGATATTGGCTTTGCTGGTAAGAGTTTCATCTGCCTCTCATTCAGCTTAGGTGCAGGACCCCTGTTATTTATAACAACTTCTACTCCTCTCTAAAGGCCCCTTGGGCTGACCTAATTCCATCTACTCTTCCCCCTGCACTGCAGCTAGCTCCTTCATTACAGTGCTCACCCTGAAAAGGAAACATTCAGCTCCCATGAGCCTGCACTAGCCATCTCCTACATATCCCTAATTCTAGTCCACTCTGCTTTCCCCTCTACCACACCAGCTCTCAGAAATAGAAGAGCACCATAACGCCATAAAACAAGGACTGGTTAGCCTTTGAAGTCAGGAAATGAGGGGCGGTAACTGTCAGTCATTTTGCAGTTGTGTCCAACTCTTTGTGACCCCAGTTGGAGCTTTCTTGGCACATATAATGGAGAGGGTGGCCATTTCCTTCTCTAGCTCATTTTGTAGATGAGGAAACTGAGGCAAAGAGGATGAAGTGACTTGCCCAGAGTCACATACTCTGAAGTCAGATTTGAACTCAGAAGATGAGGCTTCCTGATTCCAGGCCCAATGCTATATCCACTGTACCACCTCGCTGCCCCTGGGGTTTGTCTACAGGACCTCTAAAGTCTCTTCCAGCCCTAAAATTCTATAATTCCAGTCAGGAAAGAGGATAGAAACAAGGTAGTAAGTAGCAGGGCTGTCCCTTGAACCCAGGTCTTCTCTTGATTCCAAGTTTTATGTTCTTTCTTCAGTGCCACAATGCTTTTCAAAGAAGTGAGAGTCAAGTGGACAACATTAACCCTTTGGGATCACTAAAGGTCTAATTAGCACAGACTGCTTCTTTGTATTAATGATCTGAAAAGGTTGAAAAAGACTCAGGATGTACAACCATGAATTTAAATTCAAGAACTTCTCATCAAGCAACCTTATTTGAATAGTTGCTAAATAATAATAGCCAGCATTTGTATGACACTTTAAGATTAGAAAAGCCCTTTACAAATATTATCTTATTTTATCCTCCAAACAACTCTGTGAGGTAGGTTCTATTAGTAGGCCCATTTCATAGCTGAGGAAACTAAAGCAGAAAGAAGTTAAAATCAGTCAGCAAGCCAACTCAAGAAAAATCCCAGATAGTCTCTGCCCTCCACAAAGGAGCCAGAGTGCCCAAATGTTAGATGGCTTGCCTCAGGTTGCACAGGTCACACAGGTAGCATGCACCAGAGACGGGGTGTAAGTCAAGGGTCCTCTAACTTCAGAGCCAGTCCTCCTCCTACTTTTCCTTACTGTCTCCCATTTGATCAAGATCCCTAGGATTTCAACAGGGGACTAGATTGAAATCTAGTTTTCTGGTTTTCTTTGAGGAGAAATTTCTATATACACAGAATTTCTAGATATACATTTCTATATGTATAGAAGTTGCTTCTTGAGGAGGGAAAAAACCCAAGATTTCCCTGTGTGTATCAGGACAAAACAGAGTATTGACATGTGCTGAGAGGTGAAGCATCAAGATCATTTCTGGGCAGACTGGATTCTGATTACAGCCCAAAGCTTAGAACACAAGATTTAGATCTCCCTCGTTGATTTCAGTCAAGAACTGATCCTCAGGGTCCAGCAGCCTCTGAATGGACCTCGTCTCCGGGTACACCACCGACCCATCACAAATGCTCCATCCTCAAGGCGGAACTACCTGGATCTGGAGAAAGTGGCATCAGACCCCTTTTATTATTTTCTCATGATATTTACATGTACATGTTCATGCATGGAAATCTCCTTTGGGTTCTTTCTACCCAAATATGAACGAATAGCTGAAGAAGATAATGCTCAGATGATGGGGAAAGATGAGATCGTTTATAAGTGGCTTGTTAAAGAGAACATCATTTTCCTGATCAGCGGTAACGTTGTTGCCTCTTCAGGAGTTGGCGCTATTTATCATGTTATTACATATTTAAGGTTGTTTTTTTTCAAAGTAGAGTTATTTACTCAACAGACTGTGTATATAGACTATTTAAAAGCAGATTTTTGACCCAATAGACTGTACCAGCTCCATCTATCGTCTCAATGAGCATATGGGGACTCCTAAATATGCAGATTATTGACACAATAGACTGTGAGGGCTGTTCACATCCTCTAACCACGCACATTTAAAGTCATTTGGGGATGATATGTTTTCAGGCAGGCGCATATGTACAATACAATACCCACAGATAAGAAGCACTGCAGATGGAGGGCATGATGGGGGTGGGGAAGGGAGGCCTGGCAGGAATTTGATGATCCTATTAATATTACTACAGCTGTCTATCTGTCCTTTCATCTGTCTAAATCTGAAGGTATCACTCTCTCACACATCCATTCTGGAAAAATGTCCCAAACACAAAACAATAAGAAGCCAATTTGGAGAGAGGTGAAAAGGTTAAAATAGCATGTCACATTCACTTAAAAATGTGAATAAACATTTTTAGATCTTTGGATTCTCTCCCTCTCTCTCTCTGTCTCTTTTCCTCTCTCTCTCTCTCTCTCTCTCTTTCTCTCTCTCTCTCTCTCTCTCTGTCTCTCTCTCTCTCTTTATCTTTCTCTCTCTCTTCTCTCTCTCCTTTTCTCTGTCTGTCTATCTGTCTGTCTCTGTCTCTCCCTCCCTCCTCAGATGTTAGATAAGGAATAGGGGAGAGGAAGCATTTACCAAAAGACAACCAGAAAGCTAGAAATCAAAAAAAGGAAAATGGGCAAGAAGCAAAATAGGAAAAAGACCAATGAAATCATTGGAAGGCAATTTGTTAATGTACACTGTATGTAGGAGGAAATATGTGATGGTCGAGAAAAAGAGGAATTCAATTTGTTTGGCTTAACCCCAAGGGACAGAATCATGATAGAAGTTTGGCCAGGCAGATTTTGGTTCATTGTAAAATAAAAACTTTCAAATTCTTTGAGCTGTCCAAAAAATGTTATAGGTTGTCTTGTATGTGGCTGGGGGTGGAGGTTATTAGGAGACAGTTAAAAGGGATCTAGTAAGCTCTCCTTTGCTGGAGGTCTTCAAGTGGGGACTGAGTGACTGCTTTTAGAAGATGTTATAGATGGAATTCCTGTATAGGTATAGGGTAGGTTGAATACCTGCTAAAATCCCTTTCAACTGAGATTCTGTGAATTCCATGAAACTCCTCCCCATTCATCTTTTGGGTTGTATGTCAGATTTAGATAATTTTGGAGATTCTCGGATGACAACTTTTCTTATTCATGCAGCTCTCCTAGAAACAGAAAGGGTTCTAAGACAGTGTTCTTCATATGAGTGTTCTCAGCCTAAAACCAAAGTGCCACTAATCTCATAGGAATTTGATTTCTTAAATTATAGATTCAGAAAGATATTGGAGTCTTCCTTAACTCCAAGAGTTTGGGCCATTTCTAAGAGTAACTTAATCTGTCAGGCCAATGAAGTTTGGGCCCAAGATCAGATTTGTGGTTGATAGAGAGTACCTCATTTTAAAAAGCTAACACACTTAAATAAGAACTGAAATAGGTCAGCATATAACCGTATCACCTGCTTTGTTTAGAAATGCTAATCCTTTTCATCATTAACTTTCCTCTTTTGTTTATTGTAGCACAAAAACACTCAACCAAATTGGAGGATTTAAATAAATCCATAAGGAATTGATGGGAGAATAATATCCTGAACCCACTGAATTTTTATAACCAAAGTATGAAGAATGGATAATCAAAATCCTGAAAAATCTCATTCCTTTGGGCCCTGTTCTCAGGGTACTTCCTGGGGGAAAAAAAAACTTTCTAAGTTTTGATCTTTCTTTTTTTAAACCCTTACTTTTTTGTCTTAGTAACAATTATAAGACAGAAGGGCAAGGGTTAGGCAAATGGGGTTAAGTGACTTACCCAGGGTCACCCAACTAGGAAGTGTCTAGGGTCAGATTTGAATCAGTTTTGCTCTTCTAACCTAATGTCAATAACCATAGAGTGTGACCTGTTTGTCTCCAATACACTAGGAACAGCAGATGGGGTGTAATTATCTCAGCCACCAATGGCCATTCCACAAAGCTATGAGTGTTACTGAAAGCTAACTTTGAGTTAAACTGTAAAGGGAATAAACTTTGCTAGGCCTTGTGTATCTTTCCCCTATTATTTTAATTCCCTGTCCTCCGCTAGCCCTCTGGCTACTCAGGGACTCTCACTGGAAACTGTACAGTGATAAAAGAGCTTCATGCTATGCGGTTTCCCTTTCTCAATTTTTGGAATTTCCCCTACCTATGTCAGACTATTCTCTCAAGATCTTACTTTGCTCTTTGCTAACCTGCTTTTAAAAAGAAATTCATCCCACTTAATGTGCAAAGGAGTGATCCAGAATTAATATATTATACTCCCCGGGGGGTTTCTTAGTCCTTTCTCACTCCATCAGCAGCTAGATTTTAGAATCAAAATATGAGCATAGCTTAAATTTAGAAAGAGCCATCTTGCCCAACCTGCTCATTTTACAGAGGATCCCATTTTGAGTTTTCTTGGCAAAGACAACAGAGTGGTTGTAAGGGGCTAACTGGAATATGAACACCAGTCCTCTGATTTCAAATATCCACCACATCATGGAATAAACTACCTTCAGTAGAGTGGATTTCCTGTTCTGGAGCTGAGTTGGAATAGAGAGGTAGTGTGTTATGGTAGAAAGGACACTGGGTTTGGAATTAGAAGACCTGCATCTCTTCTATTTGCTATGAATGCTATACGAACTTGGACGAGCCAAGCTCTCTGAGTCTCAGCAATTGAAATTAAGCAAAATGGACTAAATGATTTTCAACTCTGAATGCAATGTCCTTTGAGGTCTCTTCCAGAAATGGTGGAGTCAAATTCAAATAGAAAAGCGGCTCACTAAGCCATATGAAAGGATCTCTGCAGGCTTGGGACTTAGAAAATCACTAATTAACATTATTGATGTTTTACTGTATTCTTATTTTGTGAAACATTTCCCAGTTACATTTTAATCTGGTTTGAGCTGTGCTCAGAAATGTTCTGGTCTATATGTCCTCTGCCCTCCAGTTCTGTGATTCTGGGATAGGTTTGGGGTTCAGTCCTATAAGATGCTCTCAAAAGATACTGTTCTGTTGGTCAGAACTTCCTTGGCTCTGTAAGCTGATTTGTGACAAATTGCAGTTAGGGGGAATCTCAACTAACCTTCCCTTTTCACTAAATTAATTTCATTGTAGAAGACTCCAACACTAGAGAGGTTTTGGAGGTTCCACTCCAGCAGGCTTGAAAAAGCCTGTAGAGGAAATCCTGTCTTGACAAAGGGTTGGGCCATAGGATATTAAAGGTCTTTTCTGTCTTTGACGTCATTAATTCTAACAAAGCACAGAGTCCCCACTGAAGAAGACCAGGCCTTAGAGTTGCTAGTCAGGGTCAATTTATCTTCTTTTCTGGCATGTTATTGTTGTTTTCTTTCTTTTATTTTTTTTTTCAGTAGGTTGGAGCTCCAGCCATGAACTCAGACAAAGGGCCAGGTTAAATTTTTTCTTTTGTTAGCTAATGCAGTTAGACGTTTTCAAGAAAAAGCAATGAGAAGTGGTCATTATCCATTATCTGCATGAAATATTTCAGAGAAAGAAATAGCTTTTGCCAGAGAGGGAGGGAGGGAGGGAGAGAGAGAGAGGGAGAGAGAGAGAGACAGAGAGACAGAGAGAGAGAGAGAGAGAGAGAGAGACAGAGAGAGACAGAGAGAGACAGAGAGAGACAGAGAGAGACAGAGAGACAGAGAGAGAGACAGACACACAGAGAAAGAGACAGAGAGAGAGAGAGAAAGAGAGAGGGAGGGGGCAACATTTTTAGTTCAGGCCAGGCAAGGAAGGAAGAAACAAGATCACCTTCTAGCTCGGTGGGACTGCTGGACTAATGGTGTTATTTCAAGTGAAATTGGACTATATGTCTGAAATAGTGCAGATGGTGTCTTGGTTTTACATGAATTGTGAAGGTTATTCTGGACAATGATCCACTGTCCCTTTCTTGGCAACTACCTAATTTTCCAGTCTCAGAAAGAATTAGAAGAGTACATATATATCTACAAACAGAGCTCCTAGTCATGGCTAGAAATTTGACCAAAAGTATTTTCTATTCTTTGGAAAAGCAAAATGTTAAAAATAACAACAACAACTTCATTTGAGGCAAATTCTAGTCTTTGTTAAAAGAAAAAGTTGGTTTTCTTTTATTTGTCTTTTTTTCTTCTCCCAAACATGATATATTATTCCCATTTTGACCTTCTTCTGTCACTGGGATTAAAACATCAAAGTAGTGTCTTCCAGAATGAGGGTCAATTTGTAAAGCATCTGTAGTCCTTCCACTATCTTTGAATGCATTTTTCTCTCTCTCTGTCTCTCTGTGTCTCTCTCCCCATCTCCCTCTCCTTCTCCCTTTTCCTCTCCCTTTCTC
Organism: Gracilinanus agilis; assembly: GCF_016433145.1. Lineage (NCBI taxonomy): Eukaryota > Metazoa > Chordata > Mammalia > Didelphimorphia > Didelphidae > Gracilinanus > Gracilinanus agilis. Next base: position 248,443,936 of record NC_058131.1, read on the forward strand.
TCTCCCTTCATCTCTTTGTCTCTCTCTGTCTCTTCCTTTCCCTTTCCCTCTCTCTCTCTCTCCCTCTCCTTTTCCCTCTCACTCTCTTTCTCTTTCTCCCCCCTCTCCTTTTCCCTCTCCCCACATATCCTCCAATATTAGATCAAACCTCCAGGTACTTGAGAAGAAGGAATTTTCCCAAAGATCTTCTTGCCTTTGTATGATTCATTTCTTCAACTTTGAAGTTTGGGTCTTAAAAAGTCAAGACTCCCCTATTAAAAAGTTCTTCACTCCCTTTTGAAGGGCTGCAGGGAGAGGAAGGAGCACCCCATGATGAAAGTACTTTTAACATTTGTAGATCATTCCTGTTAAGGGGTACAAGACAAAGAGGATGAGTTTCATATGCAAAGTGGCCTAAATTTAAGTAACACCCTCCAAATAGCATAAACACCGATATCTTTCATGTGATATGCCTATATCTGACTCTGAGCTCTGCCTAGAGTATCTAGGCTTTTAACTTTTAATAAGATTTCTGGATCAATGAGAATGCTAAAGTCCCTAATCTAAACATTCAGTAAATTCAGATGGAAAGAATATTGGACTAATTGAGTCAGAAAAATGGGCATTGAGAAGGCACCAAACCCAATGCTTTAAAAATAATTGGCAGTCAGTAAAAGTTTACTTAATTGATTCTTTTTCTGTCTTTGATTATTTTATTTTTTTTAAAATGTTTCATCTCTCTTAAAAGATTAATTGATTTTTAGAACTGCAGTTAATGTCGGAAATTATCTGGCCAAATCTAGGTCAGCTAGGTGGATGGATAGAGCAATGTCAGGAAGACAGGTTTAAATCATGTATAAGTCACTTCCTGGGTGAGTCAAAGCCTCTTTGAGTTTCATTTTCCTCACCTGTAAACTAAAAGGACTTAATCTTATGACTCTAAATATCCCTTCCATATATAAGTCGATGATCCTATAATTCTCTAAAGTTACAGGAGGGAAAATGGAGACCCAGGAAAGTGAAACCAATGATCCAAGGTCAGTCCCAATGTCAATAATTTAATTCAAGAATTTAATCATGAACATAGATCCTTTAGCCCCCAGTTGAGTGCTGTTACTGCTAGACCACAAACACACACAAGTGCGTGCATGCACAGACACACACACACATACGCTAATATAGGTATATACGCCAATTATTGTTATTTTGACTGAATATCAGACAAAATATACATTGTAACTCATTATGATAACTAACAAAAGAAACCTTTTTTAGGGTGAGTAAATAATATCTTGTACATATATAATTTTAAAATATATTTAGATATTATTATGTTGAATAAAATACAAATTCATTTCAAACTATTACTGAATTCAGAGTAGTTTATCGTCAACATGTATTTGCTCAATTAGTGAAGAAGAATTTAAAATTCTATCATGAAAGATTCCATTAACTTTTTTTTCCATTTAAGTGCTTTCGTCATACTTAAAATCATCATCATACTTTCCTGATCCCCCCCAAGTGTTCATGCCCCCACCTAAACCTACCTTCACTCGTTTGTATATGTTTGTATATGTTCACTTCATATTTGTGCTGCATATTTTTATATGTACTGTCTTTCCAATTAGAATATAGACTCCTTATAAGAAAAGATTGTTTTGTTCTTTGTACTCACATCCCCAGCACCTAGCACAGTGCCTGGGATATAATAAATATTGATTGGAAAAGTTAGAAAACTCAGCTACACCATACCCTGATTAGAGGCAAATGTTTGGCTAAGAAAAATAAGAGATAGTTCAAGCATAGGGATGTCATAAGAGGCAGAAACAAATTTTATGATGAGGAGGATATGTCTATGTAAAATGGGAAGGGTTGCCTATCTCACAGGCATTTTAAGTTATATTAAGTAAAGTATAAAATCCTTTTGATCCTTGAAGAGAAAAAAAAATCAGAAATGTAAAATATTTGTCCTCCAAGACCCTTAAATTGTAGCAACACTGACAAAATCAAAGTGGGAAAATTAGAATTACACTGAAATTCCATATACCTGAAACTAAGTATTCCTTACCCAAACTCTGTTTTTCCTTGTAGGATTATTTCTTTTAGTAGAGAATGTATATAGAATTGGATTTGGGCCCATTATCTTTACAGATCCCTTATCTCTCTGCTTTATTCTGCCTTTCTAAATGCATCTGACCATCATGGACCTGGATGAAGGCTAGCCCATCTTCTTTCATGGAAACCATATTTTTCAGAGAATCACAGAGTCTTAGGGATGAAAGTAAAATTGTCTAGTCTTGTTTTACAAATAAGGAAACTGAGTCCCAGAGAGATCAGTGGCCCAAGATAATATTGCAAGTTAATGGCAGAGCCCAGACTTTCATTCTGATACTTGGTGACAAAGAAATAGAGAAAGGCCCAAAGCACCGTGACAGAACAACTTCAAGGTATAAGTTACAATGACCCCTCTAGGACTTTCCTGTATAAAGAAAGGTGGCATGAAGTACTTGGATTTTTTCTTTTCTTTTCTCTTCTTTTCTTTCTCATTGTACTAACTCATATATACATACAAAGAAGTTCTTAGTTATAAAGAAGAAACAAGAGATATTGTTGCATTTGATGGCCTTCAGAAAGCTCTCAGCCCATTGATATAGGCCACTTATGGGGTTCTTGATACACAGGCTCCTCATTGTACCTGCTTGTTCCTTGACATGCCTTTAAAGAAAGAACACTGTTTGCTTGGTTCTGCCATTATTCATTTGTAGGAGAGAACAAATTCTTCCTGATCTGTGTGTACAAGGCCCACTTATGTTAACGAGTTCCATGCGCATGTCAAGAAAAATATGAGCATGTTAAGGACCAAAAAAAAAAAAAATGGACAGAAAATTAGGTTTTTCTCCTGAGGATAAAAAGAAAGTTTTGTGAACACCAATTGCTTCTCTAGATTGCAAACAGTGCAGTAGAGGAAGGTTTGTATGTGGATTCTCTATAAAGGTATCTAGGAATAATAGGAACAAAATTCTGAGTTCTGGAATAGTTCTCTTTTTATGGCAAGAAAGCTGCCCATGTTGCCCCTAACACTGCCTTATTTATGTCCCACAAACCTATCCTAGGAGGAAGGAAACATAACAGCTTCCTTGAGTACCTAATCCTTTTCTTGCTCAGGCTTACAACATGAAGACCAATTGGTGCCCAAATAATACACATTAATAGTATATATTTTTAGACTAGAGCCACCAAAATATTAGCAGCTCACAATAGGAGGTCTATAATTTTGTCTCATAATCTGGTCTGAATGCTTTGGGCCCACAAAGAGAAATATCCTATGACTGATCAATGGGATCCTTTAAATGCTTCATGAGGCTTTATATCACCATTCACAGATTATGATATGAGTAAAAATTATCATAACCATAATTGAATATGCTATAAAACAAGACTTCAGTCAAATGGGCTTTGTTTTGAAAGTTGTATTTCTAGAATTGCTCATTTCATTCAAATTATCCCCTATTTACTACCATTGTTATGACTGTATTTTTGCTGAAAATATCATATTGTGAGACCAAGTCATCTACAAGACTATAATCCTAAAAAAATCTAATGTCTTCCACCAGTAAATTATTTTACAAAATTCCATTTAAAATCACTGCAACTAGTATTTTAAGAATAATACTATTGAAGCTATAAGGTTTATGTATATTTGTTATCCATGTGATAGATAAAATAAGATATATACATATGTGTGTATATGTGTATATATATACATAGTGTGTATATGTGTGTATATATATATATAGTCCGTAGTATACATTTTGGTGTTTCAGGGAATCAGGCCCATCATTTCATTGTTATAGAGAATTCTCTGTGGGAAAACTTCAGCTGGACTTTGTAAGATTGAAAGTGAGTCTATGTGCACAGAATGCTTCATGCAAACTCCAGCAAAATTGACTGTCATAGGTTTCAAGATACATGGGGATGATCAGCCATCAATAAAAGGGGTCCTTGCCAATCACAAAGTTGTGATTCTCATAGAATCTTTGTAACACAATAGATAACTAAATAGTTATTGAATGAATAAACAAATTCATTTCGATGTAACTATAGACTGATTAGTTATAGAACCAAATAAAAGTACAAATGCCTAACCATCAACCTTTAAGACACTGTCATTGACTGGCTGATCCCAGCTGTGTACCACCACACCACGGCTAACATGGAGCATACACTATCAACAGCACATATCTATAAAGGAAAATCATAATCCATTGAAAGAATGAAAAGGAAAAACAAAGCATAGATCCTAAAGGTCCAAGTTAGCTATCTAGTCTACCCCAGATCACCAAGTGATTGCTCCTCTTGCCCTCTAATTTCTACTGTATTAAAACATCCAAATATCCAGGAAGATCACATTAGTTTATCATTTGACTTCAAAGTTATAAAATGAGAAATTAGATTCTGAGGCCCTGAAAGAAAAAGTGAATATCAGCTACGTTCCACATGTACTTACCACAACAGATAAAGCTGTTCTAATTAACTTTGAAATAGTATTTCCATCAAAAACTCATCTGAAGATATTTTTAGCATTTAGCTTCTTACTGTATATGGCAGGAAGCTTCAGAAAACTTAGAAATGTCCATTTTTCTTTCTCTTTCCTTGGCATTTTAACTCAGAGATGGGTAATATCATCACAACACCAAAATAACCAATAGAGATTCTGATAATCAAAAAAAAATAAAATTCAATGAAAAAAATAGTGAAAGTTTGGAGAGTATTTGTCAAACAGCCTAGTAGATTGAATATTTCCCCCTTTCCAACCAGTTATTCTGGTGTCATTTAGAAATAACCCCAATCAGTCAACTGATTGCTTTGCCTATATAATGCCAAAGTACTATTTTTGATGAACGAGAATAAAATTGACTAGATATTATGGTAGTGTCATATAAACACCATCATAGACATTGTTACTTATGTGGCTTCATATGTTGACAGGTGAATTTGCACATGTAGAAATATATATATATATATGTATATATATGCAGAGTAGTGACAATCTCCCACCCACTTATTTTATTCTCACTTAATACTTCAGAGATCCATGTTTTCATCTGTATCATTCTGAATATTGTTCCTCTACCAAAATGGATCACAGAGCCATGTATATGGTCTTCAAAATATCAATCAGTCATCAAGAATTTTGAAATAGCTACTCTGTGCTTGGTATTAACCTGGGACTACAAGTGGAAATTTTTAGAAAGAAAGAAATAAAAGGAGAGGAAAAGAAAGTAAAGAGAAGGGAAGGGAAGGGAAGGGAACGGAAGGGAAGG
>NC_058131.1:248454222-248505918 GCF_016433145.1 Gracilinanus agilis
TGTATAAGAGACAGCTCTCTCTCTCTCTCTCTCTCTCTCTCTCTCTCTCTCTCTCTCTCTCTCTCTCTCTCTCTCCTTCCCTCCTCCCTCCTTCTCTCTTCCAATAACTAAGAGAAAAGTATATTAGCAATATGCTTTCTGGTTCTGTTGGCTTATACAGAGCTATTCTCATTTAGAAATTTTTTTTTGTTTTGCTTTGCCTTATTTTTATCTTCATACCTTATCTTATTGTCTGTAAGGTAGACTTCCCACTGGTGATAGAGCAGCTGTGTTTATACATACAAAATAATTTGGAAGAAAAAAGTGTGAGGTTTGAATTCAGTAAACTAGTTATTTGTAAAAAGAACCAATTAGTAACAGTTCATAAGAGCATAAGATTTAAAAGTGGAAAGTAACTTGGAAATCTTCCAGTCCAACTGCCTCATTTTACATATAAGGATACTGAGTCATCCAGGGCTAAATGACTTGCTTTGGGTTATTCAAGTAGTATAGCTCACCTGGAATTTGAACTCATGTCTTATGACTCTAAATAAATGCTTTTTTTTTCCTATGTCAGACAAATTACTGATTTCAACAATGCTTTTAATTTTTTTCAAATTTGATGTGCATAGAGAAAAAACTAAAACAGATGGTCAGTTGGGTAAAAAAAAAAATCAGTCAAAACATTTACATTGTATCACGTGGAACCCCATTACATTCCCACCTCTTCCTCACACTCTCCTCCAAAAACCTCCGCTGTCTACAAACGTGTTTTGACTGAATTTTTTCACCTTTAAATTATTTGTCATCGTGTAGGCATAGTCTTGGACCCCAATCCAACCACCCTTTTTCTCGGCACTATGAATCAATGAATTAAAGCTGCTTCTTAATTCTTAAACACAGGGCCTACCTATCTGGCTCATCATGGCGTTCACTTCCCTTCCAGTAGACATTCTGTGAGTTGGGAGGAAGCCCAAATCTATCTACCAATTTCCATTTTTTTTTTAATTTTTTTTAAACCCTTACCTTCTGTCTTAGAGTCAATACTGGGTATTGACTCTAAGACAGAAGAATGGTAATGGCTAGGTAATGGGGTCAAGTGACTTGCCCAGGATCACACAGCTGGGAAGTATCTGAGGCCAGATTCGAACCTAGGAGCTCCTGTCTCTAGGCCTGGCTCTCAATCCACTGAGCCACTCAGCTGCCCCCCAATTTCCTTTTCATATCCCTAGCATGAGCTACTCGTGAGTTAAGGAGCAAAGAGGTAAGAAAAAAATACACAGGAATAGGGTGATACAATTCTTATTTTTCTAAACATAGAACTCCATTCTTCATCAGCAATAACACATCAGCTAAGATATCACCCTTGAAAGCCAGGCAAAGAACAGAAACACTTGGGTGTGGATTGCTGCATTTCCCATCACTACGGAGAGAGAATTGCTTATTAATTCCTTCTTATCCCCTCCTCCACGTCTCCATTTGGTCCATACTATTACTTTTCCCCTAGCCTGTCAAAGCATTGGGACCCCCGGCAAGCATCATGCTCCCAGCAGCATTTCATATCTACAAATCAAACAGGTAATTGGCATCCCGCGATTTGTACCCACAAATCATGGGGCATTCAGAATCGCAGGCACAGAATGGAGGGGGCATCTTAAGACTCATCTGAAAATTTCTTCTTAAATCTGTGAGAGCATAATAGGATAGTGCCCAAATATTCCGTTCTTATTAAAAAAAAAAAAAACCTTTTATCATTATTTTAAAATGAGTGTATTCGCTGAGATTATACCATTTCCAAGCTGGCAGTGGAATAGCATATTCAAATGCACCATCATAACTCTTCCCCAGCCTTCGAGGCCTTAGCCCGTGTCTGAAACCCACCTGAACAGGATCACATACATCATACTCCACAAATGGCTGATCGGGAACAAAATCCATCGACTGCTCAAAATGTAGTGCCTCGGGGACAGCTGGGTGGCTCTGTGGATTGAGAGCCAGCCATAGAGTCAGGAGGTCCTGGGTTCAAATCTGGCCTCGGACACCTCCCAACTGTGTGATCCTGGGCAAGTCACTTGACCCCCATTGCCTACCCTTACCACTCTTCTGCCTTGGGGCCAATACACAGTATTGATTCTAAGATGGAAGGTAAAGGTTTAAAAAAAATTGTTAAAAAAAAATGTAATGCCCCCATAACCAACCCTCTCATTGTAGGCCTTCCCCAACCTGGCCCCAGTCTTCTTTCTCAATCTTTTATTGCTCTCTTATTGTTCAGTTATTTTTCAGTCGTGTTTGACTCTACATGACCCCATTTGGACTTTTCTTTGCCAAGATGCTGGAGTGGTTTGTCATTTCCATCTCCAGCTTATTTTACAGATGAAGAAACTGAGATCAACAGGGTGAAGTGACTTGCCTAGGATGACACAGCTAGTAAGATTTTGAATTCAGGAATTTGAATTCAGGAAGATGAGTCTTCTGACTTCTAGCTGCCATACTATTGTACTATCTCTCTTCCAGTAGACTTCTCTTCAACATATGATTCTTCACTTTATTTCCTACGTGAATTTTTCTTTAGTGTAAATGATATGTGTCCTTCTTTCCCTACATGATGAACATGGAAATATGTGTTATATGACAACACATGCACAGTCTTGATATTATATGATATTACCTGCCAGCTTGGGAAGGAGGAAGAGAACATGCATCACAAAATGTCAAAAAACAATTATTGAAAATTATTGACACGTAAAATATTTTATTGACATGTAAAATAATTTAACAACACAAAAAGCTCCTCTCCGCCACCATATTTTAGTATCTGAAGGGCTACCCTAAGGAAATGAAGGGATTTGCCCAAGATTATTTGGGTAGAAAATGGATAACAATTGCAACTCTGAGCTTCTGATTACAAATCTAGTATTAATGAAGGTATTTCTTTTTTTTTTTTTTTAAACCCTTGTACTTTGGTGTATTGTCTCATAGGTGGAAGATTGGTAAGGGTGGGCAATGGGGGTCAAGTGACTTGCCCAGGGTCACACAGCTGGGAAGTGGCTGTCTCTAGGCCTGACTCTCACTCCACTGAGCTACCCAGCTGCCCCGAAGGTATTTCTTTTTAAAGTACCAGTTCTAAGGCAGAAGTGCAGTAAGGGCTAGGCAATTAGGATTAAATGCCTTACTCAGGGGTCACAAAGCTAGGAAGTATCTGAGGTTAGATTTTAACCCAGGACCTCCTATTTCCAGGCCTGGCTCTCTATCCACAGAACCACTTAGCTGCCTCCCCCCTGGTGAAGGTATTTCTAACAGCTAAGGATGCAAAGGAACAAGAAGAACTTGTTCTGCTTTGTCCCAGAGAGAAGAACTTGGAATTATGGTGGAAGTTGGAAAAAATCAAATTTAAGTACAATGTAAGGCAAGACTTCCTAAACATTAGAGACATCTCAAAATAGAACAGGATGCTTCAAGAGGTATGAGATTCCCTTCCTCTCCCCTGCCTCACTTTATCACTACCACCACTAGAGGTCTTTTAGGCAATACATGGATCATCATGTTTTAATATGTTGTATAGAGAATTCCTCTTAGCTTAGGGTTGGAGGACTTCGCTTCTGAGTTGTCTTCAGATTTTGAGATTTTGTGATTCTGATATTATCAGATTCTGATATTATCATTTGCTGACATTTTCCCTTCTGCAGTAATTCCTACCAAAGTTACACAAAGTATGATAGAATCATAATATAATCATATAATAATTCATTTATTTTTTATTATAAACCTCTACTTTCTGTCTTAGTATCAAGTGTGAGACTAGGTAATTGGGGTTAAGTGACTTGCCTAAGATCGTACTGCTAGGAAGTGACTAAGACCATACTTTGAGCCCTGGTCCTCCTGATTCCAGGTCTTGCTCTCTAACCACTGAGCAACCTAGCTGTCCTGGGCCATAGATTTATAACTGGGGAAAGGGCAACAGAATAAAAGATTATTGATTAAAATAAAAATTTAATTTAGAATATTTCTAAAGATTTATAGCCAGAAGAGACCCTCTTGGCCATCAAAACCATCCCCTCATTCTATAAATGAGGGAAATGAGGCCCAGATGGGCTAAGGAACTTGCCCAGGATCACAGAGTTGGTAAAGATCTAAGACAAAATTTGAGCCCAGGTCATCCTGACTTTGAAGCCAGTGCCCTATCCACTGTATCACTCTGCCATCCTATATTCAGCCACCCTTCATCCTCTTTTTTTATAAAAGTCTTTGCAAATCTAACTTAAATACTACTTTTTCTATTTAGATTTCCTAAGATGCCCTCTGCTAAAAAATGTTCTCTTCCCCATTCTGAACCCCAGAGTACTTTATTTCAACCTCTCATGGTCAACATTTCCTTTTGCTTTGTGTCCCAGTTATTTGTACATGGCTCATTCATGTACCATACCTACCACAGAAAGTGCCTTGAGAATAGCGCCTTGTGTTTTGTTCATCTTTATGGCTTTGGCCCTCAAGAGGCCCTTGATAAATATTCACTAAACTGAAATCTCTTAAGAGAGCCAAGACCTGGTTTGTCAATCTGATTCCATGAGAAACATCAGATATAAAGTTGGAAGGGCCTTGGTAGATTGTCTAGTCCAGCCAAGGATAGGCTAGAATCAGATTAAACCAGATCTTTCAAAAATTGATTGTCAAATTGTCTGTGTGAGCATTTACACCTTGGAAACCAGAAAAAGCCACAAACCAAGGTTTGATTTAATTTTTTTATTGTTTAGATTTATGAAAGTGATGGGAAAAATGTCCATAATCCAGATGAAACTGAAAAGCCTGTCATGTGCATTTTTCTCTCCAGGAACCACATGTTCAATTTTTACCAAAATCCCACTGAATATACTCTACCCCACCCCAACCCCTGTTTTCCAAATAAGGAATTTGAGGATCTGGGGAGTAAAGATGGGGTAGACAGGAAGTGGCAAAGCTGGGATTTGAACCCTGATCTTGTCATTAAAATCTAATGCAGTGAAGATACTAATAACAGCCAAGTTGGCAAGGATGAAGCTTTCATTTTTATTTCTCGCCACCCTTCTTCTCCCCAGAGGCCAGATGGGAGCCAACTAAATAGCAGTGGGGTTACAGTGGGTTACAGTCCTGCCCAAAAGTCATACCCATGCATTTAGCAACTGTTCCATTATAAACATGTTAGAGTGATATTCCTTAAACGTGAAAATTATTAACTGGGGATTCTGGGAAGTTATAAAGAATTATGATTGCCTGCCAATAAAAAGCCAGTAGACTTCACAAAAGACATCATTTGGCTTTTTCCTCTTTCCAGTGCTAACAGTTCATAAAAGTGTAGATTAAATTGGCATTCCGTTCAGGACAGGAAGCACTTAGCACCACGCTTGAAACTGGAGTAGGCTGCCTACCCTGTTATTTCATCTGTTCCCCTTCTATTTCAGGTTATGTTCAAGAGGAAGAATTGAAGGAGGAGGAAGAAATCAAAGAGGAAGAGGAAGATGATGAGGACAGCAATTCCGTAGTTCAACTTCAGGGCAGCAACGACCCAGGCACAGATGAAGAGCTAGACACGGGCACCGACCAGAAAGGGAGCTTTAGCTACCAGAACTCTCCAGTCAGTCATTTATCCAATCAGGATGCCGAAAACGAATCCCTTTTAAGCGATGCCAGTGACCAGGTGGCAGACATTAAAAGCATATGCTGTCGAGATGCCCAGGACAAGAAAGCTCCCGCCCACCCCAAGCTCCAGAGCGAAACGCACAACTGCATGGATAAGATGACCGCCGTCTATGCCAACATCCTGTCCGACTCCTATTGGACCGGCCTCGGGCTCGGCCTCAAGTTGTCGAGCAGCGAGCGGAGGGGTTGCGACACGCGCAACGGAGGGAACAAAAGTGACTTTGATTGGCACCAAGATGCTTTATCCAAAAGCTTGCAGCAGAATTTGCCTTCCAGGCCCGTCTCCAAGCCCAATCTCTTCAGCTCCGTGCAGCTGTACCGGCAGAGCAGTAAGATGTGCGGCACCGTGTTCACAGGCGCCAGCCGGTTCCGGTGTCGGCAGTGCAGCGCCGCCTACGATACCTTGGTCGAGCTCACCGTGCACATGAACGAGACCGGTCACTACCAAGACGACAACCGCAAGAAGGACAAGCACAGACCTACCAGCTACTCAAAGCCCCGGAAAAGGGCTTTTCAGGACATGGACAAGGAAGATGCACAAAAAGTTCTCAAGTGTATGTTTTGTGGTGATTCCTTTGATTCCCTGCAAGATTTGAGTGTTCACATGATAAAAACAAAACATTACCAAAAAGTGCCTTTGAAGGAGCCAGTACCAACCATTTCTTCAAAAATGGTCAATCCGGCAAAGAAACGCGTTTTCGACGTCAACCGGCCCTGCTCCCCGGATTCTACCACCGGATCGTTCGCAGAAACGTTTTCCTCTCAGAAGAACGCCAACCTGCAGCTGTCCTCGAACAACCGCTACGGCTACCAAAATGGCGCCAGCTACACGTGGCAGTTCGAGGCGTGCAAGTCTCAGATCCTGAAGTGCATGGAATGCGGGAGCTCCCACGACACGTTGCAGCAGCTCACCACTCACATGATGGTCACGGGCCACTTTCTCAAAGTCACCAGCTCCGCCTCCAAGAAGGGAAAGCAGCTGGTGCTGGATCCGCTGGCGGTGGAGAAGATGCAGTCGCTGTCAGAGGCGCCGGGAAGCGATGCGCCGACTTCCAAACCCTCCAGTAACGCGACTTCGGACAGCGGCGCGGCACCTCCCGTGGAGCTCAAGAAAGAGAGCAAAAAAGAAAAACCGGAGGAGACCGGCAAAGACGAGAAAGCGGGGAAAGGGGAGGACTACGAAGATGCTCTTCAGAAGCCACTGGATCCCACAATGAAATACCAATATCTTAGGGAAGAAGACTTGGAAGATGGCTCAAAGGGCGGGGGAGACATTTTAAAGTCTTTGGAAAATACAGTGACCACAGCCATCAACAAAGCCCAAAACGGGGCTCCCAGTTGGAGCGCGTACCCCAGCATCCACGCGGCGTACCAGCTGTCGGAGGGCACAAAGTCGTCTTTGCCTATGGGCTCCCAGGTCCTCCAGATCCGACCCACCATCACCAATAAGCTAAGGCCAATCGCTCCCAAGTGGAAGGTCATGCCCCTCGTGTCTGTCCCCGCAAACCTAGCCCAGTGCACCCAAGTGAAGAAGGAGGCGGAGGACAAGGACGAAGCGCACAAGGAGTACGCCAAGGACAGTCCTGCCGCCGATGCCTCCTCCCTGGGCCACGGCGAGGGCGACGCTCTCCCCAAGAGCGAGACCCCTTCCGACTCCAGAAAGACCGAGCCTCCTCCCGCCCCGAGAGAGGAGGACAGAGTGAAAGAGAACAGCGCCAGAGAGAAGCCCCAACCCATGGAATCGACGGCTTCTCTCAGCAACGGCTGCGCCGCCGCCAGCCACGCGCCGGCACTGCCCTGTATCAACCCGCTCAGCGCCCTCCAGTCTGTGTTGAATAACCACCTGGGCAAGGCCACCGAACCCCTGCGTTCTCCGTCCAGCTCCAGTCCCAGCTCAAGCACAATTTCTATGTTTCATAAACCGAATCTCAGCATCCTCGAGAAGCCGGTTTTGTCTCCGGCCCCCTCCAGGCCGGCAAGCGTGTCCAGGCGCTACGTGTTCGAAAACAACGATCAGCCCATCGACCTGACCAAATCAAAAAGCAAGAAGGCAGAGTCGGCCCAAGCACAATCCTGTACTTCCCCGCCGCAGAAGCACGCTCTGTCTGACATCGCCGACATGGTCAAAGTTCTCCCCAAAGCTACCACACCAAAACCCACCACCACCACCGCCTCGTCTCGCGTCCCTTCCATGAAGCTAGAGATGGAGGTCCGGCGCTTCGAAGACGTCTCCACGGAAGTGTCCACCCTGCATAAAAGGAAGGGCAGGCAGTCCAACTGGAACCCCCAACATCTCCTCATCCTGCAGGCTCAGTTTGCTTCGAGCCTCTTTCAGACATCGGAAGGGAAATATCTCTTATCGGATTTGGGTCCCCAAGAACGCATGCAGATTTCCAAGTTTACTGGACTCTCTATGACCACCATTAGCCACTGGCTGGCAAATGTCAAATATCAACTTAGGAAAACTGGAGGGACAAAATTTTTGAAAAATATGGACAAAGGACATCCCATCTTCTATTGTAGTGACTGTGCGTCTCAGTTTAGAACCCCCTCTACCTACATCAGCCACTTAGAGTCCCATTTAGGCTTCCAAATGAAGGACATGAACCGACTGGCGGTGGAACAGCAGACGAAGGTCGAGCAAGAGATCTCCAGGGTTTCGGTTCAGAGGTCGCCGGAGACGATAGCTCCGGAAGAGGACACGGACTCTAAATTCAAGTGTAAGTTGTGTTGTCGGACCTTTGCGAGCAAACATGCAGTAAAACTTCACCTAAGCAAAACGCACAGCAAGTCACCCGAACACCACTCACAGTTTGTAGCAGACGTGGATGAAGAATAGTTCTGAAGGTATGCGTTTGCTCCCAAGGTGAATTGTCAGGTCGGGATTGTAAGGAGCCTGGTAAAGAAGATGTGTTTGCTTAGATGCAGCCAACATTCCCAAAGGTTCCAACAGCATGCCAGTTTGCTGGATTAGGACTTATTTCTTAAGAGAGCAAAGCATACTAGATGGGTGACAGCCAATTCTCCATTATCCCTGTCAGAGGGGAGGTGGGGTGGGCAGGGAGGGGAACCAAATAAGCTTAGATACACGAATTTCACAGATTTATCCTCAAACCTCATTTTAGCAAATAGTTTCAACCTCCTCTTCCACCAGCCTTTTTTTTTTTTTCCTAGAGCTGCTTTCAAGGGGACATATTGGCATTTCACCACCCAACCCTCTGCTAGAAGTTCTAACAAGTGCTTGAAATAGCCAAAAGATGGGCAGCAGGAGGGAGATGGAGGAGAAACTAGGGGCAGACACAAGATACAGACTGGTTACTCAGCTCCCGAATAGCCAGAGGCTGACTTTTTCATTGTTACTTGTATTTAAACACTTTTTAATTGTTGTTGTTCTACTTTTAACAGTAGCTCTACTGCCCACTTTTGGGGGTGCGGGTGGGGGAGCGGGTATGCCTTTTCTTACCCTTCAGAAGAGGCGTTTGCACCTGCGACGTCAGCGGGTTCTAAAAGTTCTTCTGTGCAGTCTATCCAGCTGAAAAGAGAGGAGGCCTATTTTCCTCTATCACTCTTCATATTTCTATGGAATTATCTCATTGTTCCCCTGTATCAAAGGTAGCATCAATGCATGCACATGGAATTTTACTCTCAATAAATAGTTTAATGACTTTCAACCCACCCACTGCCAGCGTGCTGGAGGGTGACCAGCTTCGATCCTAATCCTGTCTTCCTTTGTTCCTAAATGTACCATATCTGTTCAGTGCTTCACATTGTCATCAGACCCCAGACCAGACCACCTACTCCACCTCCCAGGACAAAGGTTACCTTTGTACGCATAGCCGATCCATTCATTTTTGCCATCTTTGTAATGCTCTCTAGGAAGTGACTCATCCTAGGTCACTCAAATTTGACCATTTGACCATAGTTATAAACAGGGCTTAGCCTTTTGGGGAAAACGATGCGGTAGGCATAGAAAATAGCCCATCTCTCTTTAACTGCTCTTGGTTTAAGTTCCCTGAGCCCTTCTGGTGACCATTAGCCAAGCAGGCCTCCCCGTTCTACCAGTTTGCTTGGTCCTGCCCTCTCGGGATGCTGACCTCTGCCCCCCCCATTAAACTTCATCCATCCCGCATCCGACTCCTCCTAAAACAGACGGATTTCCTAGTCCCGATGAATTCACTAATCCAATAAACCATTACACGGGTTGAAAAGAAAGAAAATATATTGGCATATATGAAAAACAAATAAAATCAATCTTACTCCAAACTCAGGGTTTATTTAGGCCAGATTTGGGGACAAAGTAAGGCCTAAATTCAAACCGACATAACAATTCATATTAAGATGGTCCTGGATTATCCCAGTGTTAGCCCTCCCAGAGAGCATTTACATTTTAAATAGGCCTTCAGCACTTTAACCCAAAGGAATGTATAATAATGAGCATTTCAGATATCATGGCCAAACAAATGAGGGAAAGATTTTGCCAGGGTGGGAAACCCTTTTTTGTTTGTTTTTTTAACCAGTCACATTACACCATACGGGCGGCATCCTCTGCCTACTTAGAAAGCCAACCCTGTTTATAACTATGGCACATGGCAGTGGCCAAAATGAACAGACTGACCATTATGAAGATGCGTCACTCAGGACTCTGCACACAATGGGGGTGGGGGGTGGGGAGGGGGGCCTTAGAGCTTTTGGTCAGAAAGAAAAAAATCCTACTGCTCTACCTGCTCCTTTGGCCCAAATGAATCCTGTTGTTCCTTTTGTTTGCATGTTTTTACCATGTTAATTAAAAATGATTATTGCCAGACTCCTGCCCGTCTTTCCAAGCTTCATTTGTATCGATTTTTACTAGAGGTAAAAGATAAGCTGAAGTACACCTACTTGGGAGGTTGGGGGCTCAGGCCTATTCGTCTGATTTATAACAGGTTAAGGTCTCCATAACTCAGCATTCTGCTGTTTCTTGCCTTAAAAAGCAAGAACATAAACTGAATACCCAGAGAGATGCTTCAAATTCCATAGCAGTGACTGCAATACAGACAGAAGAGCAAATAGTTAGTGTATTCATTATATAATCAGGATGAATTTTCCACCTGTTTGGTTTGTAGACATTTTAAAAATCAATATCACTGCCAAAATATTGCAATATACAAATAGGAAGTGAGAGATTTAAAAAAAAAAAAGCCCACAAAAACACGGACGTCCATAGTAGACATTTAAAGCATTAGAAGCCTGCAATGTTTATTCAGGAAACATGAAGGTAAACCAATAATTTGGAAACCCACACACATATAGTTTCTGTTAACTATTATTATTTTGGCATCTCCATGGCTTTTCGCATGATGCATATTTCACTTTTAGAGCTTAAAGGTAGCATATTAGTCTTATCTTTATAATGAAACCAATTCCCCATCCCGCCCTCCTCCCCCCAAACCCCCCATATCAATTTTGTTGCCAAGATCCTGGGAAAATATTAAGGTGAATCAGATTTGTACATCTAAGTTAGAGATTTTTTTTTTTGAAGGAAGAGACATAGAGGGAGAAGCAGAGAGGGAGGGGGCTCATCCATTAACAAGAGTAAGATCCACATTAGCTAGTTTTGTTCTTACACTTGGGAATAAGGTGTGTTTCTGATATTCTGGTCAGCCATCTAACAAAATGCCTGAATCTCTGAGTTTCTCGTGGATCTGAGTATTCAGGCCGTATCTTACCTGCTACAAAGCAGTGTATGTTTTAAAGAGCAGCGACAGAGTGATAGCCTTGTTATCTGGAGCTATAATTTTGGTTGGTATGTGTGAAAGCACAAATTGTACAAAATGATGGGCCATTTGGGAAGGCATTGTCTAGATTTTATTAAAAATGTTGGAGTTTTAACATGCCTAATTTTGGGTAGGACATATTTTGACTCAAGTGATTTTTTTTTCTCTCTTCTGGGTTTATTCCTAGTGTCCACAATTAAAACATCACACACACACACACACACACACACACAGACAGACAAACAACTGTATTAGAAAACAGTATTCAAAGAAATTTTATCTTGAGAATAGGATAGGGAAAAGCATAATTCTACAACAGGGGACTGGCCCTAAATGATTGGGGCATTCATTATATAAATGCATACAAGAAATGCCTATTTAAAAGTTTTTGTGAGGTCTGGGCAAATTAGAATGTCTACCCTGTTTCTACAGATGTATCTTTTGGTAGAAGGTTCCAAAATGGAAATGTTGGGAGTGGGAACAAGGGCCTCGGTAATAGCGGGAAATACTAGCTGAGAAACAAGATCAAATGAGATAAACTCATTATGCCATGGACCATTCCTGAAACGAAACTCCATTTCAGGAGTTAGATCAATCACTGCTGATATGGCCCCATCCTGGAAAGTGCCATGAATGTAGGAATGACAGTTGACTCTTGGGAAAGAGCAACCATGCTTACAGCACTTGGGATACTTTCACAGAGTGTCAGTGTGTCTTTGATGGGTCGAGGCAAAGCCTCTTAGGAAAAGATATGGGGTCTAGAGAGAGAGACTTTAATCCAGTGATCAAAATACACACATATGTTCCAACTTGAAAACCAGCTGTTGAAAATGCACTGGTGCTGAAACTAACCTACTTTGGGGTTTCCCAAGAGCTATTCTTTGGAACCCTGTTCTTCTGCATGATAGGGATGGGGCGCAGTTGATGAGGCAATTTTGATGCTCACAATAATTTTTCCTTAGACTATGAAGTCATTTAATACTTCCAGGATCTATGGTGTCATCAACATGAATAGACCCTTCAACAAGAGATTTCAACCCCTTTCTGTATTGGTCAAAAATGTGCCCACCTAAAATTAATACATGAATCAGAAATAGGATGAAATGATAGACCATGGGATTCCAAGTGGAAAGCACTAAACTAATATGTCATCTTTTGAATACATGGATTTTAGCTGAGTGATCTGGGCTAAATCTTCTTAACTGCAATAGGTTTTTATCTCTGTTGTACCTTCTCCTCTTATTCCCTCATTCAGGCTTCTGAAGTCTGTAATTTGGGACTTGAATATAGAGTAACATTATTTTTCCTTTACTGCAATCTGCCATCAGGATCATCTTTTCATTTAACCAGATGCATTTTTTTTCCTTGCGCTAAATTGAAAATCTATGAACGGCAGGGAGTGCAATGTTTTAATTAGCTCATATTTTTTATATGGATTTATGTCTTTAAAATACATTTGTGTAATTCTTCAGCTAAATTAAAAACGTCTTTCCACAGAGGAGGAGGGAAGAGGAGGAGATTAAAAAAAAAAAAAGAAGAAGAATAAAATTGCGTGTTATCTACCTTTGGTAGTTCTGACTGCAGATGGTGACCGTGATATCGAACGGAGGGGCCCAAAACAACTGCAGATGGTTCATTGTTGAGCTTCTCCATGGTCTGATTTTAAACTTTCCTTCCATTTCCAGAAGTCATTATCTGTGGAGGATCCTCTGGGAGAGCTTGGGGAAAGAGTTTTGTTTTGTTTTGCTTCATTTTTTTTTCCCAAGCCCCTAATAACTAAACGGGCAGTTACCTGCTATGAGCTCATTTTTAAAGCAAAGCAACTGCAAAACAATCCCCCCAAAAGCTATCCACAAAAAAAAAAAAAAGACTCATAATGATAAACAGTTTTTCTCTGCATTTCCTCCTTTGTCTTTTTTTTTTCTCCCACCATCAAGTTTAAAGCTTCCACGGTGCTTTTTTTTTTTTCCTACTTTATAGGAGACAAGTGACATTCTGTGGTAAATGGAAGAAAGAGCAGAGCGGAGCTGAAAACCTCTAATGCATTGACACTAACTTGCCCTCTATTGTTGAAAATGAGCAGGCAATCATGATTGTTCATCAAATGGCTCCTAATGCAGTTAAAGCATTCAGCTATAATTTCTCCTTGCATTTATAATTACTGTCATAGACTGCACACCTCAGTGAGCAGATTAAAGCTATAAACTATTTAGCCGTAGCTTTAAGATGAAGAACTTGATTTCTCTGGCAGCCTCTATTTGTTAGGGAGCTTGACACTTCACATAAAAATGACTCAACTTGATGAAGAACAATGCAGTTTTAGCAATGCAGTGATTTTAAATCAGTCATTACACCACGCCCTGGAAGAATTGCAAAGCAGTTGGTTAAATGATATATAGGACGCAGAGATGGCTGGATGCGTTAAGTGTACAAAAATAGACGGGGATTTGGTGTGCGGCTCCTTCCCCGGCTCTCCTCTGAAATAGCAAGAGTTTGTTGAAAAATCAGTGCATGTCATGTTCTCCTATTAAATCCAGTGTAAATGTTACATGAGGCTAACCCGGCAGGGGGAAGAGAATGCCTGGAGCCTAAGGCGGATGTCACAGTTTGGGGTTTGAGAGAACTTTCTGGCTGTCGTTCAGCGTGCACACCTCGGTGAGCCCAAGAAGCTAACAATACTGGGGCTTTTTTTTTCCCTTCCTTTCCTAGAGGATGAGCTATATTTAGGCACTGTGGGCATCTCAATCGGGACAACTCCATGCAAGTTAGCTGTGGCTCTTTTATTTAAAAAAAAAAAAATTCAGCTTGGAGGCTTAAAAAAATAAAACCGTTGGAACCCTGCTACCCATCTTGTTCCAAAAGAAATCAAGGGTGGCACTGGATTATTTGTAACAAATGTCGGCAGATTCAAGAGAAAAATCGGTGTTCACTAAGTCTAGCTCTATTTTTCTTTTTATGAACATCAAGATTCTTGGGTTAAGTTACTCATGTTGGAGCTTGAAATATGCTTTAGTTCTGTTCCTGAAATGGTATAGAGATCATCAGGGCACCTGGCTCTGTACAACACACCTCTGACACAAGGGAGGCTTCCAAAGAAACTCACTGTACACTAAACGTGTATTTTTTACATATCGTATCTTGAAATAAAGCAAATATAGGTTCAAAGATTTAGAGCGACAGGGTACCTTGGAGGTCATCTAATCCAACCTCCTCATTTTACAGATTAAGAAACAGAGGCCCAGAGGTGTAAAGTGACTTGTCAAAGGTCACTTGGGTTAATAAATGGCATGTGCAGAATTTGAATTCAAGTCCTCTGACTTCAAATCTAGAATTCTTTCCCCTCTACCCCACAGGTTCCCAAAAAACATCCCTACTAGTTTAAATAAACATAAAGATTTGGGGTGTTATTTTCATGCAAGGTAGAATATGCACAGGTCACTACCCATAACCCCAAAGGCTGAGCTGGCAATGAGTAAATTTCAGAGTTCTCCCTAATCCTTAAGAGCCGCTATCCTTTGTGCAGACAAATCCTAAAGCGTTTAACTTCCCCTTTTTTCAGTAGGCATGGGAATGTGACATTACCAAGACCTCCTGGATGATTGCTAGTACTCATGCTATTCCATACCATTCCTGTAAATTGTCCATAAGTGCCACATCAACTGAATAGACCATTTTGCCCAAATTGACCAGTATTTATTCTGTTGTCATAGAATCATAGAATGTTAGAGCTGGAAGTGAATTTAGAACAGAATGTTATGACTCTAGGGAACCTTAGAGCATAGACTATAGAACATTGGAATTGAAAGAGGTTTTAGAGCACAAAATATGAAATGTTAAACCAGAAAGGGCATTAGAACACAGCACAGAATGTTAGCAATGGAAGGGACCCAAGACACCATTTAGTCTATATCCCCTCATTTTACAGAATAGGAAACTGAGGTTCAGAAAGGGAACATGATTTGCCCAGGGTTATAAGGTGGTAGATCCAAGACTGGACTGTATTATCTCCTAACCTAGTAAACACAACTAGAGAGAGTACAAAACTTTCCAAGCAGACGTCTGAATTTCATACACATATGTGTGTATTATATATATATATGTGTGTGTGTGTGTGTGTGTGTATATATATATATATATATATTATACATATACATGTATGGAAGCCCTTTCAATTCTGTTTGTAAGTACACAAGAGAATCCCCCAGAGGGGCAGATGGGATTAAATCAGGTGGGTCTGTATAGCAGAAAGGTCAAACACATTATTTTCTTCTATTCCCTTTCTCCTTCACCCACATGTTTATAAGAATGCCTTGGTCCCTAGCCCATCTCAGTGGACTTGTCTTTGGTTTGTGCCATGTAATAGGCACCACTGCAGTAGCGGCCACCTCTCCTGCTCCCTCAGAGACACTGAGCTGCTTCTCAAGGAACTGCACTTCATTATTTCTGTGAATTGGTGAATTTTCTGCTGCTCCTGCTTTGGGAAAAGAAGCAGGCCTGGCTCACCTGGTGATTTGTGTTCATTTTCTGCTGTCATATTTGTTGTTTGAGAGAATTTGAGCTTCTCTATATAAAAAAAGAATTTAATTTCATCCTTGCTTATTTAGAAAGCCCCACACGTCAGTCAGAGAACCGAGAATCCTGCAGCCAGTCAGAATTGCCAAGTGAACGGAAGGGTGGAGAATGCATTTGTACAGTACTATATATTTGTCAAAGCCCTTCATATCCATTAACCCCTTTGCTCCTAGCATTCCAAGTTTCCCGACTCAATTCCTTTCGGTTTCCACTACACTATGCTCTCTAATTTAACTCATCAAATTCAATAGATGTTTTTAAAAACAGTAAATCTGGGCAATGTGCTGGGTTTTAGGGACACAAATAATATCCTATCATTACCCATAGGAAGATTATAGTTTAGAAATCAGGTAATGAAGTAATCAGGCATTTACCGGACACCTACTCTGCTGATACCTGCATTAGGTATTGGGACGGGAGAGATACAAAGACAAACAGAATATAGTCCACAGCCTCCTGAGACTTTATAGTCTGGTTAAAGAGACTAGACACACGCACACATGAAAAGAGAACTCAACTACAAAGCAATATATGAAAAAATAAGTAACACAAATGATAACCACAAAGGTAGAAAGAATATTGAGCTTGGTTGGAGGAGAGAAGCTTGGAATCAAATGTTGCCTTTACTATTCACTAGCTCTGAGAACTTGGACAACTGCCCCTCTCTGATCCTCAGTTTCTTCATCTATTAAATGAGGAATTTGGACTAAATGGTCTCTAAGATCACTTCTAGATATAGATTTATGATCCAATAGTTTATAGGGAATTTTAGAGGAGGAAGAGCTCACTTCTGGTTAGTGTAGTAAAGGAAGGCTTCATGGTCATCTATATCTGAGCTGGGAATAAAGAAAACTAATGATACATTCACTGGATTGCTTTTCCTTAATTACAACATTCAATATCCTGTCCCTGCCTTGGCATTGGCTGTTCCTCTTCCCTTTCACCTTTTAAAATCACAGGTTTCCGTCAAGGCTAAACTCAAATGTTACCTTCTGAAGGAAAAGTTCCCTACCTACCCTGTGGCTTATCTTGCCTTCTAAGAATATCTTCCATTCATTTGGTATGCACCTACCTATTTACATGTTGCTTTTCCCATTAGCTTCTTAAGGCCATGGACTGTTTTTTGCCTTTCTTGGTCATTTTAGCACTTTGCACAGTGTCTGACACATAGTAAACATTTAAGTATTTTTTGATTAATTGACTGAAATTTGAACAGGATCCTCCTGATTTTGACCAAGGACACCAGCCAGAAAATACATGTGGGTTCTAGGCTGAGCGTTGTGGAACATACTAATTGGGGAGGGGGGAAAAACTATCATCACTACCCTTGAAGAGTAAGAAGTTGAACTAAGTGGAATGAGAAAAGAATTATAGAAAGAGGGCAAAGTAAGAAGTATTCTAGGAGCAGCTCAGTGCTCCAAAAATACAGAAAACTCAGCAATGATAAGAAAAAGAAAAGTGAAAAAACCCATAACATGGTCACATGATGGCACAATGCACAATGCTCCCTTCTTCTGTGTATTCTGAATCTTTTGTCCAGTGTGGCTCCATGACTCACATTCTTGGGGTAATTTTCTGCCTTAACCTTTAGTATTAACTCTTTGTCAATGTCCCAAGGAAAACTCAATTACCCAATAAAGCTGAGGACCATAATCAGATCTGCCCAAAGGGTAGAGAAGAAGGAAAGGGAGCAAACTATAATCTAGAAGTTAGGGGACCAGAAAATGAAAGAGGAAGAGTTCTAGAAATGGATCCTTGATTCCTCCCTAATACTGCACAATAGGAAACAGGCATTATTGAAAAGACTGAGACAAGAGGGGAGGAATACAAAGGACTGTACTTCCATTGGTCCCTCTCATCAGTGTCCTATAGACCTTCCTTCTTGGTCAACCTGTAGAGGTCAGTCTAAGAACTGAAGGAAGTGGGAAGAAAGACCAGAAGAGACCAAGAATAAAAACCAGAGTAGGGCAACTAGTACTCTCTTGTCTCAGTGTCCAAGAGCAAGGTTGGTCTCTGAGTTCTAGGGACACCTTGAAGGATTGGAGTGTATTAGTGCTATTGGCTTGAGCTCTCGTTCCAGATGTGCCAACCCCAGCTGTTAGTCCTGAGGGACTAGTAACTTTGTGATATTTAACTAGAATGTTTATTTCTAAGATATCTCAACAGAACAGTGAAAACAATTGTCTCTCAGTGTTTTAAGGAGAAAACACTTTATATCACCTCATTCTTTAAGGAGAGTGAACATATACTTAACATAATTTCTATATATCATTAGACCCAACAAGTTCAGGTACAAATGTTACATTGCTGCCTAATGGGTCCCTGTCTCACCTTCTTTTGAGTTGAGTCTTGAAACCACTCCATCCTTCTTGGGTCATTAATGCTAAGCTGGCCACAAAATCTGGCATGGATTCAATTCCCTGACTCCAAGATGTCTGGCTTTTCTGTTCTTCCAAAATTCACAAGGTGATGGCTTTCAACTTTCTACACTTAAAATGAAAGAATAAACATTAAAATAAAGGACAAATGTCCTTATTCAAGGGGTCACATGCCAGCCTTGGAAAGATAAGGTCTAAGGCCTCACATGCTCAGCCTGTCACAAGATTCCATCAGTGAAATAGTCAAACCAAGAGTCAATGTCTAAGAGAAAAAGAGATTGAAGTTAAGAACAAATGAAGCCTTTTGAATGCTCCCTCTACTCCACCCTGGTTTCAACTCTGTGACCATGGCCAATCAAAGAAGCTGCCATTCACCACAGGATTAGCAGATTGGAAACAGAGAATATCTAGGTGTGTTCCAAAGTTTCTCCATGGCATTTCCATTACATGTCATTAGAAGCATAACCAGGCTCTCTACTTTCTTCCATGTAAGAAATTATAACACTGGCACCCTGCATATGCTCATATGGACAGAACTCTTTGGTCAGTCCCCCTATTATACTAGTAAAAGTGGAGAAGAGATCACAATGGAGTTGCCATTTGGATTCTCCCTATAGCAGTACACCAAATAATCACACTTCCCCTCTAAGAGAAATAGACCTCATCTAAACGTAATAGTCCAGTGAAAAGAAAATAGGGAGCAAGGTCTTGGACCAGGAAACCAAAAGTGGTAAGGAAAGATTGGTAGGAAGAAGCCAATTTTATAGCCAGAATACGATTTTTAAAAGTCAGCAGAGTGTTTGATGAATGAATAAATGAAAAGTTATCAATTAAGTGCTCACTATGCACAAATCATTGTGTTAAGCATTAGGGATCCAAATAGAAAAGTAAACAGTCCTTGCTCTCAAAGAATTCACTAATTCTTTCTAATTGGGGAGATGACACATAGAGAAGATATTAGTTGCAAGTCAGATGGAAAAGTTCCCTGGTTCTTAGAATGCCCCAGCAAAGCAGATACTAACAGATCTTCTTTAATGTCCTTTCTACTGATAAAATCATATCTGTTTCTGATTTTGAATCATTCCAAGGCGTCATTTGGTGCCAAGAACTTCCTTTTCTGTGTCCTTAGTAGCTAAAACTATAGTGCCCTCAGAAGAACCTTCAGGGTATACCTGCCAGTTAGTGACAGTTGATTAGCACTGATGCTGGTGGTGGTGAAGATGATGGCCAATTCCACATAATAATTGCTCATTCAGAGCTCAGGATAGAAAGGGAAGCTGCTATTTCCAAGGTTCTTGAGTTCAGGGTCCTGGACTATCTACATTGGACTCTTAGGAAAGGTGGTGGTGGTTTGACTTGCTTAGCCCATGTCAACTCCTGCTTCATCATGGTGACTTGCTTCTTCAGCTAGAAAAAGATAGATAAGATTCCAAAAATTTACCTGGAAGTATAAGTAAGTAGGGATTTTTAAAAAAAGAACCATATCAATAGACATCTTAACAAATCAAACAATCAAAATGCCTTGAAGAAGGTAAAGCTACCTTAACAAATTCTACAAGATTCCTTGAAAGTACAACAGAAGAACCTCAATGACCAAGAAGTGCAATTAAATATTGTATGTCTGACGATGAATAATTGAAAATATCAGAGAGATAGGGTTAGAAATTAGAGCTCTTGAAGAAGAAATCAGCAAGTATAGTGAATTTAGAGCAAAATGTATTCTCTGAAAATGTGCTCTCTAAAAAATAATGGCAAAATTTATTTAAACATTTAGAAGAGCATGAGTGTTCTATAAAACAACATAGCAAACTTGAAAATGGGACACAATGAAATAACTTAATAGTGATACACATTTGAGATGAACTTCTTGGAATTTTTAGTTCAGAACAACATTCCCTCTCAGATTCAATGATAAGTTCTGGTTGTTGAGATCTTTGAGGCTGAGGGCAGACTGGAGTCATGTCTAGAAGTTCTGAAAGGGAGATATATGATCTTTGGGGGAGAAAGAGACTGAGGTAAAGGAACAGGGACCTCAAGAACTGAGCAGGAAAGAACTTGGGAGCACAGGGGTGACAAGTGAAAAGAGAAAGAAAAATTAGGACTGAACTGTGACAGAGAAGGGGACTGAGGAGCAGTGTCAGCCCCTAAAGGCATCTCAGAGCCAAAGACAGGCTCAAGCAGCAGGTGTATTATCTCTTCAAGGACTGGAGGAAATACCCTGTGAAAAAGTTCTGGTTGTTTTTCCTCCAAATTTCCCTTCCCCATATCTATCCACCAATAGATTCCGTACTATATTTTATTTACTTAAAAAACAAAAAACACTTTGCTTTCTGTCCTAGTTAACAACTCTAAATAGAAAAGTGGTAAAGGCTAGGCAAATGGGGTTAAGTGACTTGCCCAAAGTCACACAGCTTGGAAATGTCTGAGGCCAGATTTAAAACCAAGTCCTCCAAACTCCAAGCCTGGCCCTCCATCCACTGAGCCATCTACTAGCTCCATTTACTTTAATATTAATATTAATAATAATAACAATGACAACAACACATCTTCTGCCTTATAATTAATATTAAGCATTGGTTCCGAGTCAGAAGAGCAGTAAAGGCTAGGCCATTGAAGTTAAGTGACTTGCCAGCTAGGAAGTGTCTGAGGCCAGATTTAAAACTGGGACTTCCAATCTCTGGGCCTGGCTTTCAATTCACTGAGCCTCCTGGCTGCTTCCACTTACTTATTTTTTTTTAACTAAATATTTCTAGAGGTTTTTTTTTGCCTCAATCATGTTAACTAGAAATATATGTGTGTGTGTGTCTAGTTAACATGATTGAGGCAAAAAAAAAAAAACCCTAGAAATATTTAGTTAAAAAAAATAAGTAAGTGGAAGCAATCAGGAGGCTCAGTGAAGTGTGTGTGTGTGTGTGTGTGTGTGTGTGTGTGTGTGTGTGTGTGTGTGTGTGTGTGTATATAAAACCATAACTTAGGGAAGGAACTAAAGTTCTACCTTAATGTCAGGAATTTTCCCAGTTGGAGGCTCTGAATGATTGTGGTTGTAATCCTAAGTATTTGTTTGTATTAAACTTCACCAACAACACAGGAGACCACTTGTACCATCATATTGCCTGTAAGCCAAAAAAGAATTATTGTTCTAACAGAATGTGACTGATTAAATCCAGATACCAAGAGGGTAGCAGAGGCAGGGGTAACCTCACGGAAACATTTGAAACCACCAATTACATAATGATTATAGGTATTCTTTAAAAAAAAAAAAAAAGGGAAAGGGAAAAAAACCGAGAGGGATAAGAAGCTATCAAAAATGAAATTCTGAAGACACGAATACTTCTGATGAGGAGGAAAAGGGGAAATGAGGTAAAGCAACAAAAATATTTATTACACAGGGATCTTATTAAGCAATGTTGACTTTGTACAGATTCACACAAAAGATGGAAGCAAGGGCAGCTGATAGAACATAAATTCAAAAGCATAGTACAGCCTTGTGAGAATAGTGTCAGTATTACTAACCCTCAAAATGAGATGAAAACATCCTGGAAAACAAGGAGCAATAAAAAGGGATTTTAGGGGACAAGGGGGCCTTAAGTGGGTGGAAAAAGATTAAAGAAGAGATAAGACCACTGCTGGGATTCAGGGGACAGAGATCACTGATGATAAAGAAAAGTTAGCTTCTCTGGTCTGCCAAAAAAAGGAAAGAGGAAGGGTTGGGAGGGAATAAGCATTTATATAGCAACTCCTAAGTTAGAGTGCCAGGCCTGGAACAACAAAGCTTCCTCTTACTGAGATCAAATCTTGCTTCAGACATTTACTAGCTGTGTGCCCCTGGATGTGTCACTTGACTCTGTTTACCTCAGTTCCTTTATCTGTGAGATGAACTGGAGAAGGAAATGGCAAAACCCTCTAGTATCTTTGCTAAGAAAACCCTAAATGAGGTCATGAAGAGTCAGATATGACTGAAAAGCAACTGAATAGCAACAACTGTGCCAAGTTTTATATTGAGTGCTTTACCAACATCATCTCATTTAATGCTCACAATTACCTTGGGGGGTAGGTACTGTTATTATCCTCATTTTACAATTGTGGAAACTGAGGCAAAGAGGTTGAATGACTTGTCCAGAGTCACACAGCCAGTAAGTGTCTAAGGCCAGATTTAAACACCAGTTTCCTCAACTCCAAGTCTGGTATCCTGCTTACTTTGCCATTAGCTACCTCAAAAGAATGTGTATTGGAAAAGTCAAGGGGAAAAAATGGTTAATAGGCACTTAGCACATGAGATATATAGGTAGATAGGGGAGAGCATCTAGTCCATTAAGTCTAATGACACTTTCTGGCAATATTATAAAATGTATTATTAAATAGATAGTTAGAAGACATCTAGAAATGGTGATCGCATAGAGCCACCCTTGCTTCCTCAAGAACAGATCTTGCCAGACTACCCTTATTTCCTTTATTGAGAGAATTATTAAATAGACTGACCTTATTTCCTTTGTTGATAAGGTTATTAGACTGGTCAATTTGAGAATGCTATGCATATTTTTTACCAAGATTTTACCAAAGGGGTGACTAGATGACCCAGTGGATAGAGAGACGGTCCTGGAGATGGAGATTCAGGGTTCAAATCTGGCCTCAACTATTTACTAGCTGTGTGACCTTGAACAAGTTGCTTAACCCCATTTGCCTAGCCCTTACCTCTATTTTGCCTTAGAATCGTTAGTATAGATTCTAAGAGAAAACGTTAAGAGTTAAAAAAATTTTTTTTACCAAAGCTTTTGACAAAGTCTTTTATTATTTTATAGAAAAGAGAGGAAAATGTGGGCTTGATGAGAGTATAGTCATAATAGTACAATTACTGGAGAAGGTTTGCTGGTAGATGTAGCCCTTGAAGGTATCACCTCTCTACATAGCCAGGGCCTTTCATAACTCCTCATATGGCATGAACTCAGGGGCCTTCCCCATCTTTGTTGACCTCCCCTCCGTGCTTTCCAGCTTAGCAGTATCCTTTCTAAAAGACCAGAAAAGTGATCATTCCACTGTATGCTGCCATTGTCAGACCACACCTGGGGTACTGCCTTCATATCTGAGCATGACCTGAAAGCTGCAGCTTTCAAGACAAAACAGCATAAAGTGCTAAAGACCCAGCCTCCACAGTAACTCAGTGACAAATACTTTCATTCCCAGCCTCATTCACTCAGTGAGTGCTCTCAGGAGGGAAAAAAAAAGATGTTAAAAAAGTCAGATGGTCCACTTGTCATTTCAATAGAAAAAATGAGGAGATAGGATGACTTTTCCACAGACCCAGTTTTAACTGAGATAACTTTAAAAAAAAAAAAAAAAGGCAAAGAGACAGTCTCTGGCCCTTCTGAAAATCAATGGGATTAAGCTATATGTCACTTATCCCACCTTCTTTACTCCCTCCCTTCCCCAATACTGTCCTCTAAGAACTTCTAGTAGAATATCCTAATGCCCTCTCTCTTTCTCTCTCTTTCTCTTCCTCTCTCCTCTCTCACTCTTCTGCTCTCGCTCTCTCGCTCTCTCTCTTCTCTCTCCCTCTTCCTTTCCTTTTCTCTCTCTATTCCTCCCTCCCTCTCTCTTTGTCTCTTTGTCTCTTTCTCTCTCCTCTTAAAGCACATTGTACATTCTTTTAAAATATTGTTCAATTGATTGGTGATCTGG
Organism: Gracilinanus agilis; assembly: GCF_016433145.1. Classification (NCBI taxonomy): domain Eukaryota; kingdom Metazoa; phylum Chordata; class Mammalia; order Didelphimorphia; family Didelphidae; genus Gracilinanus; species Gracilinanus agilis. Next base: position 248,478,254 of record NC_058131.1, read on the forward strand.
GCAATCAGGATCAGGGCAGGATGAGTGGCAAGCCACAGAGACTTTGCCACTAACTATCTTTGATTCTGTAATAGGAAGTGAGCATTTTCACCTCAGGTTTCTCTGAGCATCTGTGTCTTTCCAATGTGACAAGCAATCTTTCCAATCTACTAACATATCAGTTTCTCTGAATTTAATTGTATAAGCATTTATAAAGCACCTATGGTATTTAGAGTCCTTTTGCTAGGCAATGGGAGAAATATAAAGTTTAGACAAGACAAGATTTCCACTTTTATGAACTTTAGTCTAGGAGGGTGATATGACATGGATACTCATCATTATCATTAAAAAATATAACAAAGGTCTATAAGAGAAAGATGACATTTGTGCTGGATTTTAACATTTAAATAGGAATAAACCAGGTGGATAAGAGGAGCGAGAACATTCTAAGTACTGGAAACAGTGGAATTCATATTTATAGAATCAATTCACCTTTGGACGTTCATCGGATAGTAGCTTCGGATATGTTTCTTGAGAAACATATGTGGGGTGGTTGGCCACCTGGTATGGTTTCTGAGTTAAATAACTGGCATGTGGTCCAGACAGGGCTCCTTTGATCTTTGGCCTCTGCCTTCAGACTGTTCAGGGACTTCCTTTCTCCTCTCCTCCTCATACTTCCCCAGTGCATTGAGATCAAATGCTAATAATTCTGTCTTCCTTTTATTTATAAAAATAGTGGAATGATCAGGGGAAAGGGAAAGGACCACTTTTTTCAAGGAGACCTTATTTTTCAGGGATAACCTATATTGAAACTACTAAGTTATACTTCTTCTGGCTTGACTTATACCCCAAAACATGGATTGTTCTATGTCCACTTTGATGTGGGCCTCCATCACTGTTGGGCCATATTGTTTTATCTTGTACAATGCTTGTCTAGGTCTCTCTTTAAATATTTCATATGGGATCTCCCCAATGTATTCAAGACTTTAAGACCTTTCTCTGTTGTTTTTTTAAATTACTTTATGAATGGGAGAGCAACATTGGGACCTGCCATCTGTCATTACTTTTTTCAATCAATCTACAAGAATGTATAAATACCTAGTATGTGCCAGGCACTCTCTCATAGTATAGGTTGCATAAAAGTAGTTGATTAAGGAATTTTCTCATTGAAAATTCCCTATACTAATGAAATCATAAGTACAAACCCTTGAGTGTGTGTTGTATATGTGGTGTGTGTGTATGTGTGTGTGTGTACATGTGGGGTATGTATATGATTTATTTCATATTTATAACTTTAATATATTTTGCACATAAGCTCATATAGTTCATATATAAATTCTATTTATAACTATATATACATATCTTATTAAATTACACCATGAAACAAAATATAAAATGAACACTAAAAGTTTTAGTTATTATTATTTAGTAAATGTTTATTAAGCACATATTCTACAATGGGAGAAAACACACATGAAAACAAGATATATATACAGTATAAATAAAAGACAGTCTCAGAAGAAAGGCAGAAGTAAGATTGGAAAGGCAGTGTTAGGGGAAATTGGGAAAGGCTCCTGCAAAATATAGGTATTTGAAGTGTCTTTAAGGAAGCCAAGAGGTAGATTTTTCCTGCCACATACATGTGTGGTGTCCTCCACTTGTCCATTTGCTAGCTTTCTTTTGATTCTCTAAGAGTGTCTAGTAGCCACAGAGAAGGATTTCCTATTAGCTGGTCTGGCTCAGTCTCAGAAGGCAGCCAGCCCATGAATGCAGTCTCCTAATAACCCCTTGAAGGATAGAAGCCATTGCCCTGCATGAGGAAAGCAGAATTGCCGCTCAGTCCTCAAGAGGAAGGGAGTTCCTGGTGCCTGCAGAGTGCATCAGGAAGATGAGTGGTTTAATATGCAGGCCAGGGAATCAAGATATTGGGGGGAGAGGAAGAGGGTAATGTAGAGTGGGTGAGCATATCACACTTGGCTGTTGTTCAAAGGCATTTTTGCTTTCCTTGTACATCCTCCCTAAGCACCTTATAAATAGTTATGCTGGGGCCACTGCCATCAGTGGGATCCCTGATGGAGAGCTAGAGCAGAAGGCAGCATTGGTGCATCTAGTGGGAAGAGCTCTGTATCAGAAGCTGGAAGACTTAAGGGTCAAGCCCTGGCTCTGCTCAGCTAACTTATTTTTTGGCCTTGAGTAAATTATTTTTCTTTTCTGGGGCTTTTAAAATGAAAGGATTAGATTAAATGAAGCAGGGAATAATGCTGACTTGGGGGAATCTAACTTTTTTATTAGCAAGACCTTTTTTAAAACACCTAACTTTCCAGGGCCTCAGTTTCCTCATGTGAAAAATGAAAGGAAGGGTTATACTAGATCAGGGATTTTTAATTTTATTTGGATCACGGTGTCCTTTGGTAGTCTTATAATAGCTCTGAACACTTTTGTAGAAATTTTTTTTTTTTGTTCAGTTGTGTCCAAGTCTTTAGCACACGATTTGGGATTTTCTTGGCAAAGATACTAGAGTGGTTTGCCATTTCCTTTTCCCAGTTGAGGAAACTGAGTCAAATAAGATTAAGTGAATTGCCTCTGGTCACACAGCTAGTGTCTGAGGCCAGAGTAGAACTCAAGAAAATGAGGCCCCAGCACTCTATTCACTGTGCCACCTAGCTGCCCCTTATCAGAAGGTTGTTTTTTTAATTCATAAGTAAAGAAAATGCTAAATTTCACTTAGAGGCTGGTGAAAATAAAGATGCGTATTTTACCACCCAAGTTCACAGAACCCTTGAAATCTATCTGCAAATGCTCCATAATTCTATCTGGTCTGATTTTGACTGTCCACAGAGTATGAAAATATAAATAACAGTACGTCTGTGAAATCACATGTGAACTTGAGCTAGCTCTAAGAGTTTCTAATGAGAAAGAAGTTAATGCCCTTCAGTCAAACCAGTTTCTTTGAGGAAGGAGTCAGAGGAACCTCTCACCTGAGCCTGACAGCTTGACCTGGATGTGAGCCAACTTTCTTTATACTTGGCAGATTGTTAGAGGAGGCAGAGGAAAGAAAGGAACAGGGAGGACTCTCAATTTTCTGTCTGGTTTCTGGGAAAATATGGAAGGTTCTAGGCTTCACTTATCAACAGGATAAAATGAGAAAATGAGGAGCAAAGGACATTGCTGCCAAATAGCATGGTTTAAAGTGTGTCAGAAAGACAGTCCTGTTCTAAAAATGTATCTCAGTGTTTTGAAATGATACCCAGAGATCCGGATCTTTGGATTAACTATTAACATCCTCCCAATTTAAAATGCAAAAGAGGAGATAGCTAGGTGGTTCAGTGGGTTGAGAGCTATCCTGGAGATGGGAGGTCTTGGGTCAAAACTGGTCTCAAACATTTCCCTGCTATATGACCTTGAGCAAGACACTTAAACCCAGTTGCTTAATCCTTACTGTTCTTCTGCCTTAGAATTGAACTTTAGTATTGAGTACAGGACAGAAGATAAGGATTTTGTGTTTTGTTTTTGTTTTTGTTTTTCTTTAATGCAAGGGACCCTTGGGAAAGGACAATATATTAATTTATTAACAGTATCATAGCATAGTGGGAAGGGTTCAATACCTCTGCCTTAACGCTTAACTCTTCTTAGATTTAGTTTTCTCTTCTGTGAAATGGGGATAATAATTCTGGCTTCATCTCCTTAGAGTTGCTCTGAATATCTGATGAGAAAGTAGATGTAAGCATACTTTCTAAACTAAAAAGCCATATAGACAAATATAGATATGTGTGTATAATTATTATTTGTCTCCCTGGTCTGTGACAAGAGTAATAAAGTCAACATGATAGGGGAGGAGGTGCTGTAAAACAAAATGAGTCATACTGGAGCTTTTTTCCCATCAAAATTTTATCATAGGCTGGCTAGTTCTTGGAAGGAGTCTCTGTCATTATGAGCCATGTTTCAGAGAACAGCTGGTTTTGTTAGGCAATGTGAGACAGAAGACAGAGCACTGGGTTGGCATCCTAAATCCACCATTTACCAGTTTTGTGATTCTGTGGATATGCTGGAACTAGCTCATAGAGGCTTGAGAGAGCTGATTGTTAAATGTTCAATGTGAGCATTATGGCTACAAGTAAGGGTTTGAGTTATTGTTTTACTGATTTTTTGGATTTAAGGAAGTATTAATAATTATAAGGAATATATATAAATAAATATAAGGAAGTGTTAATAATCAAAATAAGCTTAAAACTGTAAGGATATTTTTTTTCCTGAAGGACCTGGTTGTAAAACATTCTCCAGCACACCAGTGAAGTCACTAAATTCCTCAAGACTCAATTTCCTCATGTACCGATTGAGAATAATAATGCTTATATCACACAGCTCATTTGATTATTGACTCAAATGAGACATATTCTATTGAAACTCACCATCTTCCCCCAAACTGTCCAAACCCTAAGTTCTCTATTTCTTTTGATAGTACCACCTTCCTCCCAGATCTGCAGCTCCACCCCTCTCTGCTACCACCCACATCCAATAAATTCTGAAGTCTTGTAATAGATGTCAGATTCCACTGCAACCAATCTTGTTCAGTACTTCAGGTCTTCTCACTTAGGGGCTTATAATTGCCTCCTGATTGTTATAGTTTATCCCCTTTCTAATCTATCCTCCTCACAACTCTCCTAGGAAATATTTTTAATATACTGTTCTGAGTATGTGTCTCCTTTACATAAAAAATTTCAGTGGATCCTTTTTACTCACCCTCCAAAAATACAAATACCTTGTGCTGGATTCAAGACTCTCCACAATATGGCTTTCTCATCTTATTTCATGCTATTGATTTTCACCCTACTTTCTCATCAAACTGGTCAACTTTCCAATCCTCATTTTTATTCTACTTTCTCCCATTCCCTTTGTCTTTGCTTATCCCATCCTCAATGCCCAGATTGGACTTTCCCCTTTGGTACTACTTCCCTCATCTTCCTTCCTTCCTTCCTTCCTTCCTTCCTTCCTTCCTTCCTTTCTTTCTTTCTTTCTTTCTTTCTTCCTTCCTTTCTTTCTTTCTTTCTTTCTTTCTTTCTTTCTTTCTTTCTTTCTTTCTTTCTTTCTTTCTTTCTTTCTTTCTTTCTTTCTTTCTTTCTTTCTTTCTTTCTTTCTTTCTTTCTTTCCTTCCCTTACTTTCCATCTTAGAAGCAATACTATATATTGATTCCAAGGCAGAAGAGTGATAATGGGGGTCAAGTGATTTGCCCAGGTCACACAACTAGGAAGTATTTGGGCCTGATTTGAAGTTAGGACCTCCTGTCTCTGAACTTGGTTCTCAATCCACTAAGACATTCAGCTACCCCTACCTACACCCATCTTTCAAAGTTCATTTCTTCTTTTAGGCCCAAATCAAGTGTTATCTCCTAGAGCCTTACCTGAACCCTCTAACAAAAATGATTTCCTCTTTGCAAAGATTTCTCAAAGCATTTGCCTGAATCTTGCCTTTATATTTATTTCATTTTCCCTTGTATCATAATTTTGTGCATGTATCTTTTCCCTCCTACTAGATTACAAGATTTTTGAAAGCTAGATCTGTCCAATATTTTTCGTGTATCCCCTTGCTGAGAACATTGTGTTGCCAATATTAAGTAATTAATGAATAGGAATAGATAAATAGAAAGATGAATGAATGGATGGATGAGTGAAAAGTGCTTTCTATACCAGAAAGCACATTTATGTGTCAATGATTTTTATTCCTACTGTCTTTTTGAACCACTCCATACCTCTGATGTAGACGTGTTTGCACAGCCTCCTTCTTAGAAGGACTCCATTTTGGTGAAAATAAACCAGAGCTTTCATGCTTCTTCAGGAATTATGAAGTAGAAAATGAAAAACCCTGCTGTGCTTGCCTTCATATTTTTTCGATCCTAATTTAATTCCTATCTCAGTTCTGTAATTCAGTCCCCCTCCTTTGAGTATCACCACTAGGTGGTCCAAACTTCAGCAGAAGATTTACTGGCAAGACTAAATGTACGAACACATTGTTTTTTCAATATGATTTAATGACCTTTTTGGCATTCCCATGACTGCTGAAATCTTCCATAATTATTCTGTTTGGCGGCAGAGAGTCCTGTTGATCAGAGGAAAGCTGATGCAGATGTCAAATGTCGATAAATTTGCAATCCATAAGTGCAGACACTCTATGCCAAAGCAGACCAGGGTTAAACAGAGAACAGCCTTGGTGACTCAATCATCAGAACCCTGATGACTGACCCTGTACAGTGAGCACAAACCATCTTGGGTGTTGCTTTAAAAAAAAAATGACCCTATTTCTATCTTCCCCTATTGCTTTTGCCTTCATTCCTCCCAAATTCCCTGGTGGCTCCTCTCTACTCTATTGCATATCATTTAGAAATCCATCCTGCCTAAATGCTGAAAGAGACCACAACGTTGGAGGAGAAAATGTGTGTTCTCCCTAGAAAGCCTCTGTATGTTCCCTTTGGTCTCTCTATTCCAATCAGTAAAGCCCCTGTTGGAATCCCAGCTTTTGATTTCTCGGCCTCACTTTGCTTTGAGAAGATACCATTTATGCTGGCAAGGCTTGTGTCAGGAATTAAGAGTCTGTTTCTCATGAGGGGAGAAGGGAGGAGGCCCTAATATAACTACTGCCTGTGTGCTTGCCTTCTGACAAGTGTAAGTGAACTGGAAGGCGCTCTTATGGATGAAGTGGAAATGTCATGGAGGCACTGACTTAATGACTCGACTAATTCCTTTCCTTCACCTTCCCCAGTTGTAATCTGTAGATCTCTGAGTTCCCAGTTCAAAATCCAGTGTCTCCTATGTCCTCGAGTTAATTTTTAAATTATATATCATTATGTTAAGCGTTATTATCTATTTTTCATATCTGAATTGGGGAATTATAGCTACTAGCCACAAATGACTGGGAATAAAGGAGCTCTAGTGACCACATGGTAATAACTGGGAAGAAATGCAATAGGAATACGTTAATGCTTGCTTCAGTGAATCCATGACCTCATGGATGGAGTTACTCCCTCCGTTAGTGCAGATGACTTCTCATCCTGTGTGAGTCTTGTCTATGCCTGTCCCTATGTCCTTCACAAGGTGTGAGTCCAACCAATGGGTCAGTGACCTTTTTCTAGATCTCTGGAAAATGCACAATGCTATGGACACAGATCTATTGATCATTCTTCTCTTATTTTGTGACCAGCATACCTCCCCCCCTTTTTTGGATACATACCCCTCTGATGTCCCGTTTTATGATATTTCTTCCCCACGGAATTGCAGCACAGATTCACACCTTATTGTCCTCTGGTTGACCTTCAATATTAATGCTTCAGCGACTATGCTTTCCCTTGTAGCCACACAGCATGAGCAGGGATTAAAATAGAATAAAGGAAACTGAAGCTGGTGTAATTTGGTGGCCAAGAGCTTGCAAGCTCATGATAATGATCCCTTGATATAATAAGAATAATAATTCACATTTCTAAAGCACTTCTGGGCTTTCAAAGCACTTCCCTATGAGGTGGGTAGTGAATGCATTATTATCATTCCTATTTTACAAAGGACAAACTGGGTTCAGGGACATGCCCGTGGTCACTTCAGTAATCACCAAACCAGAATTTACACTTGCTTCTCTTCACCTCAAGGTTCATACTATTTCCCCCGTGCCATAATGCAAAGCAAGCTCCAGCCAACAACACACTCCAGTTAAGTTCTCTGGATGTGTGGCCATGGAGCTCATGAGGGCTGATTTTCCCCTCTTCTCAGAAACAGTTTTTCAAGGTTGTTAGGCATTCGGAGTTTGAGTGATTTATCCAAAGGCTCACTGTGAATTGGTGTCAGAGCTGAGATAAGACAGCAGGACATTCTACTCTGAGACCGCGTCTACATGACAGCGAGCCAACGTGTTCGCCAAGCGTAGGCCAATGAATTCAACTAGAGGAAGCTGTGCTGACATATTTCACCTCTTTCCGGGGGAGTCTCCTAGTACAAAACTTCCTGATTGGTCATTGATTAAATAAGCTCTCAGCCTACTTTAATTTATTTAGCAAATCTGTATTAAGCACCTGTTTGCAAGGTACCATCTTAGTGATGGTAGACATTGCAAATGTTAAGAAAAAGACAGTGTCTGCCCTCAAGCAGCTTGAAATGAAGGCAGGACATGAAAGGATTATAGTACAGATTGGAATGTGTTCAGTGCAAAGCCTAAGTATAAATAGAGTAACTTCAGAGATCACATTTTTATAACAAAGTTCTTATACTGCTTTCTAGGCACAATTTCACCTGATCATCACAACATATTATCACAAATTTCTACAAGAAGAAACTGAGGCCCAGACAGGTTAACTCACTGGCCCAGGGTCACAAAGCTAATAAGAACCCAAGGCAGGATCCAAACTCTGAATCTAGTACTCCCCCTATCCACTATGCCCCTTGAATTGAGCCTTGAAACACAGAAAGGATTTTAGCAGATGGAGAAGGAAGAGAGTCTATTCTAGGTGTACAATATACTGATTGGATATGACATCTGCGTAGGACTCAGAAAGTCTTGGCCAACAAGAAGGATGGAGTCTCTGGAGGAAATACCATTGACCAGAACCATAGCTAGCATTTTTTGTGTTCAGGGCAAGTGCTAAAAGTCACACCAGGAAAAAGCAGTATGAAATGTGCCCTTAGTTGAATAGGAAGAGGGAAGCTCTGCCATCTTGTGGCTTCCTATTCTAAGTAACTATTCTTGCTAGGTAGGGGCTAAACTCTGCTGTCTCTGTTGCTGAAGATCTACAAGGTCCACTACTCTCTAAATTTGATACACTGGGTCAAAGGCCTAGTCTTCTTGCCTTGAATCTTGGTTCTGAGATTGGCTGGTGGCTGGTGGGGAGTTAGGAATTCTAGTACCTAGAGGAAATTCATTTGAGCTGGGGCTGAGTGGGATCCCAGTATGTTTGTGGGGTATGGGAAAAGACAGTCTACGGTATGAACACTCCTTTCTATGTCTGAAATAGCATAGAGGGGGGGACACCTTGGTGGCTCAGTGGATTAAAAGCCAGACTTAGAGATAGAAGGTCCTGGGTTCAAATCTGGCCTCAGACACTTCCTAGATGTGTGATCCTAGGCAAGTCACTTAACCCCCATTGCCCAGCCCTTACCACTCTTCTGCTTTGGAATCAATACACAGCATTGATTCTAAGATGGAAGATAAAAAAAAATTTTTTTTAAAGAAAAGAAAAGATATAGTTTAGAGACAGAGGTGGGACATCAGAGTTGCAGTGGAGAGGAAGATTGGGAACTGAGTAATCAACAGTAGGGAGAGGGAGAGTGACCTGGAAATTCCTCTGATGATAAGATGGATAAACTTGGAGGAAATCAGAATCCATTTCTATGGCATCAAAGCAGACTTAATATTAGCCCTTCTCCTGTTACTATCCTCTGCCCTCTACATCATAGAAGCCTAGGAATTTGGAAAGAGGAAATGTAGTGGATAAGCGATAGTGGCAGAGAAAAGATCTTAAAGTGGTGGTAGAGGTCAAGGAGTATGCCAACTCCTACCTCAATCTATATGTGTCAATGGGATATCAAAGAAGGTACATTCAGTATTAGTGAGGGTGACCAAAGATAGTATATCTTCAGAAGAAAGCTAGGTTTTGGTGTGCCCCAGAAGATGGAAGGCATGGTAGAGGAAGAGATCTAAAATTTACAAATGGAAGGAACCATGGAAATCATCCAATTCAACACTCTTCCTGTTTTACACATGAGGAAAACCAAGGTTCAGAGAGGTGTCCCATAGTGGCTTGCTCAAAGTCACACAGTTAGTTAAGTGGCCAAGGTAGGATTTGAATTTAATTTCTCTAACACTCATTGATTAATGTTTCACTTCATCACAACAGAGGAATTTGTTCAAAGGCTTGAAAGAAATAGAGACCAGAAAAAGATAATGACTAGGATACTGCCTAGCTGGATGACTTTAGACAAGTCATTTAACCCTCACTGCCTAGCCCTTACCACTCTTCCACCTTGGAACCAATACCCACTATTGATTCTAAGATAGGTTTAAAAAGAAGAGGTAATGACTAGGAGAAGGTTAGGGCTAGGTTTCTTGTGGGAGTTGGCAAGGGTGGGAAGTAGCCGCCACTGACAGTGCCAGTGACAAGTGGTAAGTCTCAAATCTCCCCTCCTCAGCTGATGATTGCCCAGAAATACCAAGGTGGAACCAGATACTGCAATTTCTAAAGCAGACTTCCTATAAACAGTCAGGGAGAATTCAACTTAATAAAATCTTTTTTTATTCTTCTTCACTGCATGGGTTGCCATACCAGGTTACTTATCAAAAGAGTAGAGGGCAGAGGGCTTTGTCCATCTCATTGGGAAGACGCCTCTGAGACAGACCAGAAAGGAATCCGATTATTTAAGTTGGGAAACACTAGGGGTGTGACAGCCGAGGGGGGTGGGTTGGCATGAGGAGAGGCATGGGCAGATAATCCATCCCCTATGAGCAAGAATCTCACTTCTCAGGATCAGCAACAGGGAAGAGCCTGAGCTACCTTGTACTAGTTCTGGATCTGGAGAGGAATATAGTTCTTCCCCAAGTATGAGGCAGCTAGGAGAGGTCCTAGAGGGGTGATTTAGCAATATTCCTAGGAGATCACAATAGTACCAAGTTAGCTTTGGAAAAACTACCCTGATTTAAACTATTAGCTCAACAGCATTGCTCCCCCTCCCATTACTAGAAGACTTTTATAGTCAGACTTCTGAAGAGGGTCAGTTTATATCATAAAATTTAAAATTACAGCTTATATCATAAAGCTACCTTGTATTATATATTATAGCAAAACAAGCAAATTAATACCAGAGGCAATAAATGCTCAGGCACTAATGTGACTTGAAAATGAAATATGTTCCCAACTCATTGGTACAAGGTCCCTCCAGGCGGGTATGAGATTGCCCAGAAATACCAAGGTGGAACCAGCTACTGCAATTCCGAAAGCAGACTTCCTGTACATAGCCAGAAAGAATTCTACTCAATAAAATCTTTTTATTTTCCTCAGATAGAATCAGAAGAGCTTGCAGAAGCACACAATTTAAAACATGGTTTCCTGGGACTCAGGAGTCCTAGGATTTAGTCCCAACTAGGATTTGGAGATGGAAAGAACCTTTGTCATCATCTAGTTCACCACACTCGGATACCCATTATTCAGATAGGGAAAATGAGGTGCAGAGATTCCTTCAAGGTCACATATCTAATAAATGGCAGAGATAGGTTCAAACCTAGGCCTTCTGACTCAAATTCTGGGGTCTTTCCATGACCCCATGCTACACAATCAGTTCCATACCACATCTTCCCACCCCCTGCAAGGCATTTAACCACTTTATCTCTGAGTTTTCTACATTCTTCATCTATAAAAAAAGTAATAAAATATCTGGCCCACTTCTCAGAGTTGGTGCCTTTCAAATTCCTTACCCAGAAAATTTAAATCTAAGGAAAAGGAATTACATTCTTTATTAATAATGCATTATGATCTCAATTATCCACATGAGTAGAGAAGAGTAGTAGGGAAAATAATGCCAAATAAATTTAAGATCATAGAATTGTTGAAGAAAATAATATTATTGTATACTACATTGTAGGCACACGAGCTGGAAAAACCTTGAAGTTTGGTGGAATATTGGAAAGAGCACTGAACTTGGTGGGAGGCATCATGGTAGTGTAACGTGTCAATGGGTAGAGATTCAAATCTTGGCCATAGACACGCTATCTGAGTGACCCTGGGTAAATCCTTAGCCTCTCTGGGCTTCAGTCTCTTCCTCTGTAATATGATCATTGAAGTATTGATCCTTGGGGCATTTCTCAGCAGTGAAATAAGGGTGTGATGTAAGCCATTCCTGGTCTCCCAGCTGGTTGATTTTTGACCTTCATACTCAGAGAGGAACAAAATTACACATCCCTATGTCAGGGTCAGTGTATACTGTGTCCAGCCATAACTGGTCGGACCAATACAAGCCTCCACCACAAGTTGGGCACAAATAATCACGTGAACAGTTGGGATGAAGATGTCTTTGAATTTGTACATCATACATTTCTTTTGTGTTACTGCAATCTCCCAGCTACTAACAAGCCCACATACTCCCTATGACTTTGTGTCTACTTTGAATGTGTTTTGCATTCATTTCTAGCTTAAACTTGCATGCATGTTTTTCCAGACTCCCCTAAGGAATGTAAGTTCCTCAAGATCAAGAACTGTTTTCTTTTTGCACACACAGCTAAGTGGCTGGCACATAGGAGGTCCCTAAATAATGCTTGCCAGCTGATTGAATTATATTAGATTATCTCTAAAATATTATCTTTAATAATCCTCTATTATCTGAGAAATACTGAAATTACCAGTACAGTGGAAAGAGCAATGACTCTGGAGTCAGAGGATTTGAGTTCAAGTCCTTTCTGGGACATCTATATGACTTTGGGAAAAATCATTCAATCTCATGCCTGTACCTCAGTTTCCTCATTTATAAAATGAAGAAGTAGGGCCAAGATATAATACTGCAGTTAGTTCTAAATGGATGATACTAGGATGCTTTATTCTCTATCTTAGAGGGAGATTTCAAAAATCAAATATATGAGTTTTGTTTTCTTTAAACCCTTACCTTCCACCTTAGAATCAATACTGTGTATTGGTTCCAAGGCAGAAGAGAGATAAGGCTAGATAAGTGATGGGCAAATTTTTGAAGAGTGGGCCAAAGGAAAGGAAATGCTCATCTGTCAGTCTGTTTCTAGGGCAACTCTATTGAAGTTTCACTGTATTGTATCCTACTCATTGTATTCGTCAGATTCGTCAGATTAGAAATAATGTTGGGCAACAGGATAGGACATTTCAAGGGCCTCCCCCTCCCCCCAGTCTGGCCTACAGGCTGTAGTTTGCCCATCACTGGGCTAGATAATGGGGGTTAAGTGACTTGACCAGGGTGGCACAACTAGGACGATCTAAGGGTCTTTTTTAAATTATTTTATCTTGCGCCTAATTCAAATTATATCACTGTACTTTTTATTATTTATCATTATACTTTACATATCACTTGCGATTTATTCATGGGGAGTTAATGAGTTCTGCAACAATAAAGTGGTATATAAATACAAACTATGGTTTGTATTATTTTCTTGTCCAAACCTTTCATTTTACAGAAAAGCAAACCAAAGATGGGGGAAATTAAGAGACTTGCTGAAGGTTACAAATGAAATGAAAGGCCGAGCTGGGACTCGAACTCAAGGCTTCCAGGTGCCAGTTGGAGATTTCTCTGCACCATACTCTTAGCCTCCTCTAACTGGGCTTCTTGTAAGAATGCTGGGAGAATGCCCAGGGCCGGCATTTTCCCCCCTCTTTGACTTGCTCTTAAGGGCCTCTGCCACAGCCCACAACATGAAATGTGTAACTTCAGTTTGTTCAAAATGGAGTGTGTTTTGTTCAGGGTTGGCTCTCTGATGCCGGCCTGCCATCTCTGTGTTCGTCATCAGTGCCCATCTTTTTCAATCTAATGAACTCCAACCATCAGTGCAACTTAAGTTCGGCTGTCTGTTCTTGCATAGTTAATATTAAAAATGTACTAACAGTGTGGCTGAGAAATCAAATTATGCACATAAATATGCTGGCATAGCAGAGGAGGCGGCAGAAGCTCAAGCTAGCAACAGTGATGCCAGTTCACATTTGCAAATCTCCCGTCAATCTGTCATTAAACATGTTATCAAATGATGATAAGTGTATGCTTCTTGCTTGCATTGGTGCGCTCATTCCCGATGTTGATGTGCATTAATGGGATAATATGCATTAACATAGTCTTGCTTGGTTGAACACAAAACATTTTTTTATCTATCTCAGTTTGTTTCCCCCTGTGGCCCCCAAGTAAGTGTTTTGTGTTATCAAATTGCCAAAAAATGGGAAAACACATTACTTTTAATTAGCGAACCTTGGTTGTTTTTTTTTTTTTTTTTATGCTTCCCCCCTCTCCAAAGAAGAACTCCTATGTGTTGGCAAAAAGGGAAGAAAAAAAAAAAACCCACAGACAAGAGCTCCACCGTCTTCTTTAAAGTAAAACGATTAACGTCAGAAACTCAGAGACTGACAATTATGCGCTTTCTTAATGCACTGCCCTTTTATCTGCGGCCCCGTTTTTGACAGGACTGATGGTTTCAGTTCAGTGATATGAAAGGCAGGGAAGGAAATGATCGCCAGCGTTCCGGGGCCCGTCACGAGGAACCGAGCTAGGATGGGCTTGGCGGGGTCCACCCTGGCTCCATTTATCAGATTTACTTGTGAGGGAGACCAATTTTTTAAAAAAAAATTTTTTTTAGCCCCGAGCCGGAGCAAGCCCTGTGGTAGCCGGTGCTTCGTGGGGATGCTCTGGGCTAGAGTGCGTCCCTGGCACTGACTTCAAGCCACTTCCGGTCTGGCTGCCCAGGGGTCGGCTACACAGTGGAAACGCTGGTTTTAAAGTGATAGGGCTCTCCTATTTCCGCGGCAATCTTTCAGCGTGCCACCCAGGCTTATTAAGCAATGTTACTGTTGTATATTACCTTTGCGTAGCTCCAATGAATTTGTTCTTAACCCATTATAACGTCACCACCGCTAATAACACCAGAAGGTCATTATGGCTGGCCTTTTCAGATTTGTGTTTACAAGCATTTTTTAAATTAACATTGACTTCTTGCCATTTTTATTTGCTCCTAAACAGGGTGAGTTGTTTATTAATTATTAGGAGTATTGTTACTATGGTTAATGTGCTAATTAAAAGGAAAATCCCGTCAGGTGGCAGCTTTGGAAAGCAAGCAATCAACTTTAAAGTTAGAGCTGGAATGTGGAGGAGAAATAAGAAGGGTTCAGAGAGAGATTTGGAAGGAGACAGCAGTAGGAGGGGAAGAGAGGAATGCAAGGAGTCAGGGATTTCATAGGATCGTAGACTTGGAGCCGAAAGGAACCTGAAAAGTCATCTAGTCCAAATCCCTTTGTTTTTTCAGAAATCAGAGCTCAGAAAAGGGAAGGGACTTGTCCAGGGTCTTACAGATAGTAAATAATAGAGTAAATAGAGAGAGAAGCTTAGGTCAAACAAGGGCATAGTGTTTGGGGATATCTGGATTCACACTTACTTAGTTGTTTGACCCTGGACTTAACTACCATCTGCCTCAGTTTCCTCCCTTATAAAATAATAATAGTATATTAATTAATAATAGTAGAGTAGTAATATATAGATAATAATAGCAATGCAACCTCCCAGGTTTGTTATTGGAATTAAATGAAAATATATTAAGCAACTGGCAAGTCTGATAGAGTTATATAAATACTAGCTATTATTATCAGCCTGATCTGAATTAGAGATAATCTGCCCCAAGGCCAATACTGTTTATACTGTTCTAGGATGAAATTTGTTTATGAACTCCAGTTCTTGACCTATAAGCTCTTTCTGAAAAACATTTGCACTTATGAAGTGCCAATTCTTTAATATTTTAGGATGAAATTAATTCATTTTGCAGGTATTGATTTGGACATTGAGAATAAGTACTTTTGCTCCGTAATGTGTGGTACAGCTGGTATTTTCACAGCTGTTTACAGATCACAACTTCCTTGAGGGCAGGGAATACAACTTTTTCTTTATTTCATTCATTCACTCAACCAGTATTTATTGAGGACCTACTATTTTATGGTAGGCACTATACAGAGTACTTAAGAAGTAAAAGACACAATTGTTGGTCACCAGGAGCTGACAACTCTGACTGGGGGAGAGAATCTATGTGCACAAATAGCTTTGATAAGGCACGGTATATGATGAGAGTCATATGAGTGGGGAAGACAATAAGGTAACAGAAGCTCAAGAAAAAGAAAGGTCTCGTCTCCAGTAGGATCATTAGGGAAGCCCACGTGCAGGAAGTTAGATTTGAGTTGGGACTGGACAGCATTCACTGTTGGCCTTTCCCATTTGCATACACTTAGTAAATAATTGCCAATTCATTGCTGAATGTAGAATAATGAAAAGTCTCTTGGCAAAGCCACTTAAAAAAAAAATTGGTCCAGACATTAAATTATTTGGATCCGAACATTCAAATGAGAAAACTGAACTCTTTTCTTCCTTTTCCTTTTAAGATATTGTGCTACTTATTTTTCAAATGCTTTATAAAAGAAAAAAACTTTTAATTAAGTAAAGAAAGGTCTTTAAAAACATCTCTCTGCTCATCTTTATTTTAACATAGCAATTTGCAATGTTTAGATGGTAAACCAATTCTACTATGCTGTCTCAGAACTCATCACCAAATTTAATGGGACCATTTTCAAACCTTGTATGGATTATATCAAATCTGGAGTCAATCCTGAGTGAAACATTTTTATGTAGATTTCCCAATATAAAAGCAAGTTACACAAACCCATGATGTTCTAAATTCTGGGCTTCAGTTGATTCATTTCTGTGGCCTCATGAGTTCCTCAAAAAAGTCATAAGGAAAAACATGGATCTTATTTGTAGTGTTTCTATTTTTAAAAATAATAATATTTTATTGATGCTGTTTACTTTTTACAATGGTGTCACTTCCCAGTAATTCCCTCTTATGAAACCTTCCCTTGAACAAAGACAAATAGTTAAACAAAATAAGGCAACGCTTCTGTCATATCTGATAATGTTCGTAGTATTGGGCTAATTTTACCACTGGACTATACCATACCCTACTACCTTTCTACCCCAGCAGTCTGCTTCATCACCAGCTCTCTGAATTTGATTAGTCATTATTATATTATTCTGAATTCGGATGTAACTTAGTCTTTTGAATATTGCTTTTACCAAGTGCTCTTAGCTCTACTTTCTTCACATTTCATAGACATCTTTCCAAGTTCAGTCATTCTTAATCTTCACCTTTTCTCATAGTGCAACAAAATTTCATTATGTTTCATATACTGCGATTTTTTCAGCATTCCCTAATCTGTCAGAACCCACTTTATTTTCAGTTTGATGAATCCAGTTTATTCTACCTCCACCCTCCATTTTTTCCATGCTAAAATAAAAAAATGTTACTATCAATATTTTGGTATAGTTTGGATCTTTCTATCTTTGGCTTTCTGTGTGCATGCCCAATAGCGATATCGCTGGGTGAAAAAATTATGAATGTTTTTTGGTGGGGAGACGGGGGGGAGGTTGGGAATCATCATATTAAATTGTTCTCCAGAAAGTTAAACAATTAGTATATCCACCAAAATGTGTATTTGTAGTCCTTTCATTCCTTAAGATCAGCAGTTTCATTGAGGTAGCTACTTCTACCAATGCACATCCATTAAATTCATGGATTTAGACCTAAAAATGATATTAGTCTAAATACTTCCATTTTATACAAGAGGAAAGTGAGCCTTAAAGAAGTCATTGCCTTGCCCATAGGCACATGGCACAGAAATGTCAGAGGAGAGACCTGAAACCCGAACTGCTCAATTTCAAGTATAGAGGCCCATCCAGTGGACTAATACTCCTATTCATTTCCACACTCGTGTTGTCTGATCCTCAGACTACTGAGATCTACAGACTACTCAGGTCTACTGGGCATCACTTGAAGCCTTTCTGTCCTGGAAGGGCACAAAGTTTGTGTTCTTCTGCCATAGGGATCCCAGAGGTAAGAGGAAGAATTTTGTGGTAATAAGAAGCAAGCCTTAATCTGCAGGATTTTGCAGAGGAGAATAATTATAGAAGCAGTTAGGTGGCACAGTGGATCAAATACTAGACCTGGAATTAAGAAGACCTGAGTTCAAATATGGCCTCATATACTTACTAGCTGTGTAATCCTGGGTAAAGCACTTACCTTTTATTTGCCTCCATTTCCTTACCTGTAAAATGGGAACAATAATAACACCTGTTTTCCAAGGTTGTTGTGAAGATCAAATGAGGTCATTATTTTGAAGTGTTTGACACAGTTCCTGGTACATAGTAAACACTTTTAAGTTTTAGCTATCATCATTATAATTTTAAAATATCACTCATATTATGAGAAGGCTAAAATGATAACCAAAGTTTAGAAACAATATTGTAAATGAAAACAAAAAATTAAAACAAAGTCCTTTTAACTTTTGTAACTATTAATCAGGTAAGCAAAATTTAGGGATATCAAAAAGTAAGCTGCCATGTATTAATTACATAACAATACTACAAGTGACTTTTTATAGAGTTACATCAAACCCCAAACCTTTATGTTGTAGGTAAGGAAGTCAAGGACCAGAAAGATCTTAGGTACTCAGGGGAAAAGTAACCTAGTCAAGACTTGAATCCAAGTCTTGGCACTTCAAATCCAGCACTCTTTCTATCCTATTAGACCATATGTGAGATGTGTTGTTTTATTTGGATTTTCAGTCATCGAGGGCGAATTTTGTGTTTTGTGGTTTTTTTTATTTGGGTTTTGCTTGTTCGGAGTTTTCGATTTTTTTTTTTTTTGGTGGCATGTGAATGGAATATTTTCTTCACATGAGGATTCCCAAAGCATCCAGCTCATCCTAATAACATTGTTGCTGTACTTCTCAGGATATTTCTGGGTAACTGGACCATCTCGAATTATATAACTCCTCATTTCTTTTTACTCTGATCATGTAATTTCAGAATAGGCTGCTCAGCGTTCTTACAGATACAGATCTAAAAAGTGCTAAGGCCATTGTGGTGAGGAATCATTACTATCAGGTTTGAGGAATCTCAGCTGTTTCCTTTGTCTCTAGCTTAGATGGTCCAGGAGAATGGGGGTCAAGAGGTGTAACCCATCTTGAGCCTTCTACCAACCAGCCCAGGAACCATAAGCAAATTACTTGACCATTCTCTGCCTCACTTCCTTGTCTGGAAAATGAAAATAGAATGCTTTACTTTACCTATTGGCTATATTTTTGTAAGGATCTAATGAGATGAAAAGATGTGCCAAAAAAAATAGACTTGAAATTTTAAAACTTGCAAAAAATAAAAGAAGGTGTTGCAGATAAAGCTAGGTCAGAACTTTATGAGTTCTTTCACAAGGCAAGCAGAATACAACTGGGTCAGAATTCCGAGTCCCTTCCTCATCCTCACTGTGCTTTCAACTGGTAATGAAGCAAGGCATCGGCATCGGGCCCTCAGCTCCTGATACTAATTCGCATTTAGAATGTGTTTAATTGAGAGAGGTGGCTGCAAAGCCCAGCAGCTGAGTTACAAGCTCTGTTAAAAAATTCAGCCTATGAAGAGGTTCTGAGAGCCTTTTCAATATAAGTCTTTTTTGATCTTTTTACTCCTCAATCCTCTAATCCTTTTTGTGAGGAACCTGCAGTAATCCCCTTTTTTAGTTCTTATTTCTGAACTTTCTCTTTTAACAGCGGGATTTTCACCACATCTTAAAGGTGGGGAGAGTATTAAGTCTCCCTCCAGTCACAGGGGCCTTGATTGGGTAGGAACTCCAGTGGTCGCTATCGCTTGAGGCTCCCATTCAGAGGTTTCTGAAGATTCCTTTTGTTTTAGATTCTTGGATCAGATTCCCTGAGCACCCACCCCGTGACTTGAGAGAATCCAGCTTTAAGAAGCAGGGACGGCAGGGGCAGCCCAGCCCGCTCCTGTTTAGCTGAGCTGTGTCTCATCTCCTGCTGAGGCACCATGGTTTGGTTTTGTCCCCAGACTCCCTTGGAAAAGGTTAATCTAATTTCAAATGGAAACTCTTTAATAAGTGCTTCATCAAGGGAAGCCCATCTTCCCAGGTTTCTAAGAATGCCTTAAGGGTTACTAACTGGTCATGGCATTAGGTGATATTCATGGAATAGGCTCAAGAATTCATTAATACCCACTACGGTGACTAGCTCAGAGAGTCTCTGTGGCTTAGTATATAGGGAAATCATTATCAAAGTAGGTTGATGGGTATTAATCTCGAGAACAGTTTCTCCTCTCATCCTACTCTGCTTAGTTCTTATTATACAGCTCTCTTGTCTCTGAATTTCTTTCAATGACCCGCTCTCTTTCTAAGCCCAGGTCAGAATTGCTGTGGCTTTTGAAAGTCCAGAGATTCTGGTCTTGTTCCAGTGGAGAAACATCTCTGAGAAACAGGAGAATTCAGACTCCAAAGCTAAGAACATTTCTTTTCCCAAACCAGAGGGAACTGGGATGTAAAGGTAGACAAGAAGAAAGGTAATGTTTTTCCCCCATGCTGTCCCTTGGGCATTCTGGGATGTTCTCAAGTGTCTTTTGTCCCTGATTTCCTTCAAACTTCCTGTGCAGCAGATAGACAAAGTAAAGGCCTGGGCTCTGATAGAAAAATCATCCCAAACCAGAGAATTAAAAGATGTGTCATTTGCCATTTAGTGATTTCTCAGAGCTTTTCCACTTATCTCATGAGTTTTCATAAAGTTCTAAAAATATATTCTGGCCAAAACGAATTTTAATTCACTTTAATTTGAGAAAGTAAATGTATGCCACATAGCACTTTGAGGTACCAGGGAAGGTGTCATAAAATGAAATCCCTAACTAGCCCCAACTTTTACTATGGTATAAGACACAGAGTAGAGGTATGAAATGTCAAGATATATATTGATTGATACTATGTGACTTTGTTTACTCTGCTAATAAATTTATTATATAAAAAATAATAAATAAACTACTCTGCTAATAAATGTAAAAGCCATGACATCAGCTCTAGCCTCCTAACTCCCAGTAAAGCACTCTTTTCACTTAACCACATTAGTAAATCAGTCACAACATTTAATTCAGTACTGGACTGGGTTAAAATTCTGCCTTAGATATTTACTTGTATGGTCTTGGGAAATTCAGTTAACCTTGATTTCTTCATTTACAAAATAATAGAGTTGGACTTGATGGTTTCTGAGGTCTTCCAGATCTAAATCTATGACCCTATACTTTTTTCCTAATTAACGAGGTAATAATAATATTGGAGACAATGTGGTAGAAAGAGTGCTGAATTTGAAATCAGGATATATGGTTCCAAATGGTGTCCCTTCCTAGTTATGGGAGCATAAGGAAGTCATTTAATATTTTTTGAGCTTCAATTTCCTCCTCTGGAAGAACAACACTTGTAATACTTAACTCCTATGATTGTGATAAAGAAAGTATTTTGCTGCCATTGAAAGATTATGACTACTATTTTTTATTATTATTAAAACCCTTACCTTCCATCTTGGAGTCAATACTGTGTTTTGGCTCCAAGGCAGAAGTGGTAAGGGTAGGCAATGGGGGTCAAGTGACTTGCCCAGGGTCACACAGCTGGGAAGTACCTGAGGCCAGATTTGATGGATTATTACTACTAATCAATAATAATACCACTTTCTTCATGAAGTCTTCCTTGATCCACCCTAGTCAATAATGATCTGACTCATTCAGATCAAGTCCTACATAGTATTTTATTTATTTAAATTCATATTCTCTCTCTCTCTCTCTCTCTCTCTCTCTCTATTCTTTTCTATCTCTGTCTTTCCTCTTTCACCCAGTGAATTTCTTTTTAGAGTATATTGTGGTACTCCTATTTTAGATGAAATAGCCCTATTTAGATCTGAAGATTTCTGTACTTTAAGAGATGTCAGTAGCATGACAGATTGACTGGTAGTCCAGACTACACTACCCCCATTGAACCCTTATGTGGCATCGTACAACTTGGAGGTCATCAGGTATGTAGTGTAGAGCCAAGCATAAGGGTTTTAATGCCTGGAGAAAAAAAGAAATCACTCTGTGTGAGAATGGAGACGTAAGTGAATCTCTCTGAGCAGTAAGTGTACTTTGCTTAATCACAAGTTTTGATGTTTGAATATGGTCTAGGGTTGTTCATGCCAGTGAAGTGAACCTTGAATTATAAAATATCAGAGCTTAGAAAGACAATCAACACAGGATGTTAAGAGTAGAAGGAACTTTTGAAAAATCAACTAATAAAACCCTTCATTTCTCTCATATTACTGTGCATGAAAATGAGACTCAATGATAGTTGACTTCCTAGCACAAACATTGCTAATAAATATCCAAGCCATATCTTAAACTCTGGCCTCCTGGTTCCCTGGGCAGAGCTCTTTTTACTTAGCCATCTTGGTAAATCAAATAACTTTAGGTCCCATTTTTTTAAAAAATGCAGTTCCCTTAAATCAGGAAAGTCATTGCTTAGTGGTATACATTTGGACTCAGAAAATTTTTCATTTCTTTTCCTAAATCTGGCATCCTTTCCTTCATTTTGCTTTTTTTTTTAACAGCGTGACTTTTATTTTTTATCTTGAACATACCTGGTCATTCTCTAACACCCCACCCACACCCCACAGCTCTCCATTTTGCTTTCTTTAGTTTTCTGAAATGCCAAGTAATTAGTCAATATGTTTTCACCATATGTATCAAGCTCAGTAAAGAAGCAGTCATTGGCCTTTCACTCCACACAGCAAGTGTTCTCTCAACACTTGGAGTTCAGCAGTGCTCGCTTATTTACTGGTGAACATTGAAGAATTTAATTAGGGGATTTCGATTCAGAATTTCTTCCTATGATAATTCACAGTTCACCATGGATCACAGATTCCAGGTGATTTCTTCTTTTCAACATGAAACAAAATCTATATTGTTTGCTGAACATTCCACTTCTGTGCTATTTCATTACTTTATAGCTTTATACTTAAAATCTTAAAGCTAAAAACAACAAACCTTACTAAACATTTTCTGCTCCCCAGGGTGTAGCTTCTCTACTTCCCCCATGCTGTTAGGCTAATTCCTTGCCGATGGAACTTTGCTGAATCTGTGCCATTCCAGATAGCTATTTGCCAAAGAACCTTGCTAACAAAATGTTTATTTCACTCAACAAATACAGTGAGTAACTTATTCTAAACTCTGGCCTGCAGTAAAATTGATCCACTGCCTGTTTTGAGGATATTTTAGTAGACTTTCCTACTAGAGAAGTTTTTGCAAAATTATTTTTAAAAGAGTTTGATGGGGGAAAAAAAAAACAAGTCCAGTAAATGTCAGACTTACGGATATGACTAAGAGATCGTCACATGGTAATTCTAGATCTGCAAAATCACTAAGGTACTTACATCATACCGTATGCCTTCTAAGGTCAAGGGTATCAGAAAATCTCTCCAGACATCTTGTGCTATGTGATTTCTTTTTGATTTGATGGGAGTAGTATAGACTTTTTCAGAATGGCAGGTTCTAATAATCACTTGGAATAGATTTCCCTGATAAAACTATGACATAAAGGTTTACACAGCTTTTCAAATCTAAAACATAACATTTTCAATTTCTAATACTATAATGCTAACACTTTTCTTTTTGTTTGTTATGCTTTAATTCATTACTAATAAAATGAGTCTTCCATCCTTTTAGTATTTATCTTGTATTTATAGATGTATTATCTCCCCCATTAAAATGGCAGCTCGTTGAGGACAGAGACTGTTTTTGCCTTTAATATGTATCCCCGTTATTTAGCACAGTGCCGAGAACATAGCAAGCACTTTGTAAATGTTTACAGATGGAATGATAATAATAACAGGGTTTTTTGTTTGTTTTCTAAAGAGCTATGCCAGTGGTTAAACTGATGGGTATAATTTTGGCAAATGTGTAAATGAATATAATTAAGTGTTCTGAGATCAGCCCTACAGATAAATAAAAGTCATTAATTAGTCAAATGGTCAAACTTATAGAAAGCTTCTCAAAGAACAATGCTTCTCATTATGGGTAGCCTAAGTGGGACATACTTAACTTTGTAACCCTGGGCAAGCTCACTTAAACCTCAATTTCTTCAATGGTAAAATGGGGGTAATAACAGCACCTACCTCCAAGGGTTGCATGAGGATTAAATGAGATCATATTTGTAAAGCACTTAGCACAGTGCCTAGCACATAGTAGCTTCAGAATACATGCTTCCCTTATTATTGGAATCCAATTAAATTCCTCATAGTGATTTGGGTAGAAATATGAGGGAAGAAGGGAGAAGATGAGAAAGCCTGGTTTCTCTATTTGCTTCCATTTTTCCTTTGAGGGAAGGATGAATCGCCTTCTGAACTGAATATCTCTGGGCTAGGAATAGGGAAAATTGAATAAAGATTAGAAATGGCTGGTAACCAGCAGATGTTGGGCAAATGTGGCTTGACAAAATACAAATGGCATTAGCAAGTGGCAACCCAATATTATACAATAGAGAGGAGAGCCCAACAAATGAGTGTGAAAAGCTCCATTTCTGTCTCTGTTCTTCCCCATTGATTTGTTTGCTTAACATTTATTTAGCCATTAATATTGTCTAATGTCAGTTGATTTAGTTGACTGGCAA
Source organism: Gracilinanus agilis (assembly GCF_016433145.1). Lineage (NCBI taxonomy): Eukaryota > Metazoa > Chordata > Mammalia > Didelphimorphia > Didelphidae > Gracilinanus > Gracilinanus agilis. The sequence continues at coordinate 248,502,465 of NC_058131.1, forward strand.
CCTTTAACCCAGATGTCTCTAAAAGCCCAGTCATATCCCCCCTCCTGGTCCTGGGTTCAGGTTTAAATGAAGTCTCCAGTTAGTATTTCACCTTTGCTGTTATGGTATTTGAGGGAAGAAAAGTATATGTTTCAAAAGACACCATAGCCAACATGAATACATCTCCCATTTAGCACTCAGCGATGAGAATATCATAATATTTAAATCAGTTTTGAGAACTTTCCTTGAAAAGGGAAGAAAAAAAAAAGAAACCCACTAGTTGAATACCCCTGGGAGGCCACCGGGAGTACAGTTACCATAGAGATTCATGCTGGCAAGTGGTGTTCTGAGGCAGATTGGTTTCTGTTAATTTTTTTTAAAATTTTTTAATTTATCTGCGTTGGAGCAATCTTTGTGCCAGTCCAGATTTTCATATTTACCTGTGGTCTCACATGACATGGATGTGTAATGACAGTGCCAGACGTCAGCCATTTTCTCAATTTGTAAACATTAACCAGGGTCGGAGGGGACATAAAATAACACATGGACAGACCTCAGTACTTGGCTTGGTCTGAGGCTGGCAAAGAATTAGAAAATTCTGTGTGTGTGTGTGTGTGTGTGTGTGTGTGTGTGTGTGTATGTGTGTGTGTGTGTGTGTGTGTGCAGTGGAGGGAAGGTAGAGAATTCAGAAAGAGGAGATGAGCTGGATTTTAATTCCAAGTCATCTTTTCCATGAACCCTCATTATTCTGGCAATTATTATAATCTCCCATAACTTCTGGAGAGAAGATGATTATAAACCAGCTCTCCTTCCTTTATGAGATAAACATGATCATTTCTAAGAAAAACCCCTCCTTGCCTAAACTGGCAACCTAGTCATTCCTCCTTCCCGGCCATGCGTGCTTGTGGTTGGCTGCTGATTCGATGAATAGGGTCTCCCAGGCCAGTCTGGAGAAATTACCTTCCTTGGGAGGAGACCAGAGTAAGATATCAACACTGCTGGTGGTGTCACCATCCCGGTCATGACAATTAAGCTGTGTCAATTGTATAGTGTCAATAAAGGAGCAAGGAGTTTAATAGCGCCCAGTCTCCTCGAGCAGCTGGACTGAAACAGGAGGCTTCTGATTCATTCTAAACAATAGCAACTGCCTGAAAATTTAAGTGGCATCCAGTTAAATCTACCTCCAGCAGAGCAAGCCTCTATCTCATTACTCAAAACAGGAGCCCCGGAATCCTACAGAACCACACCTTCCTCTTTCAAAGGGCTTAAAATAAGGGTACAAGCTATTCAAAAGGTTTTTGATCCAGCACATTGAAGGAAACAAATCATCTACTTCATCTCTTTAGGCCTATACAGTGCTGTTTCTCCCAACTCTGAATGTTCTCCCTCTGCCTTTCTGCCTCCCCGCTCTCTGGGCTTCCTTTAAGTCTAAGTTAAAATCCAGCCTTCTATAGGAAGTCTTGCCTAGTCCTCTTTGCTTTTTCCTCTAATGCCTTTCCTTTGAGATTGCTCCCCTCTTTTCATATATATATATATAATTTATATATATATATAAAACTTTATATATATATAATTATGTACATAGGAGATATATCTTCTATGTACATAATTATTTATATGCCTCCATCAAAATGTGAGCTGCATAAGGGGATTGTTTTTGCCTTTCTTAATCCCTTAAGAGTTTAGCACAGTGCCTGGCACATAGGAAGCACTTACATGTTTGTTGACTTGTCTGTTCCTGCTCTTTCTCTTTTCAAATTAACAACACCTTATGAAATAACAATGCCTGTGACTATATCCTTGAACTCATGGCAATTGCCTGGGCAGCAATGGAATCAAAGCCAGCAAATATATCTATTAAAAGTTTTTCTTCCAGCCTATGCAAAAAATGAGACACTGATGTATTTCAAAATTTTAGCAACCAGCAATGTGCCCACTTCACGAATAGACTTTCTGTATCCTTTCCTCCATTCTAATGACCTTTAATCAGTGATGAGGTCTACCTTGTTGAGTCTTAATTGCTTAATTAGAAAAAGATTTTTGGTTAAAAAAAATAAATCTTCTTTGACTTATAAGTAAACCTGGGGATTGTTCCACATTTTGCTCTTCATCAGCATAATTGGAAAGGGATTTAAAGATATTGTTAGGGTATTTGGAAGGCTTAAAAAAGGAATTTGGGGATTTTAGGTGGTTATTGTTTTAATGGTAGCTAGACACAGGAACTGTCTCGATGTAATGGGGAAAAAACAGGAATACTGGTTTAAGTCCCAACTGGACCTTAGTAGCTATGGATCTCAGAATAGGTCCCTTTGTTTCCCTAAATCTTCATTTCATCATCTATAATGTAGAGCTTCTATTCTTTGTATAACTTACCACATAGTATTGTTGTAAGGAAAGTGAAAGAGCGAAAGGTATATATAAACATTGTGCGTGTGTGCGTGTGCGTGTGCGTGTGCGTGTGCGTGTGTGTGTGTGTGTGTGTGTGTGTGTAGAGAGAGAGTGTCCCAAAAGTCTTAGGACAGTTTTAAGCTGTATTAAATTTATTTATTTATTTATTTATTTAACCCTTGTACTTCAGTGTATTGTCTCATAGGTGGAAGATTGGTAAGGGTGGGCAATGGGGGTCAAGTGACTTGCCCAGGGTCACACAGCTGGGAAGTGGCTGAGGCTGGGTTTGAACCTAGGACCTCCTGTCTCTAGGCCTGACTCTCACTCCACTGAGCTACCCAGCTGCCCCAGCTGTATTAAATTTAATGGCTTTGAGCTTTAATAGCCTAAAACTGAACTTGAAGAGAAGGATGCTGAGAGAAGGGGTGAAGGAGAGAATTCCAGGTGTATGGGATATCCTGATGGAAGTCATGAAGGGAAGAGATGGAGTGCCAAGTTTGGGAACTGTAATAGGTCTCCTTCACTTTTTTATGTTATATATGTTTTTATAAATAATATAAATTATATTATAAAATGCATGAAGGAGAATAATTTGAAATAAATATATTTTATCTTCACAGAAGGTTTTAGGCACCAATATTTGAGACATGTATCCCCAAATTGCTTGAACAAAAGAGGGACTAAAAAGTTTTCTTGAAATTTAATCTCTTTGAAGCAGGTAGGTAGCTCAGTGAATTTAGCACCAGGACTAAAGATGGGAAGTCCTGGGTTCAATCTGGCCTTGAACACTTCCTAGCTGTGTGACCCTGAGCAAATCACTTAACCCAAATTGCCTAGACTTTACCACTCTTCTGCCTTGGAACCAATATTTATTGATTCCAGAAGGTAAGGGTTTCAAAAAGAGAAGAAATTACATGATTGAGGGTGTGGACTCGAAACTACCACACCAATGCAACTACCAACACTTTGGAAATTGGTCTTGATCAAGGACACATGACAAAACTAGTGGAAATGCGCATCGGCCATGGTTGGGGGGGGGTGCAGGAGGGGGGGTTGAAGGGGAAAGGTGGAGCATGAATCATGTAAC
>NC_058131.1:248506246-248526634 GCF_016433145.1 Gracilinanus agilis
GGCCATGGTTGGGGGGGGGGTGCAGGGGGGGGTTGAAGGGGAAAGGTGGAGCATGAATCATGTAACCATGTTAAAAATGAATATTAATAAATGTTAAAAATAAAAATTTTAAAAATTAAAAAAATTAAAAAAATAAAAATAAAAAATGTACTTGATACATAGATTGAAAAAAAAAGAGAAGAAATTGAATCTCTACTTTAAGGCTATCTAAATGATAATAAAAATTACAGTGATAATAGTGGCTATACATATAATAATAACTGGCAATATTAATATAATATTTTATGGTTTGCAAATGCTTTCCATATAATATCTTACTTGATCCTTTTTAACAACCCTGGGAAGAAAGTGCTATTATTTCCCTTATTTTACAAGATGAAGAAATTAAGGCTGAAAGAGATTAAGTGACTTCTTCAAGATCATACAACTGGTATCAGTAGAAAGGAAAGGAAGGGGAGGGAATGAAAGGGAAGAAGCATTTATTAGGCACCTACTATGTACCAGACACTTCAATAAGTGCTTTACACATATTCTCTCATTTGATCTTCACAACAGCCCTGGGAGATGAATGCTTATTACCCTCATTTTGTTGTCTTCCAGTTATTTCAGTCGTGACCAACTCTTCATGACCCCTTTTGGGGTTTTCTTTTCAAAGATACTGCAGTGCTTTACCATTTCCTTCACCAGATCATTTTACAGAGGAGGAACTGATGCAAAGAGGGTTAAATGATTTGCCTAGGACCACACAACTAGGGAGTGTCTAACATCAGATTTGAAATCAGGAAGATGAGTTTTCATGATTCTAAGCCCAGTACTCTTTCCACTTGGGTCAACAAACTGCTATTATTATCCTCATTTTACAGTTGAGGAAATTGAAGCAGACAGAGGTTACGTGACTTGCCCAGGGTTTCACAGGTAGTACATGTCTAGGGTCAGTTTTAAACTTTGGGTTTTCTGATCTTAGATTCAGTTCAAGTTTTATTAGCTCCATTTTACAAATGAGGACTTTGTAGTTCAAAAATTTGCCCCACGTCATAGGGCTAGTAAGTAGCAGACTAAAGATTCAAACTTTCTAACTCTGACATTACTACACTATACCATTTCAGTGAAACTTTTAAACATCTCAATGTTTTGTCGTGTAGACAAAGTAACTTGCTCTCCAGTTCCAAGATGTTTTAAAGCAAACTCTTCTCCAGCAGTTTGAAGATGTCTTCGCACATGCTTCTTAGAAGAGAGGTAAGCTATAGGTATAGAATTAGGGAGACATTTTCAGACACAGTTAATGTGTGGACTTACTTTCCTTTGTAATAGAAGAGGGTTCAATTGGGAAGTAAGAGTGAGATAATATATATTGAAAGATCATTAACAAAATATTTCAAAAATGAAAAATCTTTTTTAAAAGATTATTCCTTCACTTATGATTTAATTATGTAAGTTAAACTTATAAATTACTTAGTATTGCAATTAGCTTATAATTTGTGTGATGAAAACTTCAGCTTTGATGAGCAAAAGAGGCCAAGCCAATCCAAAGGAGGCTGGACCTAGTCAGACTCCAGAAATAGCTAAATTGACACTGTCCCAGGGTTACCATCGATCAGGTGCATTTGGCTGGCTCTGCACACAGCTCTTCCTTCCCAGTGACATGCAAGATGGAAGAATTCTTCCAATTTCTCTTTCCTACTAGTCCCCAAACCAAACTATAAATAAATAAATAAATAAATGAAATCACTAAACTGCTAAACTCCAGGATGATCTCTTTAGCCTTTTCCGGAGGCTGGAATCTCTGTGGAAATGTTTTCCAGGTCACATCCAGGAAGCCAAAGAATTCCATAATTAAAGTGACAGCACTGTTGGACGGAAGGGGATTTTCAGAATCTTAGGGACTATCACCATTTTCTCTCTCAAAAGCTTGTACAGAGCTAAGTAGGGTAATTGAATGGAGCATATAAGACTCTAAAAGCCTTTTTGGATATTCTTTGTTTCCTGACCTGAGCATGGAGGTCAGGAAAATATTGAGACTAGGCCTTGCCCCAATGCTGGGTTTGCAAGCTGGGAGTACACACAATTGACTTGAATTGTAGTACTTGCATGTCGAAAGCTGATGCCAAGTGCTAAATGAGGAAAAACAAGGCAACTTAACAGCACAGATGTGTGTGTGTGAGTGAGTTTGTGTGGCCAGAAAATGAACTTAGAACTCAGTGAAATTGATGCTGTAGTCACAAAAGGCCAATGACACTTAGGAATGATCTATGTCTAATGCATGTATAGTTGCCCTAGGTCACAGGGGAAGGTAATTTTTTAAAAAAATGTATAGAACTTACAGGTTTTGAAAATATGTATTTTGCCTGGAGGGCAGTTACAAGGACTTTTTATTGTGTCAGCATCCCCCAGATCATTTATACATTTTTCCACCTACATATTTTATTCATAATGTCTATTTTATTCTCCTTTATTTTGTCAAGTTGGTGTTCCACATTACTAGTCCTCATAGAAAGCAGCCTCCATCATTGGGCTGAGACCACGCAAAAACATTATAGTACGGCAAGAAAGTTCTAACAATTAGTAATTCAAAGACCCCCCCCCCAAACCCTCGCCTCCCAAAGCCACTGAAGTAATGTTAGTATAATACTTGCTATACCTAGGAGGTTTCTGGGTCCGGTGCCTAGGAGTCGGTATTGTACATTCTTACCAGTGTTACATTTTGGGAGTTATCAGCCATGATAACTTGGGAAGACTCAATGAACAAGAGAATCAAGCTGGCGGTCTTTCTTCATTTAAGAGGGAAGATTTAAGTTTGGTTCCAGTGGACTGGGGACTTTCAGGTTGTTGATTCTTCCTGAGATAATCATGAAGACAAAGGTGAAGTGGGGAGAGAGCCAGGATGTGAAGATCCACAAAACTAATGTTGTCAGATAGAAACAATTTTCCATATTCCATAGTTGACTCTGGATGCTTCAGGAAATGAGCTACCTGAGTGCAGGGCTCATAATTTTGTGTTTGAGCCAAGTTCTGTTCCCCTCCCCTTTCTTTTTCTATCAGATTAATTTTGTAGGTAGCCAGTGATGTTTCCCCATGAACTGCGACAACTTATTCTGAAGTGTTATTTACTTAAAACCTCCTTTTTCTGTCCTACTACAAGCCCAGAAATACAGCTCTTCTATAAAGCACTCATCTAGAATTCTATGGGATAAACCCAAGCAAACAAGACAGAACAAATAAGACAGTGAGTGTTGCATGATGGCATAGATGGGATGCTTGTCAAATTTACAGATGGCAGAAATCTGAGAGGGAAAACTAACATATTGGACAACACAGTCAGAATCCTAAAAGATGTCTGCAGGCTTAAACAATGAAGAAAAGAAACATTTGATGGGAGAAAATATGAAATCTTATCAAAGGTTAAAAAGAAAAATTTAGATAACAAGTCCAAGATAGGAAGATAATGAATAGACAAAGTTTATGTGAAAACACTCTGAGGATTATCATTTACTACAAGCATAATGTGAGACAATAGGATGACACATCAGCCAAAAGAACTAGTGCAGTTTTACTCAACATATTAGCAGAGGTTTAGTGTCCAAGGTTAGGTGTTATGGTTGTCTTGTTATAATTTGTTTTGGTCACAAAACACCTGGAATGTAATTTTTAATTCTGGCCATCCCGTTTTAGGATAACAATGGAGTATAATTATTATGGATAATAGTTAATAAAAATGGAGCAAGTCAAAGGCAGGGCAATCAGGAGGGAGAAAGGAATGGAGATCTTTCTGTATCCAATTCAATAAACATTTATTAAATAATCAATTAAGTAATTTATTACTATGTGCCCTGAGCATACAAAAAAATAGTCCCTACTCTCAAAGAGTTTCAACCTCATGGGAGAGACTTGCAAACAAATACATACAAAACAAGCTACATTCGGGATAAATGGGAAATAATTAAGAAAAGGAATACACTAGAATTAAGAGGCGTTAGGGAAGTAGAAGGTAAGAGTTTAGTTGGGATTTAAAAGGAATCCAGGGAAGTCAGTAGTTGAGGAGGAGGGAGGACATTCCAAGAATGGGGAACAGCCAGAAAAAAATGCCTGGAGCCAAGAAAGAGTACCTTGTTCTTGGAGTAGACTAGAGGCCAATGTCACTGGAACAAAGAGTACCTGTCAAGGAGTAAGTTGTAAAAAAATCGGAAAGGTAGGCAGGGGGCTAGATTATGAAGGTACTTGAATGCCAACCGGGCATTTTTCATTTGCTCCTGGAGGCAATAGGAAGCCACTGCAATTTTTATTCAAGAGGAGATGGTAGTGACACGATCAGACATGTGTTTAGGAAAATCACATTGGTAACTGAATTAAGGATAGAGTGGAGTAAGGACAGACTTGAGGCAAGCAGATTCACCAGCAGGCTTTGACAGTCATTGAGGTATGAGGTGATGGGGGCCTGCATCAGAGTGGTGGCAGTGTCAAAGGAGAGAAGGGAGCATATTTGGTAGATGTTGCAAAGGAGAAATTAGCAGGCCTTGGCAATGGCTTGGATATGGAGGATGTGGGGAAATGAGATATTCAAAGTGACTCTTAGGTTGTGAGCCTGAGGGAGTGGGAGGATAATAGGAAAGGTAGGAGTGATGGAGGGGTGAAGGGAAAGATAATGAGTTCCATTTTGGATATATTGAGTTTAAGATATCTAATGGACATCCAGGTCAAGATATCTGAAAGGCAGTTGGAGATGTGAGATTGAAGGTCAGTGGAGAGACCAGGGCAGGAAAGATGGGTTTGAGAATCATCAGCTTAAAGATGGCAATTAAATCCATGAGAGATGTTGAGGTCCCCAACTGAAGAAGTATAGAGATTGAAGAGAAGAGGACCCAAGACAGAATCCTCAGGGAAACTTGGGGTTAGAAGGCATACTCTGGAGTAGTTAAACAGGAAATATTGAATCTGGAGAAGAGGAGATTTAAGGAGCACATGACAGTTGTTTTCAAGCATTTTATAAGATCATAGATTTAGGTCATTTAGCTCAACTCTCTCCTTTTACAGAGAGGAAAATTAAACCCTAGGGAGTTTAAGTGACTTATCCAAAGTCACACAGATAACAAGTGTCAGAGATGGGATTAGGACACAGGCTCTCTAATTCTAAAGCTAGCGTCCTTTCCCCTACAGATCTATTATATGTAAGAGATTGGCTTTCTCCGCTTGCATCTAAAAGATGAAACTAGGAGAAATGGAAGAAAATTTTGGCCAGTCAGGAAAAAAAACTTTCTAACAATTTGAGCTCTCTAGAATTGGAGCAGGTTGACCCAGGAGGTAAGACATAAACCTATCAGAAGAGACTGACTGACCATTTGTCAGAGATGTGGAGAAAATTTCTATTCAGGTTCCAGGTAGACCTGAGGATCTCTGAAGGCCATTCCAATTCTGAAATTCTGTGATAGTACTCATGCTTGAGAGATTTCACAGTACAATAGAAAAAGACTTGAATGAAAAATCAGGAGGTTGGGCTGTTTACCCTTACTCTCTTGCTAGGAATAATTCAGATTTCTTCTAGGTCTCAGTGTCCCTCTTTGCAAAATGAGACCATTCAACCAGATGATCTTCAACATCCCTTCCAATTCTTTTTTTTTATTGTACTCTTTTTATTCTGAGTATCTTCTAACAATACTAATGACTTTTTTCATGTCTTTTTTCTAAGTAATTAATTAGTTTGTTTGCATGTTACGTTAAAATCCCAAATTGTACTAGGGAAGGCATCATTTGACAAATCTGTCTTGCCTGTTTCTACTTATCAGGTCATTCTCTGGAGGTAAACATAAACAACTCATTCTTCAAACAAAATTTCTGTTGCTGTATGTAGCCCTCCAATTCTAACAAATCTTGATATTAAGTTTGTAAGAACTACACATTAACGGCCAGTCCTTGCTGATTCTGTCCTCGTGACTCTAGAAGTGAAGTCAAAGGGTTTCATACTGCACCCAGTGTAGGCAGTGGGCATTCCATAGTTAGCATCTTCATGTATTTGTCAGTAGCTAAAGTTCAGATCGATAGAACATAGCACCAATGTATCAGGGACCTTAGAGGTTGTCTAGTATAACACTTTCATTTTATAGATGAGGAAACTGAGTTGGCTACAGGCTTGGTATTCTGGAATTATAGAGGCAGTTATTAAATTTTAATTATGAATATTTACACCTGGAAAATAGGCAGACATTACAAATCTAAGCTCAATTTATTGTTTCTCTGATTGTTTATATTTACGATGTTAATAATGCAGATGAAATTTCAAGGTGTATCTTATGTTGGTTTTTTTTTTTTCTGGGAGAGACAACATTTATCTACACACTTCTGGAAAAGAGACTTGCTTAACTAAGGTCATAGAGGCAACACTTAGCAAAGCCATGTTTGTTTGTTTTTTAAAACTCTTATCTTCCATTTTAGAATCAATACTTTATATTAGTTCCAAGGCAGTAGAGCAATAAGGGCTGGGATTTAAGTGACTTGCCTAGCTACATGGCTGAGTAGTGTCTGAGGCCAGATTTGAAGCCAGGTCCTCACATCTCCAGGTCTCTGTATCCACTTAGCCACCTAGCTGCTCCTCAAAGCCAGGTTTTCGCATTTGTCCTAACTCCACATCCAACATTCTTTCCTGTAGAATGTAAAATCTTAAAGGTCAAGTATTGTTAACATGTTTTTATCTTGATATCCCTAGCACCTAGCACAATGCCTGGTACATATTAGTCATTTAAGAAATAATTGTTGAGGGGCACCTGGGTAGCTCAGTGGATTGAGAGTCAGGCCTAGAGACGGGAGGTCCTGGGTTCAAATCTGGCCTCAGACACTTCCCAGCTGTGTGACCCTGGGCAAGTCACTTGACCCCCATTGCCCACCCTTACCACTCTTCCACCTAGGAGCCAATACACAGAAGTTAAGGGTTTAAAAAAAAAACAAAACAAGAAATAATTGTTGAATTGAACTGCATCATAATACCTCAACAAACCACAAAATGGCTTAAAGACACCATGGAGTAGAACTGACACACAACTCTGATCAAACTCTGGAAACAACGAGTAAACTTAAATAATTTTGTTTTCTTTTTTTGAAATCAAGAATATTTTTTTAAACCCTTAACTTCTGTGTATTGGCTTCATAGGTGGAAGAGTGGTAAGGGTGGGCAATGGGGGTCAAGTGACTTGCCCAGGGTCACACAGCTGGGCAGTGTCTGAGGCTGGATTTGAACCTAGGACCTCCTGTCTCTAGGCCTGACTCTCAATCCACTGAGTTACCCAGCTGCCCCTAAAATCAAGAATATTGATGAAGAAAACTTTGTCACTAATGCTCAGTGCTATTACTCTGATAGGAAACAGGTAAAGTACAATTTAGGAATTTCCATTCTATCTACTTATGTTTAAAAAGTACTTTGCCCACCCTTACCACTCTTCCACCTAGGAGCCAATACACAGAAGTTAAGGGTTTAAAAAAAATTTTTTTTAAAAGTATTTTGTCCAAATAGTGTTATGTGGATGTTTTTTATTAATAAAATTTATTTCCAAGTATCTCAGTTCCTCCTTCTCCTCCCCATACCATAGAAGGCATTATCCATATGTATATATAGACTATGTCCTTTGTGTTTCCACTTCTCAATTCATTTTTTGGAGGTGAATATTCATAAGTTATTCTTCAAATATTAAATATGTGGCTGCATATAATGTTCTCTTGGTTCTCCTTGTTTTGCTCTTCATTATTTTATCTTATATTATTGTATATTATTATATAATTCTTTCCAAGCTTTTTAGAAATTAATCTATTCACATGTGACCCTGGGCAAGTCACTTGACCCCCATTATCTACCCTTACCACTCTTCTGCCTTGGAGCCAATACGGAAGGTAAGGGTTTAAAAAAAATAAAAAAAAAAAAGAAATGAATCTGTTCAATCATTTCTTATGGCACATTTGTAGTCTTCATAATTATATATCTCATTTTTTTTAGCCATTCCCCCATTGATGGACATCCCTTCAATTTCCAGTTCTTTGCCACCAGAAAGAGAGCTGTTATAAATATTTTGCCACATAGAGGTTCTTTTCCTTTCTCCCTAATCTCCTTGGGATATTGACCCAGCAGTACTGCTAGGTCTAAGGGTTTGCACAGTTTCATAGTTCATAGAACTTCATAGTTCCAAACTGTTCTCCTAAATGTTTGAATCAGTTCACAGTGCAATCAACAACGTATTAGTGTCTCTGCTTTTCCACAAGTCCCCTCCAACATTTGTCACTTTGACCTTTTGTTGTCATTTTAGCCAATCTGAGGGATGTAAGATGATACCTCAGAACTATTTTGGTTTGCTTTTCCTTATCAGTAGTGATTTAGATCATTTTTTCATATCTATATATGGCTTTGATTTCTTCATCCAAAAACTGTCAATATGAGATCTCTTTCTAAGAGACTATAAATTTTTTTTCATCAATTTTCTGCTTTCTTTCTAATCTTGGCAACATTTGTTTCATTTGTACAAAAATTTTTCAATTTAATGTACTCAAAATAATCCATTTTACATCTCACAGTGATCTCCATCTCTTATTTACTCATAAATTCCCCTCCTATCCATAAATCTTATAGGTAATCTGTTCCTTGTTGTTCTGAAGTGCTTATGATATCTCCTTTTATGTCTAAATCATATGTCCATTTTGATCTTATCTATTCCCATTTACTGCCAAATTGCTTTCTAGTTATCTCAGTGATTTTTCACCAGTGATTTCTTATTCCAATAGCCTCAGTTTCTACATTTGTCAAATAAAGGTTACTATAATCCTTTAGTACTATTTGTGATATGTCTGTTCTTTTCTATTGATCTATCTTTCTATTTTTTAGCCAGTAGCAAATAGTTTTGATAATTACTACTTTATAATACAGTTAAAAATTCAGTACTTTTAGACCTCCTTCCTTTACATTTTTGTCATTAATTCTTTTGATATTCTTTATCTTTTACTCTTCTAAACAAATTGTCATCTTTTTTTACTCAAAAAATACTTTTTTGGCAGTTGTTTTTTTAAATGAGGGACCCATCCAAAAATTCCCAGAGAGACATTAGAAAGTACATTTTCTTACTAAGAAACATAAGCAAAACTCATTTTTCACTCAATAGGAATCTCCACACTAACAAAGATTTGGAATAAATTATTCTTAAAAATAAACTTGCAAATATAGTTAATGGCTCATCTTCCTGATCCTAACTTAGTTATTGAGAGAGAATTGCCCTTTTGGATTCGTAGCCTTCCTATTTTAATTTTAGTCATTTTGAATGAAAATCTTACTAAAATTGTATCACTTGCTTTTTTTTTTAAAACCCTTACCTTCTGTCTTGGAATTAATACTGGGCACTGGTTCCAATGCAGAAGAGTGTTAAGGGCTAGACAATAGGAGTTAAATGACTTGTCCAGGGTCACACAGCTAGGAAGTGTCTGTAGTCAAATTTGAACCCAGGATCTCCCATCTCTGGGTCTGACTCTCAATCCACTGAGCTACCCAGCTGCCCCAGTATCACATGTTTTTTTTTTTAAATCTGCTTAATCAGAATATATTTAGTATAATTGAATCTTTTCCTGATGACCCAGAGTCAATTTTATAAGCATCAATTATTGTTCCAGGCCATATAATACAGTAAAATCCTCTCTGTTAAACTGAGTAGGATTTTTGTCCCTATTCTGAATGGTTCTGGATTATTGTGCTTTCTAAATTCTCATGTCTACTTCTTATCATTTTCCTATCTCTTCCCTTACTATCAAATTGTCAGTTGTCACATCTTGCTGCTGTCAGTGTGCTACCTTTAGCCCTCTGGACCTTTAGTCTGTCAGTCAATACACATTTATTAAGTACCTACTGTTGTTCTAGGCTTTGTGCTGTGTTTAAGTTACAAAGAAAAGCAAAAAACAGTCTGCCTTTGAGGAGCTCTCTGTGGATTGAAGGAGACAACATTCAAATGACTGTGCAAACAAGTTATATAAATGATAAATTAGAGATAATTAACACAAGAAAGATGCTAGAATTAAAGGGATCACAAAAAGCCTCCTAAAAAAAAGGTGGGGCTTGAAGGAAGCCAGGGAATGGGGGGGGAGGGGAAAGCAATCTAAGCATACATAAGACAACAACCCTAGGAGGTAGATGCTATTGTTATCTCCATTTTACAGATGAGGAAACTGAGGCAAGCAAGGGATATGTGATTTGCCCAAGGTCACACAACTAGAAAGTGTCTGAAGGCAGATTTGAACTCATATCTTGACTCCCTGCCTGGTGTTCTATCCACTCTGCCACCTAACTTCACCTGGCGGTGGAGTGTCCCGTCTGAGAGAGAGCAAGGAAGCCATCGTCACTGGATGGTAGAGTCATGGCAGAAGGAGAGGAGCTGGATGTAAGGTACAAGAAGACTGGAAAAGTGTGTATGTGTAGAGTACAGTTAATGAAGGGCTTTGAACACCAAACAGAGGATTTATTTTTTTTATCCTAGAGGTGAAAAGGAGTCACTGGAGCCTATGAAGCAGATATTTTGACTGTCGTAAGGACGTTTTACCGTACCCTCAGGTTCTGAGCTGTTTCCTGGAGAACCAAGCTTGCTGAGGCTTGACCCTCTACACATTCTACCTGTGTAATTACAATTAAATCACGTCCCCTCTCTGGGACTAAGTTTCCTCAACTATAAAATGAAAATAATAATATATGCACAACCTATTTCACAGAGTTTACAGGTTGTTGTTTTTTTAAGCACTTGGTAAACTCTTAAATGGGCAGCTAAGTGGCATAGTAGAGAGAACACAGGTCCTGCTGTCAAAAAAAACCCTCATCTTCCTGACTTTAAATATGGTCTCAGACACTTACCAGGTACGTGTCCCTGGGCAAGTCATTTAACCCTGTTTGCCTCAGTTTCCTGCTCTGTAAATGATCTAGAGAAGGAAATGGTAAGTCACTCCAGTATCTTTCCCAAGAAAACTTCAAATGGGATCTGACGTGATTGAAAATAGCCTGAACAACAACAGAACCTTTTAAATGTCCATCTTCACCATCACATAAGTTCTTAGTATCATAGCCCAAAGAACTCAGAGGTACCTTGGAGGTCCATCTAATCCAACACTCTTATTTTATAAATAGGAACTGAGGCTGAGAGAGGTCAAATACCTTTTCCAAGGCGTACATTAGTTTGTGACAAGAGATAGGGGGCAAGTAGAGATGCATGCATGTGAAGAGATGTAAGAATGTGTGTGTGTGTGTGTGCGCATGTGGAGGGACATTAGTTGGGGGAATAATGGATAATTGAGCTACTGTGTCCCCATTGTGGTGCCAGTCTCAGAGAGTCAGAGAAGGAATGGTGGAGGAAAGACATGGGTGTCCACTTTGTAGACCATTGGTCTCTTACCCCCAGAAGGTTTTTCCTTCTCCACATACCAAAGAAAGGGGACACGAGACAGGGTGACATGTGTTTGAGGAAGCAGAACGGTGATGGGGAGAGAGAATGTGACCTGCCATACCCTAACACTCATTCTAGCATCACTCTTACATTCTCCACCTAGAACAGGGCAAAAGGGGTGACCTTGCTTAGTCTCAAATATCAGGAATTGTCAAGACAGTCCCAAGAACCAGAACCATTTCTAATTAGTTATCATCATCATTAATATTATTTTGTCTGTTTGTGAATTTGTTTACACAGAAATCTGGACAGATACAGAGTTAAGTATATCTTTGAGGCTACTCTGTGCCAGGTTATATTCCATAATGTGAAGAACTTTTCTTACATTTTTTGTGGGTTTGGTTAAATAGGACTTTTTCTTTGTAACAAAATCGAAGTAAATCCTAATCTTTAATTGTGTGGCTTTCTGAAATAAGTTTTTGCTTCTGTATTGTCCTATTACAAATACTAAACATAGTTACCAAGCTTTGATTCAGTATTTGCTGAATATTGTGAGAGATTAAGTGAAAATAAATATTGTTGACTCTGTGTAAGAGTTTTTGTGCCTACAACCAAATCACAAAAAAACTTTTAAAATTGTAATTTTGTTGTTGATCAGTTGGACCCAACTCATCATGAACCCGTTTGGGGGTTCCTTGGGAAAGATACTGGAGTGTGTTACCATTTGCTTCTCCAGGCTCACTTTACAGATGAGAGCTGAGGCAGACAGGATTAAGTGAACTGCCCAGGGTCAGAGAGCTAGTTAGTGTCTGAGGTCACGTTTGAACTTGGGTCTTTTTTACTCCAGGCCTATTGCTCTATCTACTGTGCCATCCAGCTTGGCCAAAAACAAATGCTTTTTTTTCCTCTATATTTTTTCACGTTTTACTGTTTTTCAGCCTCACTATTTCATAGCTTTTCCCCATCTGACAATATAAGGGAGTTCAGTTAAAAGAACTTTTAAGTTCCTGCCTCAGTTCTTTTGCTTCCTGCCAGGTTAGCCTCTCAGAGCCTTAGCTTTCTAGCTTTCAGAGTAATAAAATGAGGGTGTTGGAAGAGATGATCTGCAAGACCGCATTGAGCTCTAAATTCTATGATTCCTTCAATTTCTAACTCTAATATATTTTATGAAAGTGGAGTTTGGGGAAAGAAATCTTTCCTGGGAAGAAGATGGGCCAACTCTCATCTGGTTAGTCCCAGCAATAATAGCAGTCCTTTTTGCCACCATGTCATCATTTAGAGATATCGATTCTGAATTTACCAAACTTTTCTAGCCCCAAGACAGAGTCCTTGATTTCTGAATGGACCTCATGGAGAAATAAAGTGTTATTTTTGCCTTAAAATGTTTTTAGGCTCAGATTCAGGAGGTCCTGTGTTCAACTATGGCCTCAGACACTCTCTAACTGTGTGACCTTGGGCAAGTCACAACCCCCATTACCTCGCCCTTCCCAATTTTCTTTTTTTCCAATTTACTTATTTATTTTATATTTTTATTAATTTTTTTATTTTTCCCAATTACATGTAATAACAAATTTCCACACAAGTTTTCCTAAGATATATGATTGAATTTATCTTCCCCCCATTCTCTTTCCCATGCCAATGCTGGTAGGCAATTTGATCTGGGTTATTCGCGTATTATCTTGTGAAACCTATTTCCATATTATTCTTTTCTGTAAATGAATGATCTTATAAAACCAAACCCCCAAAACATTAACCCAAATAAACATTGAAAAGTCATAGGCTTTCATCAGCATTCTGACTCCAACAGTTTTTTCTCTGGAGTTGGATAGTACTCGTTGTCATAAGTACCTCAGAATATCCTGGATCATTGTATGGCTGATAATAGCTTAAGTCTATCACAGTTGGCCATTCCACAATATTGCTGTTACTGTGTACAATTTTTCCTGGTTCTGCTTATTCCACTCTGCCTCAGTTCATGTAGATCTTTCCAGCTCTTTCCGAAATCATTCTGTTCATCATTCCTTACAGATTAATAGTATTCCATCACCATCATATACCACAATTTGTTTAGCCATTCCCCAATTGATAGACATCTCTTTAATTTCTAATTCTTTGCCACCACAAAAAGAGCAGCTATAAATATTTTTGCACCTCCTTCCCCCTTTTTTTTATCTCTCTAGGATACAGACCGAGTAGTGGTACTACGGGATCAAAGGATACGCATTGTTTTATAGCCTTTTGGGCATAATTCCAAAATGACCACCAGAATGGTATGGTTGGATTAAGCTCTACCAGCAATGCATTAGTGTCCCAATTTTGCCACAACCCCTCCAGCATTTATCATTTCCCTTTACTGTCATGTTGGCCAGTCTGATAGGTGGGAATTGTTTTAATTTGCCTTCCTGCTTTTCTACCTTGGAACCAATATACAGTATTGATTCTCAGATGGAAGATAAGGATTAAAAAAAATGTTCTTAGAGCACTTTGTCTGGATTTCACCTTTACCCCATCACAAAATCAGATAATGTGAATCCCAGAGCTGACAGGGACCTCATAAGACATGAAATCTAATTCCTACTTAGATAAACATTATTATCCCTTTAAAGAGAGGGAAGTAATCATCCTCCTTTTGCTTGAAAATTTTCATGGAATGGCAGACTTCTACTTCCTGGAGCAAACTATTTCACTTTTGAATAGTTCTAAAAATTAGAAAGTAATTTATTAACTAAAGTCTAAATTTGCTTCTTTGTAACTTCTGCCCATGGCTCCTAGCTCTTCCTTCTAGGATTAAGCAGAACAAGTCAAATCTCCTTTCTATAGGACTGCCCTTCAAATATTTGAAGATAGTGACATTCTTCCAAATTATCTCCTCCCTATCTATCTATAGCTATCCATACTCCTTGCAAAGATTTTTCTAGGACATGATCTTAAGGTCCTCAACCATACTAGTTGACTTCTAGCTTTTCAATGTCCTTTGTAAACTGTGGTGCCCAAAACTGAACATAAAACTATATATGTAGTCTGAGTAGGAGAGAAGAAAGTTTTATTATGTACATTGTCTTCTTACTCTTTCATTATGGACACTATAGGTCTCAATGCTGCCAAATTTCTGGTTAGCTTCTTTTTCCAGCCATAACATGCCGTTGATTTGTATTGAACTAAAACTGTGAGGTGTGTTTCACTTTGTATAAGAAATGATATCGAGGAGGAAGAAGTAGGTCAATGGCTCAGATTCTCTTCTATTATTATATAATTGCCTAAGACTCACAATTATGCCACAGAAGCTCATTTTGGGGAAATATTATTGATCATCTTTCTCCTGGTTGCCATCCTATATCCTAGAATCCAGTAACTTAATACTATTTAGGAACAGAATGAGTCAAGCAAAAATTTAAAAGTACAGAATCTACATGACAGCATATTCATTTATTTACTTAATTCACTTGCTCATTCTCACATTTTTGAACTTTAATTACTCTACTCTCAAGATTTCTTTTCTTTTTTGTGGGGAAGGAGGGAAAAACTGAAGTCAGAACCCGTGGTTTGGAGCACAGGGAGGATAACTCTCAGGGAAGACAAAAATGCAGATTTAGACAATTTTTCTACAAAATGTACTTTTAAAGGGTTGTCTGGAGCATTGTGAGTTTAAATGACTTGCCTAGGCTCACAAGTAAGTCAGAAGCACAACCAGGTCTTTCTGAACCTCAAGCCAACTTTCTAACTACTGTACCATTCCACCTCTTCAGATCATGGATAACGATACCTTTAAAAAAAGAAACCAATGAATTTATTTAAAATAGGATAGTCCTTTACACTGAAACCCATAAAAGAACAGAGTTTTCTCTGAAGAGTGATAAAAAATCCAATTTCAAAAATCATAATCCTGATAAGGAACAAGTTCATATTCATGGCAATTCAGTCTTTGTTTCTTATTAAAACACCTCAGTGTACCAGAGAAATAGCTCTATGGTTTTTTTAGTTGATTAACTATGCTTATTGTCATTTCTATAAAAATGTCAGCATCAATCCCCTCAGTAAGGAAAAGTGGCCCCATATTATAAATTATTTTTTATGAATTAGCCTCAGTTGCCATAAATTCACTTTGTAGCATCCTTTCGAATAATGCGACATGCTTTATAAATATAAGAATTTTATATATATTTTTTGTAGTTGCAATGCTCTCAAATGTTATTTTCCTTTAAAATGCATTGCTTCCCATATTAAAAGAACTAAAACTTTTGCAATAAGTGTGTTTTTCATTGTTTTAAAACTTTGCAGGATAATGAGAATCTAATCAGATTCTCCTAGGTCAATAAATTACTACTCTCTTAAAGTAAACCTGGGCTTTAGGGGAGCATTAATGCTTCTATCTATTAGGGTACCTTTCTGTTCCTTAGTGATTCAGCACACTAGACCGTAATTATGTGGCCTAGTGTTTCTCCCATACAGTGGAGGAATTTGGCCAATTGTAAAATAATAACTTCATCTTTTTTCTTTTTAAAGCAACATAGTAGAGCGCTAAATGGCACTGACTTGTGGGATGTTTAATTGTTTTAAAATTCTTCTTGCTTTTTGGCTGAAGAAAGACTTGGGCTAACGAGATTTAAGAGGCTGCCATCTAGTTCTGATAGCTTTGATAAATAAAAACATAGGTCATTCTTATGACCTTTCCCTCAAAGCTACACTTTCTAAAGCATTGTTTTCCCCATACCATACACTGATTTCTTCCAATATAAGAAAACATGGGATTGGGGATGTGGGGAGTGAAGGGGAAAGCAGACCAACATAAAAAAAGATCACTTTACTTCTATTAAGAACCTCTAGGATCCTCTTGCCTGATCCATCACTAAGTCTCTACAAACATTAGAAAAGTCACTTCCTTTCCGTGAGCCTATTTCCTTATCTTATGTAAAATATGGAAATTGGGGTAGATAATCTCTAAGGTCCCTTCTGTCTCTAAATTCTTTGGTTCCAGCAAACTATGAGATCTCTTCTAGCTATGCTTTTCTATGTTCAAAGATATCTTCCAGCTTTTCCATTTTTTTTTTGTTCTAAAGTCCCTTCCAGCTCTAACATTCTATAAAGTCATTTAACTAAAGCAAGTATTTATTAAACACCTACTATGTGTAAGCTACTGTGCTCAAATTTTTTGTGACTTATAATTCGAGTCCTGTGACATTCTTCCCCATGTGTATCCATTTCAAATATGGAGAAACTGCTTTGGCCATATATCTCTCCAACTACTGGTTCTCTTGCTAAAATTTCCAAAGTGAAACATTTCCTTGGCCCAGTCTGTGTTGTAACCCATCAGACAGAGTGAATCCCTCAGTCTTGGGGAAGATGTAGCTCTAGCCTTAGCCTGTTTGCTGGAGCCCAAAGAATCAAAGATAGGGATTAGGATGGTTAAGTTCAGACAGAGAATTGTTGATTGGGGTTTATCCTTTTAAATATGTGTAAGTCATAGAAAGCTCTGCAGTCAGAAATATTGACTTCATTGATCTCTGCCAACAACAGAAGGAACCCACGTGGGATGAACTGGAAAGGCTGTGAAATGCTTAAAATAAAGATATTATCTGATATAAGATAATGCTTTCTCCCATCACAGCTTCATCCCCCATTCTGGGCAGAGAAAAGTTAGGCTCCAAGATGAGCCTATACAGGTCAGCTAATGGAAGATGTTCTCAGAAAATATCACATGCACATCAATATGTGTACAGAGATTCTAGGCCCCAAGTTACAGGGCAATAAGAATTCATATTTCTGTAACATGCAGAAATTTCACAAAGGACAGTGTCTGAGTGACTCAAATGAGTAGATATTACAAGATGGCAACCATCAAAACAATCTGGTACTGGTTGAGAAATAGAGTAGTGAACCAATGGAATAGAGCAGGCATTCAACACATAGGAGTAAATGACCACAGTAACATAGTGTTTCACAAACTTACTAAAGAGCTAACCATCTAGAAGAAAAACTCACTATGTGACAAAAACTGCTTGGAAAACTAGAAAACAATATGGCAGAAACTAGGCATAGACCAACACCTCTCAACATATACCAAGTGAAAGCAATAATGGGTACAAGACTTAGAAATAAAGGATGGTACCATAAACAAATTAGGGGAGCACAAAATAGTATACCTGTTAGACCTATGATAAGGGAAGAACTTATAATCAAACAAGACATAAGAACATTACAAGATATAAAATAGATAGCTTTGACTGTATTAAAATTAATAGGTTTTGCACAAACAAAACCAATACAATCAAGATTAGATAGGAATAAAAAACTGAGGGGAAATTTTATAGGAAGTATCTCTGACAAAGGCCTCATTTCTCAGATAAATAGAGAACAGAATCAAATTTATAAGAATAGGAGTAATTCCCCAATGGATAAATGATCAAAAGATATGGAGAGGGAGTTCTCAGATGAAAAGATTAAAACAATATTTAGTCATATGAAAAATGCTCCAAATAAATATTAATTAGAGAAACACAAATAAAATAACTCTGAGGTACTACCTCAAACCTATCAGATTCACTAATATGACAAAAAAGTAAAATGATAAATATTGGAAGGATGTGGAGAAACTGGAACCCTAATGCACTGTTGGGGGAGTTGTGAACTGATCTAATCATTCTGGAGAGCCATTTGGAATCATGCTCAAAGGGCCATAAAACTGTGCCCACCCTTTGACCCAGCTATGCCACTAGTAGGTCTGCATGCCAAAAAGATCACAAAAATATTTATAGCAGCTCTTTTTATGGTAGCAAAGGACTGGAAACTGAAGAGATATCCATCAAATGGGGAATGGCTATACAAGTTGTGGCAAATGATTGTAATGGTGTGCCATAAGAAATGACAAACCAGATGATCATAAAAAAAACCTGGCATGATTTATATGAAGGAATGAAAAATGAAGTGAGCAAAACTAGGAGAATATTGTACACAGTAAGAACAATAATGTACAATGATAACCTATGAATGACTTAACTATTATTAGCAATGAAAGGATGCAAGATAATTCCAAGAGACTCAAAGGCTATCCACCAACATAGAAAGAACTGATGGAGTCTGAATGCAGATTGAAGTAGAACATCTTTTACTTTATTTCCTTCATAAGTTTTTTTTTTCTTGTGTAAGCCACATGAGTCTTTTTTAACAATATGATGAACATGGAACTATGTATTGCCTGATGGCACATGTATAACCTATATGATATTACTTGTCATCTCCAGAAGGGGGAAAGATAGAGAAGAAGAGAAACAACATGGGTCACAGAATGTCAGAAAAATATTACCATAAGTTGTATCTTACATGTAATCTGGAAAAGAAATATTATATATATATATATTTTAATAGGCAATATAAGACCTGATAAAGGATGTTAATTTTCTTTTCAAGAGCATCACCTTTATCAGCCAATATTAGAAGATATTCCTGGTCAGGGACTTTCTTTTGCATTTCCAATAGTTCTTTTGGCAAAGCTTCTAACTCCACTTAGGATCCAACACAGAAATGCTCTCTGATAAGATTCCAAAAGTGACAAAGCTCTATCTTTCAGCCTTCTGCCAATTAGCTCCATGCCTTTGCAAAAGGAGTTTAGAAAAGGAAAACAGTTGTTGGATTTGGGTCTTAGCACTTGTTTCCAATCAGCAAATCTCTGCTCCTTGAAAACTTCAACTTTCAACATATTCATTTTATCCTTCCATTGATCTTTCTTCAATAGAGGTCTCAGTGACTCTGGAAATATAGAATCATCCAATCAGAAAAGATCTCAGAAATCATGTGATCTGAATCCCCTCATTTTAGAAATGCAGAAACTGCACCCTTCACATAGCAGTCTTGTTGTATAATGAAAGTATTTTGAGGAGACAAGTGACTTGTTCCAGTTAGTGGCAGAACTGGACCTTAAGCCTTTTTTAGGAGGAAAGCATCTTAAAGACAATCTAGTCCAATCTAGGTCACTTTTGAACCCAAGACCTCCCACATCTGAACCTAGCTCTCAATCCACTGAGCCACCTAAGCGCCCCCTACCCATTTTCTAGAGGAAGAAACAGAGTTGAGAGAGGGGAAAACAAATTACTCCCAAGGCTACGTAGATAACAAATAGCAGAGCTGGGATCCAAATCCAGGCTTCTGATTCCAATTCCAGTGCTCTTTCT
The DNA here is from genome assembly GCF_016433145.1 of Gracilinanus agilis. Classification (NCBI taxonomy): domain Eukaryota; kingdom Metazoa; phylum Chordata; class Mammalia; order Didelphimorphia; family Didelphidae; genus Gracilinanus; species Gracilinanus agilis. The sequence goes on from NC_058131.1 coordinate 248,525,790, forward strand.
ACTACATGAAAGCCAAGATCTCTTTACTTCAAGTTTCAGCAGACTCTGCTGTCTAATTATCTCCCACTCTCCAGGCCTCCTTTCACCAAGACAGTTCTATGAAAGCATTGAACCCCATCAGCTTAAAATTAAAGGAGGAAGATCCTTCTCCTCTTTCTTCACACAGAGAAGCTCCTAAGCACCACCACCAATCATCCCACCACATTAACCCAAAGAAAACTCCATAGAAGCTGAGAATTCTCCATGGGATGACTGCATACTATCAAAGGGAACTGCAGTGATACTTCCTTGTCTGCGGCAGATTTGGAGTCCTCATTGCAGTAATTGTCACGGTGACAGAGCTGGGAACACTTGCTGCAATTAGGACAGTTGTTTTGTCATGTGTAACGATCTGAAGAGGAGTAAGGAGAAAAGGAGAATGAGTAATAATCTGCTTCAGTGCAGTCAGGGAGAACCTTGCTCCCATGGAGGCTAGCAGCAGCAGCCAGATCCAGACTGCAGACTGACTGAATGAGTGAGGAAGGTGAGTCAGGAGTCAGAATTGGAAAGAAGACAAAATGAGGGGGCAGCTAAATTCCTCAGTAGATTGAGAGCCAGGCCTCAAGATGGGAGGTCCTGGGTTCAAATCTGACCTCAGATTCTTCCTGGCTGTGTGATCCTGGGCAAGTTACTTAACCCCTCATTGCCTGGTCCTTACCAGTCTTCTGCCTTGAAATCAATATACAGTACTGATTCTAAGATAGAAGATAAGGGTTTTTGAGGAAGGAAGGAAGGAAGGAAGGAAGGAAGGAAGGAAGGAAGGAAGGAAGGGAGGGAGGGAGGGAGGGAGGGAGGAAGGAGTGGAG
>NC_058131.1:248531383-248542446 GCF_016433145.1 Gracilinanus agilis
ACTTTAGAACATAGAATCTTTGATTTAAAAATAAAAGGGGGCAGCTGGGTGGCTCAGTGGATTGAGAGCCAGACCTGGAGACAGGTGGTCCTAGGTTCAAATGTGACCTCAGACACTTCCCAGCTGTATGACCCTGGGCAAGTCACTTCACCCCCATTGCCTAGCCCTTACCAGTCTTCTGCCTTGGAGCCAATACATAGGTAAGGGTTTAAACATAATAATAAATAAATAGAAATTTTAAAAAAAAGAGGGGACAACTAGGTGGCACAGTGGATTTCAAGCCAGGTCCAGAGACTGAAGGTCCCTGGCTCAGTTCTGGCCTGAAACACTTCCTAGCTGTGTGACCCTGGAAAAGTCACTTCACCGCCATTGCCTAGCCCTTATTGCTTTCTGCCTTGGAACCAATAGATAGTATTGATTCTAAGGGAGAAGGTATGGGTTTAAAAAAAATAGAAAAGATCCTGAGTTCAAATCCAATGTCAGACCTGGGCAAGTCACTTAATTGTGATTGCCTCAGTTTCCTCAATTGTCAAATTAATAAGAGCACCAATCTCCCTGGGTTAGTATGAGGATCAAATGAGATAATTGTAAAGGGCTTAACACAGTGCCTGGTTATGTAAATATAAACCCTTATTATTAGTTAAAATAGAAAACTATCAGGGGACCACCTAGAACAGGGGTCGGCAACTGTATGGCTCTTTTGAGGGCCAGATATGGCTCTTTCTGCAGGAGCCAAAAAGTCATTTTTTTTTTCAGACACTGTTACAGGAGGGCACACTGTGAGCACTATTCGGCTCTCACAAAATGACATTTTAAAAAATGTGGCAGTTTATGGCTCTCACGGCCAAAAAGGTTGCCGACCCCTGACCTAGAATGAAGATTCTCCTTATCTTACCCCAGTGGCCTCCCCAGCTTCAAACTAGCGTCTTAAAGACTCCAGGGAGTGTAGGCTCTGCAAACTTGGAACTGGAACTGTTAGATCTGGAAGGGACTTTATCAAAGATTTAATCCAAACTCCTCACTTTGAAGTGCAGAAACGGAGACCTAGAGAATAGACAGGCTCTTGGCCAGGGTCACACTCTGTTAGAGGCATAGGGAGTTCTCCGTCATGGCACTGCTAACTCTCACCCAGGTCTCTCGACACCCCAGTGCCTGCACCCCTCTGGGCCCCCACCCATCCCACCACCACCAAGTCTGCTTTTGGGCTTGGCTTATTACAATTGGTACTCGGAGAATTTTGCTGTTGTTGTAGGGAGACTTTGGGGGAGGGGCGGACAGAGAGGGCCACCCCTAGGATTTAATTAATATGGAAAATTCCCCTTGAACACACTCTGTCTACCAGCGCAGATCTCCACCTGTCCCACAATTCATAGGCTGGGAGATTGCCTGGACCACCGAGAGGTGAAGTGATTCGCCTCAGGTCACAGCCTGTTCGAGTTAGAGGTGGGACTTGAATCCCAGCATTCCCGACTCTAAAGCCCAATGTGGATCCTCTCCACCGAGCTGGCTCTCAGAGTTTCTGGAAAGGAAAATGTGATTTTTGCCCGGAGTGTTTTATTCTCACATGGAACTTTTAAGCTTACGCGTACATTCTGTTACCAAGTTGAGATCTCGAGCAGTTTGCTAATTGCCTTGGAGCCCTGCCTTTGCGATTGCAGCTGGCCTACTTACTGGTCCGAAGCTCCGGTTTGGTGGAACTTTGGTCTGCCTTAATGGCCGTCCCTGGAAATGAAACCAGAGGATCCTGGTGGTGACCTGGAGTGATAGATTGAGTGCGGGAGAGAGAATCCCCGAGTACGGAGCTCCTACTTTGAAGTCCACACTGGGGGAGCGACTGGCTAGTGTGAGTGGACACCACTGCCCTCCAGTGGATGAAATCCAGAGCGGCGCAAGAGGGGCTGCAGAGTCTCCACGTGGGAGGAACACAATGCTGTGGACCTTCCACATTTCTGAGCCTTCTTTCCAAGGGCAATCCTGTGTGATTTGGAGAGCTCGACAGAATCGGAGATCAACTAACCCAACCCTCGCATTTCACAGATGAAAAAAACTGAGACCCACACAGGGCGACTGATTCGCTTAAAGCACACAAGTACCAAGTTGCTGAAGCAGCATCTGAATTCAGATCTTTGGAATCAAAGTGGAGTGATCTTTACACTACTCCCGGCAGGCTGCCCCAGCAAGTCAGATATCAGTCTGGGGACTTGGAATTAACTGATGGAAGGGAATGCTCTGCCGCCACTTGAAACAAGGGTGAGGAACAGGATGTCCTCAAAGGCCAGGCCAGGGAAAGATTGTAAAGGAGGTGGGTGAGCTGCCTTTTTCAAGCAGCTTTGCAGCTATCCTCTCAAGCTCACGCCATGAGGTAGAAAAATTGCTGTATCAACCCCGGCCCTTTTAACTTGCTGTTAGCTAGGTCCTCGAGGATATTTATATTTTAAAAGAGAAGTTGGGGCAGCTGGGTAGCTCAGTGGATTGAGAGCCAGGCCTAGAGATGGGAGGTCCTAGGTTCAAGTCTGGCCTCAGACACTTCCCAGCTGTGTGACCCTGGGCAAGTCACTTGACTCCCATTGCCTACCCTTACCACTCTTTTGCCTTGAAGGCAAAACACAGTATTGACTCTAAGACAGAAGGTAAGGGTTTTTTTGTTTTGTTTTGTTTTGTTTTGTTTTGTTTTAATAAATAAATAAATAATGAAAGAGAAGTAGAGGGAATGGCTTGTAGACCAATTGCTAGATGTGGAGTTCAAAGATAATATTGAATCCAATCTCTATCATTTCCTGCCTGTATAACTTTAAGCAAGTTATTTCTTCTCTAAACTAGGGGATCAGTCTAGAAGTATTCTAAAACCCCTTTCAGCTCTGAATCCTTTGATTCTATGACATAGCTTCTGATCCCATAGGCAAAGATAAGACAACCCTAAATGAGGAACCTTATCCAACCCCACTTTAAAGTATCAAACCCTGACCATAAGTCACTACAGGGATGATGGGGAAAGGGGAAAGGCATTTTTATAGTTCCTACTATGTGCCTGGCACTGTGCTAAGCACTTTACAAATATTATCTCATTTGATCCTTGCAAAAACCTTGCAAAATAAGTGCTATTCTTATCCCCATTTTATAGTTAAAGAAACTGATGCAAAAAAAGAGATTAAATGACTTGGCCTGGGTCACACAGCAAGCAAATTCCTGAGGCTAGATTTGATCTCAGGAACATGAGTCCTCCTGACTCCAGAGCTGGCATAGTACCCACTGCAATCTTCCTGACTCCTATCCACTGAGCCAGCTAGCTGCCCCAGTCTTCTTAGCACATAGCAAAAGAAATTTCTAAAAACTTTGGAATTAAAAAAAAAAATCACTGGCATGACTCTGTAAATGAGAGTGAAGACCGCCATCTCTAGGTGAGCCATAACACCTCTTCCTCTGCTTGTCCAGCCTCTGAAATCTCTTTAGGACCTGCCAATTTCAAATAGTATTTTTGAGGATGCTCATGTTCTTGTAGGACCACAGAGAGAGGAATTTTAGAGGCCATCTAGTATAGTCCCTTAATGGGAGAAAGTAAGAAAACTGAGGTCCAAGATGAAGTGATTTGCTTAGTCACATAGGTAATAAGTAAGCATCAGAGATGGGGTTCTGAATCAGGTCCTCTGGCTAGAATCAGGAAACTTCCCCATGTACTCTATGCTCTTTCCCTGAGCAGGGTAGAAATACATAAGTAAAGGTCTCTCACTATAAATTCTCTCTCTGATTACATGTGTTGTATATGGAACGTTTGGACAAGAGGAGGTTTCATACTTCCTTTTGTCTCATAAATGGCTTCTACTGTTTTGTTGTTTTAAACCGCTGCTGCTTTCTGAATTAGTAACAACTCTAAGACAGGAGAATGAAGACTAGGCAAACAAAGTTAAGTGACTTAAGCGACTTGCCCAGGATCACACAGCTAGGAAGTATCTGAGATCAAACTTGAACCCAGGTCCTCCTGACTCAAGATCTGGCTCTCTATCACTATGCCACTGAGTTTTAACTTTTTCTTTTCTAAATCTGTGATTTCATTGGTGTAAGGACCTCATAGTGTGAAAACTCCCTCCTCCAATGTCAATCAGTAACAACATTTAAATTTTTTTTTTTTTTTACCAGTCAGCATAGGGAACTCCCAGTGAAGAAACCCACTCTTTCAAAGCAGTCCAGCATCTTCTTTATATCCTATAGACTTAAGAGAGATGGCTTGGACACTCAGAAGTGGCTTGCTTGTTGGAGTCATTTTATTTTATTTTATTTTATTTTTTAAACTCTTACCTTTCATCTTGGAGTCAATGCTGTGTATTGGCTCCAAGGCAGAAGAGTGGTAAGGGCTAGGCAATGGGGGTTAAGTGACTTGCCCAGGGTCACACAGTTGGGAAGTATCTGAGGCCAGATTTGAACCTAGGACCTCCCGTCTCTAGGCTGGGCTCTCAATCCACTGACCTACCCAGCTGCCCCCGGAATCATTTTAAAGAGCAAAGTAGGTACCCAGGTCTTCCTGACTCTATGGTTATTCTCTGCCCACTACATCCTGCCCCTCCATTTATTAACTTATAGTCTTAGAAAGTTGCCTTAGTCACTGAGGGTGTGAAGTGATTTGCCCAGATTATTACAACTACTACTTTGAGAGACTGGTCTTGAACCCAGGTCATCCTGACTACAAGACCCACTGCCCAAAGCACTAAGGCACATTGCCTCTCTTTAGACACTTTTCACTCAATTTATAGACTCAGTGGAAATTGAGCAAAAACCTTCCAATGCATTCTCTAAGAAGACAAAGCAACCCTCTTCAGTTTGCAGAGATTGGACTTAAAATTGACATGTACAGTGATCTGTCAGGCATAGCTGGCATCGCTGCAGTTTCACTTAGAGTAACTAGCCAGAGTAGGCAGTATACCCTATTTCACAGTCTGTCTGATCCTTCAGGTACTTCTGCAAATACCCAGCCCCGAGGCCTCAGGAAACTCTTCCCTTTCTCATCTCATTCTCTTCCACTCCCCAGCTGCATAGCCTCTCCGCTGAAAGGGCCTATGATTAAAAATACATCCTCTGCTAATTAATATCTGTGTGATCTTCAGTAAATCAGTAAACCTTTCTGGTCCCTCTCTTTCCTCAACTATAAAATGACGTGGTTGGATTTGGTCCCATCCCAACAAGAACATTGAGGGGATTGGACTAGGCGATATTGTAGGCTCTAATTCCAGTTCAGACCCTAAATCCAAATTTCCTATGATTATAATAAGTAGAATATCTTATAGAAGCTTGGCTGGGCCACACACAGACCCTTACCTAGGAGAAGACTCTTAAATATGTGTGTGTCTATATATCTAGATAGATAGATGTATGTATAGATATACACACATATATGTGTGTGCATATTAAAAAGATTTATATCCTTTGGTGTGCCAATTATGGTTGATTAAATACAGGATTCAACATAGCATTTATAATCATTTCTATAAGACAAAAAGTAAGAGACATATAACAGAGAAAGAGACAGACACAAAGAGACAAAGAAAGGGAGAGATATCTTGGTCAGAAATTTAACCACTTATTATGCCATTGTTTCCATGGAGAAATCAGATTTTATCTACATCATTTGACAATATAATTCAATTGTTGAATTATATCATTTCAATTTATAGCACCTTTTCAGGAAGGTGATTTTCCTTAAATTCAAGGACTTGCCAGTATTACATCTAAGGAAGGAAAGATTTTATTCCTTTAATAATCAATAAACATTTATTAAACACTATGTGCTAGGTAGTAGGGATACAGATATGTGAAAGAATGAGTCAGTACCTGCCTTCAAGGAACTTACAATCTAAAAGAGAGAAGACAATCACACAAATGGACATTGGAAAGGGCAGGGAAGGTACCCAGTCAGAGGATAAGGTGGAGACTTGTCCAAAGAGTACACCTGATGGGGAAAGAGGAGAGAGCTAATCTTGGAACATTGTTTTGTTTTGTTTTGTGTTTTTTACAGACTTTAGGAAGAGTTCTTTGCTTTATCCTCTAGCCCTCCAATCAGAGTGGCAGAGAGTACTGATGAGGTCTGAGTACCAAAACTGATGCAATCTCCCAGGATGAGTTTCCTGATGAGGCAGTTTCCTGAGGGCACAGTGGAGCTTGTCCAAAGAGTACAGCTGGTGGGAAATGAGATGGCTGGTCTTGGAACACTCATTAAAACCTAGAGGTGTGCTGGTAAATGTTTAACAACCAGTTCTCTGTAAATTCAGGACACACTTTAAAATTTAATCTGCTGCATTATTAGCATTTTCTTTTTCACTTTCTTTAGTCTAGACAATCAACAAAACAATAAATCAAGCCCTGATTATAACTTTGCCCCTTTCCCAGGTATAGGTGCTCATATTGAAAATGTAACAGTTGGCTCTTCAATAGCATAGGCCTGCCTCAAACACATTGCCAAAGAATTCTTGACTCTCTTCAAGTCAAATTTAAGAAGAAAAGAGACTGGGGGGCAGTTAGATGGCTCAGTGGCTAGAGTCCAAGCCCAAATATGGGAAGTCCTGGATTCAAATCTGGCCTCAGACACTTCCTAGCTTTATGACCCTAGGCAAGCCACTTAACCCCCCTTGCCTAGTCCTTACTGCTCTTTTGCTTTGGAACCAAATCACAGAATTGCATAATAATTGTAAGGGTTTACAAAAAAAAAGAAGAAGAGAAGAGAAGAGAAGAGAAGAGAAGAGAAGAGAAGAGAAGAGAAGAGACTCCTGTCTATCTCGACTACTCTGGCTAAGGCCATCCTGAAGAAGTCAAAGCATGATGAAATATATAATCCAGGAGGTGCAATGTTATAAGTTCAAATTCTAGGTCCCCAAATCCAAATATTCAGAGATCCTTTTTAGTTAATTGCAAAATAATTCCATTTCCACTGAATAAAAGAAATCTAGTATCTATCCTGCAATGAATACTAGACCAGAAATCTGGAGACCTGGCTTCGTCTCACCTCTAGCTATGTGACTCTGGGTAAGTCATTTCACTGAACCTCAGATTCTTCATCTATAATATACAGAGAATTATCCCTGCATTTTTTTAATCTCCTACCTCTTAGGGCTTTTATATAGGAAGTAATTTATAAATACTAAAATATAATCTATTGCTATAAGTGGTTCCCTCCTTTTAATATTTTACTGCCTTGCTACTCTTACTTCACCCTGTTGCCAAATTGATATTCATAAAACACAGATCTGACCACCTCCCCTACTAAAAAAACCTTCAGTAGGTCTTTAATACTTCTCGTATAAAATACAAAATTCTCAGGCATTTAAACATCCCCCACAACCAAACTTCTACCCTTATTTCATATTATTTCCTTTTATACTCTTCATATTCCATCAACCTAGCCTACAAAGTCCTTCTTTATACATGATATCTCAACTTTCACTTTGCTACTCCTTCCCAAACCTTTCCCTCTTCACCTCTACCATTTAGAACCAAATGCTTTCATGGAGGCTCAGCTCAGGTGCCAGGTCCCACATGAGTCCTTTGCTGAACTCCCTATGTGTACAGTGCACTCCCCTTTCAGAAATTACTTCGTATTTACTTCTAATTTTATTATCTCTGTATTTTTGGTGCTGTTCAGTCATTTCAGTTATATGACTCTTTGTAATTCCATTTGGGATTTCCTTGGCAAAGACACTGGAGAGGTTTGCCATTTCCTTCTCTAGCTCAATTTACTGATGAGGAAAATGAGGCCAACAGGGCTAAGTGACTTGCCCAGAGTCAAATAGCTAGTAGGTGTCTAAGCCTGGATTTGAACTCAGGAAGATGAGTCTTCTTGATTCTGGACCCAACACTCTACCACTCACTAGCTTCCCTCTGTATATGTGTGTTTCACATCTAATCCTTGACATAAGTGACTATTCTGGTTTTTGTCTCTGTATACCCAGTGCTTTTCCATAGTAGATTCTTAATGCTGAATTTGGACTCAAAAAACTAAGATGCAAATCTTGTGTTCTTGAATAAGTTTAACTTAATCTTTCTGAGACCTGATTTACTCCACTGTAAAATTAGATTAGATTAGGGTTAGATTAGAAGATCTTGAAGGTCCCTTCCAGCTCTAAATCAAGGACACTATAATCCATTTTTGTTTATTGAATTCAGGGCAGTTGTGTTTTGGCAAAGAACCCTCAGACTTTCTTTCTAGCACCAAACCCCACTTTAGGTGACTCGGTCTTATTCAAGACAGCACTGGTTTCACTCTTTCTACTGGTATGTACTTCCTCCAGTCACATGGCTTCTCTAAAAAAATTCTCAAAAAAAAAATAAAAAATGAATGGTCACTATGAACCAAATGATTTTAGATTTGAATTTAGCATCAATCACAAAGTCTCTAGCTACACTAATCTAATTAAGTAGAAGATTCTTGAAGAAGGTGAGGAAAATGAGTCACTGTGCTAAATTACAGAAGGGCCCCAGTTGGAAAAGAATGCTTTTTGAGAGAAATAGGCAGCCATAAAAATTCAGCTAACAGACAAAAAAGAAAAGAAGCATAGATCTAGTTAGTATTCAATGAGGAATGAAATAAGCATTTATTAATCACTTATTGTTTTCAGTGCTTTACAAATATTATCTTATTTGATCCTTATAACAACCCTGGGAGGCAAGTGCTATTATTAACCCTCTTTTACAGATGGGGAAGTTGAGACAAACAGAGATTGTTTGTTGTTTTTTTTGGTTTTTTTAGTGACTTATCCAGGGTCACATAGCTAGTAAGTGTCTGAGAGCATATTTGAACTCAGGTTGTCCTGATTGTGGACCCACCCTTCTCTCCACTGTATTACCAAAGTGGAAGGTTGGCATGGCAAGAAATCTGATAAAAATTTAGGATATGAGAGGGAGTATAGTTGAGTGGATAGATTTTGGTTCTCAAAACCAGGAAATTCTAGTTTCAAGCTCAACCTCTAACATAAGCTATCTCTGTCACTCTGGGGTATATGGGGTACTTCAGGAGAACTAGCACCTATAGTATGAGGACCTATCCAGCTCTTTTCAGGGCTGCCCATCCACCTTGAATATCTACCTTAACTGTGGCTCCAAGAAACTACAGCGTGCACAGAAGCCACACACTGGTAAATCATCTTGGCAGATAGGCTAAATCAAGTTGAGGGTAACTGTTGGCCACAAACCCATCAGTGAGGTGTCTACCCCAAGACTATCCCAGTAGAATGGTCACAAATCAAAGACACCAAGGTCATCCACTGAGCCACCAACTGTCATACTGACTCTTGTCTTGCCACTAGATCAGATGACTCTGGAGGAGAGAATGAAGCTGATGATTGTGGGTAGCTCTGCCTCACTTAAATTCAGTTTGTGAGTAAGTCAAGACCTCTCACACTGTGATGATTGGTCCTCTTCAAAAATGAAGGACCAACAGCAGAATGTCACTCTGAACTTCTAAGTATCCTGGAGGGCTGAAAAGGGAAGTGGTCCCTAAGTGTTAGAACATGTGTTAATTCTCAATGCCAATTAATTCATAGTTCACGACCAAAACAAACAAAGAAAAAACCCCAAACCAGTCAGAAGGTGTTTTCAGTAGCACTTTCCATCTGCCACCTTGAGGGCTGTGCTTATATGTTTAGTTTTTGCCCATGGTTGTCTTCTCTTCACTTTCATATCACCCTGATCACATTAAAAAAAAACCCAACAACTTAATTATAACATATTGGAAGGATCAGAAGTGACAGTGAGGCAGCAGCTAAGTGGCTCAGTGGATTGAAAGTCCTGCCTAGAGATCCTGGGTTCGAATGTGAACTCAGACACTTCCTAGCTATGTGACCCTGAGCAAGTCACTTAACTTCCATTGCTTAGCCCTTACGACTTTTGTGCCTTGGAATCAATACAGAGTACTGATTCTAAGAGGAAGATAAGGTTTTTAGGTTGTTGTTTTTTTTAAGTGACAACGAATTGATAAAAATACAGAAAACTTTGATTCTTTGCAAAGAAGTGTTCAGAGGGAAGGTGAAATTTCATTTATTCACATAAATTTATCATTCATCTTGAACAGATCTGAAATGTGTAGGGCACCTTCCCAATCTGTTGCTAGAAGTACTAGATCCCACCATTGGATCTTTTATTTAAGGGTTATCATCTATGGAATAAATTTTGGAAGCCTCTGTCTGGGGTTGAACAGAGAACAGGATTTCAGGGATAATTGCCTGGGAACAATATCTACCTCCTTATATATCAGGGATTACACTTTTTTCTGTGTTCTAGAATAAAGATGCAAAATGTGCATATTGGTTTTAGATATGCTAATGTTCTGTACTGAGTTAGAATGAGCTAACATGAAGCTTAGTTGAAGAGTCTTTAGGAAACACATGAATTGAAAGGTAGGAAAATAGAGAATGGAAAAGAAAAAGAAAATTAATAAACTAGGATTGAAAAGCTGTATAATTTGATGTGGGTTGAAGAACATAGTAACCAATTTCAAATAACTCATGGACAAAAGGCTTTAAAGGAGGGAACAGACCCTTGGGAAGATTTCTTCAAGCAGGGAAACAGTTCATCAGGAATTTGAGAGAGGACAGAGGCACAAAAAGCAAATGAAACTCTTGAACACTGCACTGAACAGGATGCTAGAAATAAAAGAATAGCATGAGGAATTCTGGATAAGGAATGAAGACTAATCTAACTGTGGTGCCAAGTGGCTATGAAGAATGTGGATTCCATCTGGACCATGGGCTTAGGCCTTGACTTGGAAAGTGAGCCAAAAATAAATGGAAAGAACATCAGATTTTGGAGGCAAATAACCTGAATTTTACTACTGCTCAAACTCAAACTTACTCAGTTTCTTTGTTAAGATAAGGAGGTTGGATTAGATGAAGTCTAGGTTCTTTCACACTCTAAATCCTATGGTATAATTGTTCCTCAGACAAAGAGATGGAGAAAGTGGAATGAGGGAAGGAGAGTTGGGGTGAGGAAAGGGAGTGAGAGAATTTGAAAGAGAAGGGAGAAGGAAGAGAAAAAAGAGGAGAGAGAGAGAGAGAGAGAGAGAGAGAGAGAGAGAGAGAGAGAGAGAG
>NC_058131.1:248542660-248545668 GCF_016433145.1 Gracilinanus agilis
GAGAGAGAGAGAGAGAGAGAGAGAGAGAGAGAGAGAGAGAGAGAGAGAGAGAGAGAGAGAGAGAGAGAGAGAGAGAGAGAGAGAGAGAGAATACAAATGTTCTTGGCCTGGGTGTTAAATCAAAGTAGGAAGAAATGAAAATGGACTTAACCATTGCCTAGCCCTTACTATTCTTCTGCTTTAGAACCAATACTTGGTCCTAAGTCAGAAGGTAAGGGTTTAAAAAAGGGTTTTAAAAAAATGAAAATGGAGACAGTTCTTAAGACATAGTAATTTCTTAATCAATGAATGCTTGTTGATTGATTAAGATGATGCCTGATTATCACAATAAGCTATATATTTTGCATAATTGAACTTCTTCATCAACCTGTTGTTGTTCAGTTGTTTCAGTTCTGTCCAACTCTTCATGACCCCTTTGAGGTTTTCTTGGCAGTGATACTGGAGTCATTTGCTATTTCCAGCTCATTTTACAGATAAAGGAACTGAGGCAAACATAGTTAAATGACTTGCCCAAGATCACATAGCTAGAAGTATCTCAGGCCAGGTTTGATCTGAAGAAGATGAATCTTCCTAACTCTAGGTCCAGTACTCTATCTACTTTGCCACCTAGCTGCCCCTTTTCATTAACCTCCATCTAGCTTTTCCTTAAGATACCCTTCTTCATACTGTAGTAAGGCAGTTTGCATGTGTTCATGACCAATTAAGCTACAGATGTTGCAGATTTGCTCAAAAGAAAGAAGGAAAAAGATCTTGAAATGATCCCTAGAATCTGTCCCACCTTTGGAAGAGGATCTCCTGAACACTAAGGTGGTGGCAATGGAAAATTCCTGGGATATAATTTCTGAGAACTGAATTATGGAGCGCTCTGAGGCTGGCTTCCTTGGTCAAGCATTTGAATATTAGGTCATTTTTCTAAAGGAAGGGAGAAGAGGAAATATTGCAGTCCTGAGGAGAGAAGGCATCTTGTTTTTAACTTGCTTTGGAGCTAAGAGGAAGAAAGCAATAAGCAAGCTCTATGATTTTCTTCTTCTCTTTTCCCCCCATTCTAGTTCATCTCCCCCAGATGGAATGCTCTGGATATCTGCTGTTATTTTTCACAACTATGTGAGAATGAAATCACTTCTCAGCCTCATTTGCAATGCTACAAAAGTCATAGCAGTAAAATATTCTTCCTAAATGTGGCTTTTATTAGACAAGATCACATTAAGCCCAGAGTGACCCATTCTATCGCCTGAAAGAATTTGTGATTAACATGAGGAAGCTAATCGAGTTATTAATGGGTTTGATTTTTTTTAAATTCTTATTACATTTTCATTGATTATTTTTAAAAAGAAGATTTCATTTTAACTTGCATTAAGCTTAGGAAGGGAATCCTACGAGGTAAAAAATGACAAAGCTTTGGGAAGGTTTTATTTTCTCATCAGATAAAGGACAAGTCCATGGAAGAATGTGCTTTTTTAAAGGAAATCCTCATTAGCCAGAAGAGAAGTTGTATCCCATGACCGCTTTGTTCTAGGACAGAGGTTGGGGGTGCTCTTAGTAGCCATGATGTTGTCTATCCTGATGCAGAAAGTTGAGCTCTGGCTGAGCTAAGCAGCATTAGAGACAAAATGTCCTCAGTTGATGTTTATTGCAAGCCATACTTTTTTATTCCCCAAACACTTAATTTCTACCTTAACAGCATTTCTAAGACAGAAGGATAAAGGTTAGACAAAAGGAGTTAAGTGACTTACCTAGAGTGACACAGCTAGGAAGTATCTGAGGCCAGATTTGAACCCATGTCCTCCTGACTCCAGGCACTATCTCCTTTGTGCCACATCATTGCCCCATTAACCCATACCTTTTTAACTGAGGCATTCCCAGAATCAGAGCTTGCCAAAGTTAATTGACAAATATTTATTGACCACCTACTATGGGCAAGACACACAGTAAATATTCGTTCATTTAATTCTCCCTCCCAGGCTCTCTCTTCATCTGTTCCTCTTAACTTTATTCTGAAATGACTTGTTATTATCTTGATAGCCACTGAAAGATAACAGCCAGTCCAAAATGCAAATGTTTTATTTTCTTTTATAAATCTATTGACATTTTAATTTTATGTGCTTTTAAACTAATTTATTATTTTATATCCATTTACTAAATTGCATAAACATAAAAAATTAAAAATAACAAGCAAGTGAATATAGTGGAAAACATATTTTGAGTTTTATCAAGTTGACTAATTTTCAGCAAAAAAAATGCTAATGATTAAAATAAATAACACTCAAATCAGTTAAACAGTTTTATTGGTGCCTTTTGTTTCTTATTTTATTTATCGGTGGGAAGGCTTATGTTTTTAGGCCAGTCATCTCATTCTACAACTTGCCTTACACAGACTGATCCCTTGCAATTCAATTTTTAAAATTCAGTTCATTTTTAAGCATGTACCTTATGCCAGATACTGGTGACACAAAGACAAAAATAATCATTTTTCTCTAGCCTCAAGGATCCTCTGTTCTATGGGGAATGAATCAAAAAGCATTTATTAAGAATCTGCTATTTTCCTGGCAGTTTGCTACTCACTGGGGAGAGAATCACCAAAGTAAGACAGTCCTAACCTCAAGGAGCTTACATTCTAATAGGAGGGGACAATGCATATTTGAAGTCATCACTGGAGATGGGAAATCACATGAATAGTGAACAGAACCACAAGTGAAGATTCCCAGAAAAATTTTAGATTAATATGTTTCAATACATAGTATGGATGCTTTTCCCATAGCAAGAGATGGAGAGGGCAGCTGGGTAGATCAGTGGATTGAAAGCTAGGCCCAGAGACAGGAGGTCCTAGGTTCAAATCTGGCCTCGGAAACTTCCCAGCTGTGTGATCCTAGGCAAGTCACTTGACCCCCATTGCCTATCCCTTACCACTCTTCTGCCTTGGAACCAATACATAGTATTGATTCCAAGATAGAAGGTAAGGGTTAAATGAGAGAGAAGAGACAGAGAGAGAAAGAGACACAGAGAGAGAG
>NC_058131.1:248545684-248786033 GCF_016433145.1 Gracilinanus agilis
AGAGAGAGAGAGAGAGAGAGAGAGAGAGAGAGAGAGAGAGAAAAGAATGGAAAAAAATGGAAAAAAGGAGTTAGGAAGAAGACATGATGAGATCCCTTGGGTGGGTGGCTAGAAATGGTCTGAGGCTGGTTATGTGTGTTTGGAGAAAATAAAACAAAGCCATGAATCCAAACCACTAGACAAAGGGAGCATAACTGACAAGGAATAGTAAAAATACCCTCCCACCCAACTCTTTCCTCCCTGCTCCAAGAAGGAAATACACCACACTGACCGGTAATCTTCTTTCTTACTAGCTGACTGACCCTCTTGCTATAGTGTAAGACTGCTCTGAGTCATGGAGTCAGAAGACCCTAGTTGGAGTCTAGCTCTGTCAAGCTATGCCCCTGGGCAAGGTGCTTTACCTGCCCAGTGTGGAAGAAAAGCGAGTCAGTTAGGAATCAGATAGACTGTAGGGGTTGAAATCCTAGTTCTGCTGTTTATTGCCTTTGATCTTGAGAAAGTCTCTGGACTTCAGTTGTCTCATCTGTAAAATGAGGGCTTCCACTCTGTGGATCTGCAAATGGCAGATACATCTCTGTGCCTCGCTTTCATTTGTGAAATGAGATGAATGAAACTCAGTGCACCTACTTCACTGATTTGCTTTAAGGAAAGCATTTTCCAAACCTTCAAGTCCATAGAAATAGAGACAAATAAATATAAACTAGTACAATTCTGAATGGATAGAGAGAACAACTCTGTTTCTTTCTATGTAGGAAAGTTGCTTTAAAAAATAATAATAATTTAAGAGCCAGGTACTAAAATCTTAGTTGGGAGCAAGCTAAGGCTAGAGACAAGTTCCATGTGATGGGAGCATTAGACAAAAATAAAACAATTTCTACCCTTGAGGAAATGACATTCTTCCTTCTTTTTTTTTCTTCCTTCCTTCCCACCTTCTTTCTTTCCTGTCTTCTTTCTTTCTTTCATCTCTCTCACCTCCCCAACTGAAAAAGCAAAACAAATATAAATAGACAAGCAAAGCATAGTACCGACATGTATACATGTAGGCATGGGCAAAATCAATAGGGGGAGCTAAGTAGCTCATTAGTTAGAGAGAAAGGCCTGGAGATGGGAGGTTCTGGGTTCAAATGTGGCTTTAAACACTTCTTAGCTACGTGACCCTGGGCAGGTCACTTAACTAATCCTCACTGCCTAGTCCTTACCACTCTTCTGCCTTGGAACCAATACACAGTAATGATTCCAAAACAGAAGGTAAGGGTTTAAAAGAAAAGAAGAAAGAAACAATACATTAAAACTGCATATATGTAGGCATATGCAGAACCTATGGAGAAAAATAAATAATAAATAAAGAGGAATTAGGAAGAGAGGGCACTAACAATTCGTTAAAGATCACAACTTTTATTTTTTTTAATTCTGAATTTACACACCAAATAAAATATATATTTCCTTTTTACATATGTAGACTAGAAAAAATAGTATTGTACATGAAACTAAATCTCTATTATGCCGTTTGCTTTTCTTTTAAAAAATATATGTAGTATATATAAACTCCAAAAATTCTTATCCAAACTCCTGCTCTCATATACAAGTCTCAAATCCTAGAACAAAGACTACATCTCCCTCTAAGGGTTTCAGTGTTATGCCTGAGGAGTCAGGGGTGATTCTTTAATGCCATCAGCTTAAACCCCCACCAATAGTGTATTTCCCCAAGATTAACAGTTGAGAATCATTTTAATCCTCCATGCTTAAGTAGCTTTTTTGAAAAGGGTATTTATTAAGGTGATACAGTAAGAACAACTGGCATCAAATATCCCCCATCCCCATCTAAAAGGGAAAAAAAGGGGGGTGTTCTATATTCTCCCACGAGCACACACAGAATCCAGGGGAAAATGAGCTCAGAGGTAACTCACAGCTCCAAATTGCCGGAAGTCCTTTCTCCCATTTGTGGGATGCTTGGGATGTTCCCCTTTGGCATATTATAGTTTTTTTCCTGGGCCCCTTATGGAGCTATGAATCTATGACCATTTTCCCCTTGGCTCCCAGTGTAGACATAGCTATCAATTGATCAGGAGTTGCTTCTGAGCCACTGATGGGAAAATGTGATGTATCAAATCCTCCTGACTCTTTGAAGTTTGAAAGGTTCTCCAACAGCTAAATACCAGGAAATGAAGGAGACTGGCCAAGACCAAATGAGGCCTGGGTCTCATTTCTCTTTGCCCTGCCCTCTCCAAAAGGTTCAGCTTCAGAGGTTTTACTGGAGAACATACTTGCTCCCCTCTCTCAAATGGCTTCTCATTCACTGGAACTCCAGAGCTTAAATAGATGCTTTTTATACAGCACCCAGAGTTCATGATGGAATTCCTCAGCCACTTGGGAACAGACTTCCTGTCAGTCATTATTTCATTTGATCCAATGGCTTTCAAAGATTTTTCCAGCTTATGACTGAGACTGATTGGTTAGATATCTTATCACTTACTTTAATTAGGCAGAAATATCTTGATTGAGTAAATATTAATTAAATCTACCATTTGTATATAATAAATTCAACATGTAGCTATCAAATCTACCATCTGTGATTCTTTCTGGCCTCCCTTTTCTTTTCTTGATGTACTTTTAAGTGCTTTTATGCTTTCTTTCCTTCCTTCTTTTCACCCCACCCTTTTTTTTTTTTTTTTTTTTTTTTTTTTTTTTTGTAAACCTTTACCTTCCATCTTAGAATCAATACTGTATATTGGTTCCAAGGCAGAAAGAATGGTGAGGACTAGGCAATGGGAGTTAGTCAAGTGGCTTGCCCAGGGTCACACAGTGAGGAACTTTCTAAGGACAGATCTGAAACCAGGACCTCTTGTTTCTGGGCCTGGCTTTCAACCTCTCAACCTACTAAACCATCTAGTTGTCCCCTCTTCTGCCCTATCTTTAATACTTCCCTCTTTCCCACCTCCCCAAAGAAAAACAAAAACGAAAAACAGAACAAAACACTTTTTTTAAAAACAACATACAAAAGCAAGCAAAATAAATTCCCACATGGACCATATCTGATAACATGCTCTATTCTGAGGTGTTGTGGAGATCTATCACTTCTCTTGTCAGGTGTGTCATAAGCTTCAGCAATCCTTTAGTCGTGGGTGGTCATTACATCGATCAGAATTCTTAAGTCCTTTAAAGTTTTTCTTTACAATGTTGCTATTATAGAAATTGTTTTCCTGGTTCTACTCACTACATTCAACAATAGTACAAACCAGCCTCCCAAGATTATTCTGAAACTGCCCATTTGGTCATTTCAAACATTCCGTTCATATCCCATAATTTTTTCAGACATTTCCCAAATGACGGACCCTTCCCCTTAGCTTCCAGTTCTTTGATAGAACAAAATGAATTGTTAGAATTATTTTGGTTTATGTGAGCCCTTCCCCTCCTTCTTGATCTCTTTTTAATATAGATCTAGTAGTAGTACCACTATGTCAAAGGTTACGCACCGCTTAGTGACTTCTGAAGCATCATTCCAAATGGATAGGAAAAGCTTTTTAGAGAAGGGCCTGTTTGAACAAAGTCTTGAAGGAAATGAGAGAATTTGCTTCCCACAAGTATTGCTCTTGTTTTGGTAGATATGAACAGACGGGAACTATTTCCCCTCAGAATCAGGCTAGCCACTAAAATTGTCAAGCTACCCACTTTTAATGAGCTATTTCAGCTGCTGGAAATCTGAAGGGTTCTCAGAAATAGCACAGCCTGTCTGGGATGTAACTCCTTCACATGCCAGGTTTCTTTGCCACTGTGGCACAGAGGAGGATGAATGGAAACTGGTGAGTTCCTGAAGAGGATTTGGCACTCCATTTCCTAGTCTGTCTTTTTCTGAGGATATTATAGCAGGTTCCAGTTCTTTAATAAGTCCATTGTTCTAACACCACAATGGAATCTTCCCAACACCTTCATTCCCATCCCTCCCAGGCCTGAGATGGCCGGTAGAGTATTGCAACTTGCCATTGCATGAGACTGACCATCAGGGGACTGTTCTCTGGACCACTGTTGAAGGGTTTCTTTTTCTTCAAAATAAAAATTTTTTAACCTTTCTGGTTTCCCCCCCAATTCCTTTACCACCTCGCCTTGGTGGCAGCAGTGCAAACATAACAGACACACATCCAGCCAAGCGTGAGAAGGTCCTCCAAGTCCCCCAGCCCTTTTCTTGCATAGGGGGATTCAGATTGCTGCCATTTATAAAGGAATCCGAGAGCCTAGGAGTCACAAGCTGAAGCATTCTGGAGGCCCAATTGGCAACTCCACCTTCTCAGGCAGGATTTGTAAAAGGTAATTAGCCCAGGTGAGGCTCATTAAAGCCAGCCTGGAATTCCGCCAGTGTGCGGGAGTGCTTTTTGCCAATCCCTTGATTTTAATATCAATAGCAGAGCTGACTAGGAAGCTGGAGGGAACAGCAGTCAGCACTGAATCTTTTGTACTGATCCCTGTCTCTCTCCTCTACTGGCTCTCCATTAGGGGAGGAAGTTGGCTGGCTTCAAGTGAGAGTCTTTTCCTATTTAACAAGGCTGGGCCTGCCCTTGCCCTGAGCACTAAGTGAAGCTGATGGACAGGGCAAATGGGCAGGCCAAGCCTTGGAATCTGCTGCAGGTAGCTCAGCCAAGCACCAGCATGGAAACAAGGTGCAGTATGATAATTCTCAGCTTGTTTTACTTGTTTATATGGAGCCTCTAGATGGGGTAATGGAGAAAATACCAATCTTGGAGTCAGGAAGACCTGAGTTCAAATCCTTCCTCTGCATTTAACCTAAGTTCTCTCAACCTCAGCTTCCTCATCTGTAAAATGGAGCTAATAATAGCACTTATCTCTCAGGAGTATTATAAGAATCAAATGAGATTACATACATACATATATAGTGCCTTATAAATCTTAAAGCATTAAAAAAAATGTTAGTTATTATTCTAGATTCATCTATGGTGAGAGTCAGGCCTGGAAGGGAAATGAGAGGATAGGTAGTCCAGCCCCAGATTGGCAAAGAGGAAAGATCCCTGGATTTGCAGTGGGAAGACCCGGTGTCTAATCCTAACTGCTGGTTACTGGCTCTGCAATCTTGGCCATCTCTTCCTTCTGGGCCTCATATCCTTTGTCTGCAAAATGAATAAGATTCACAAGAAATGAGGTAGTCACAGAAACTTGGGAAAATTGTATAAATTGATGTAACTGCAAGTAAACGGAAAGAAAATAATATGTGCAATAAACCTAATAATGTAAAGGAAAACAATCCTCTCATTTTATAAATGAAGAAAACAGAGGTTACTATGCTGTGCCCAAAGATTTTTAGCTAGCAAGCATCAGAGGTAGGTTTTTATCCAATATATTCTCTCTCACTGTGCCATACCGCATCCTTTCTTCTTGCCAGGAAAAGAGATAGTAGATAACGGATATATTATAAGGCATATACCATCAGATGCTAGTTTGGTATTCTCTCATTTGTTATAAGATATGTCTATGGGGGCCAGGGGTATAGAATAAGAACTATAGTAAATTATATTTTTTAAGATGGGGAAGTCATGGTGAGGCACAAAAAAATAAATCAACAAAACATTGAGAAATGAAATAAAAATCAAATGAAAGAGGAGATTGAACTAGATGATCTCTTTTATCCCTTTCAATTTAAGATACTCAAAGATCTTCCATTTTCAGGTAAGGAAACTCAAGGCCAGTGTGGGAAAGTGAGGTCCTGTGGCCAGAAAGTGTCCAAACTGGAATACAAATGAGCTTTTCCAAAGTCTATTTTATTCATTTCCATTATGTCATGTTTTTCCTTTCATTTGGGGGGATTTGGAGAAAGAGAGAATTTTAAGGTCAAATTCTAGAACATGACAAGTTCTTTCTCAAACTTTATATTTATAGCTTCTCATTTCATTGGGATTCCATCCCCCTTGTTCTTGATTTCTTTTTTCTTTCCTTACACATTCCCCATGTTTGCTCTTGTCTTTCCTATTGGTAAGTATAAAAAGGTATCATTACCCTTTTCTGTCATTTGTTGTAATTCAGTTCTTTTTCAGTCATATTCAACTCTCTGTGACCCTATTTGGGACTTTCTTGGCAAAGATATTGGCACAGTTTGCCATTTCCTTCTCTAGCTCAGTTTACAGATGAGGAACTGAGGCAAACAGGATTAAGTGACCTGCCCTGGGGCATACAGTTAGTAAGTGTCTGAGGCTGGATTTGAACTTAAGAAGAGGAATCTTCTTGACTCCAAGCCTAGTACTCCATCCACTGTCCCATCTAACTGCGGCTTTTCTGCAATGTCCTCAGATTAGACATGAAACTTGTTTAATTATCTCCCAACACCTTTTATTAGTGTGGGTCATTCCAAGAAGCTATCAGCTTTGATCACATGGATCCTGTACTTGGGGTCCAAATATATTACTACAGTGATTTTCAAACACTTTTAATCTGTCTTAAATGGTTGGTGATGGATATATGTTCATGTGTGTCTATGCATGTATGTGTAAGTCTCAGTGGTAGTGATGAAAAAAAATGCCAAAGAAAGATTGGACCTGCAGAGAAGATAGGCAGATGGTGGGGGGAGGGAAAGAGAGGAAGATAATATATAAGAGAGAGAAGAGGGAGAAAATAGGAAGACAAAAAAAGGAAATGGACCTTTGTGAATATAAAAAATGATATGAATAAATGAGTACATTATACAATATTTAGATTATGTGTTGGAGGAAATGGATTCTAGTTGGCTATACTTAAAAAAATTTTTTTAAATGTATTTACTTTCTAAGATATAGGAATGGGTAGGGAAAAGCTGAGACACTTGTAAATAAATTCTATTAACAAAGAAAAGAAAAATGTATTTAGTATAAGGAAAAATGTATTTAGTATAAGGAAAAAGGTAATTCTCTTACAAGAGTACAAAAGTCCTCTATTTTATCAACCTCTCACCTTCTGCAAGAACATTGGAAGTATACACTTGACATAGGTTCTGGGTTTGAGTTTTGACTTTAATACTTATTTGCTTGCAAATGTGATTAATTTAAGTTGCTTAGCCTCTCTGAACTTCATTTTCTAAATCTGCAAAAACAGAACTAATAAAAGTTTTACTTTGCAGGGTAGTTAAGAGAAGATTGTTCTGTAAACTATAAAACACTACAGAAAAGTGAATTATTATCATTTTTTCTCACTCTCAAGCCCCATAACATTTAGAATCTTTCGTTTCAATTTTACACCCTACCTTTTTGTGTGCATTGTGTGTATGTGTGTATATATGTGTATATATTATCTCCCCTGCAAGCCTTCCTTGAGAGAAGGAACACTTATGTGATATTTGTGTGTGTGTGTGTTTCTCATATCACATAGCCTAATGCCTTGCATATAAGGCATAAATAAATCTTTGTCAAATGATTAAAGAAAGGTTAGAATTATAATACAAATAAAAGGTCTAATATTTTATTGGCCATTCCCAGTTTTTGTGGTTAGGAAGAATACTTACATTCCTCTTTTGGTGGGTAAATATAGCATTCATATAAAGTTTAGGAGGAGAGGAATTAGACTTGTTCTTTTGACCCCAGAAGATACAATGGAAACCAATTGGTCAAAAGCTATAGGGAGGTTGATTTTAATTCAGAATTATAGAAACAGAATGTCAGAGGTGATAGGAATTTCAGAGGTTATCTAGTACCTGAATGGAAAATCCCCCAACAAGAGGTCATCCTACCTCTGCTTGAAGATCTCCATTGAAAAGAAATTCTGCTTCCTGTGGCAATCCAATTCACTTTTCTACATAAGCACAAACCTCCTAGCAATGAAAACCACCCCTTGAAAGGGTTCTTTCAGGAGACAGTGAATCCCCTTCTCATCATGAGACATCTTATACTGTGAGGCTGATGGCTACCTGTCATGGAATTTAGAGAAGTTCATTGTTAAGGATGGTTTGAAATACTTTCTTGCATCTTTCCAACTCTGAGATTATATGTATGGCCCCATGACTTGGCCATTCATATATGGAGATGATATTTGGAGGCTAATCTCCAAAAAATAATTTATTTCCAGAATTTCTGAGGGTCTTTACTACCTTGATAAAATTGGACCTGCAGTTGGACTTCTTTTTTTTTTGGAGCAAGAGTTTTTGTTTTTGTTTTTCCAGAAAAAGGAGTTGTCTTTCTAAGGAGTCAGTAGAACCTCATTAGAAACTCTTCACTGGCTGCTAGAAAGTCCATAGGAAATAATAGTCCTTGACCACTACTGAGGTGGAGATTCTAGGAGGAGTTTGGTGACCTCCTACTATTTTCCTAAGACATCTGGTTGCCTCTGAAAATGATGTACTAAGAAATCTAATGGAAGGGGTTGTATAAATCCCAACACTCCCTCCCCAGAGCATCAAATTAGCATTTTATGAAGTTCCACACCTCCTCCACCCCACCCTGAACTTTCTGAGGGACCACTTCACACTCTGAAAACAGCTCATTCCCATGATTCAACGGTTCGTGGTGTATGCCACAAAATAATTCACAAAATTAGAGTTTGTCATATGCAAGTTTGTAAATCTGATTTGTGCCCCATTAAGTTGATTATATCTTTCATGCCCAAGAAGAAGGCAAAGGCCCTCCCTCCTCCGCCCCTCCTTCCCCCTTCTGTAATCCTCACCCCTCATTTCTCTTCCAGCGCAGCCTTCTTGGCATCTCTGCACCCCTTAGGCTGTGGCATGATCCCAGTGCAGCTCGAGGAAGGTTCATTAAAATGCCACCTTTTTCCGTCCCCACCGGGCACTCCCAGCAGCCCCTAGGGCCATAGCTGGGAAAGAGAAAGCCAGTCACTCACAAGGGGACCCACTCTGAGGACAGGGACATGAGCACAAATGATGGGAGCCAGCAAACAGTTAATGGTTTAATACTTTACAGAAAAAGTCAAGACAGACTTGTGATTCTTGATGTTAATGAAGGTGTCACACATTGTCTAGAGAAAGTTGTGCCTGGCAATCTTCCTTTTTTCGGATGCCTACACCAGTGACATTTCATCTCACATTCAAAGAGCACTACCTTAATGAAATGCATAATTAACATATTCTAATTGTGCTGAGCGCTGTGATGATTTTGACAGAACTCACTTTCCATGTCTAATTTGATGCTAATTTAATCTGTTCCTCTCCCGCTGACATGACCTTTCTTGATTGAGTTTCACTGAGGAAATTTTTTGATGGATTGATTTATCAGCATTGCAGAGACAACAAAGGCTCAGGGTGCATGACAGAAAATAGGATGGGAATGGCCCTCAAAGCCAGTCTGTTCTGAACTTTCTGGCTGTAATGTCCTCTTTCCAGAGACTGCTTGTCTGATCTACTGATGGAATTCGAGAAATGTGACATCGGCGTGCAGGTTTGATGTCACCCATAAATACAGTAAATATCTTATTGTGGTTGCAAATCTCTTGCAAGGAAAACTTCTCAGGGGTTGCAAATGATTCACTAAGAAACTAAATAGGCCAATGTGGGGGGAAAAAAAGTGAAGGAAACCACTGGTAAACTTCATTCCTTTGGAGGCGGGGGAGAGAATACTTTAACTACTTTTGTTGATGGGATGTATCAAAGAGAATGTCCTGAGAGATGAGAGGGTGTCCATCTTAACAGAAAAGTAACACTTAGGTATGAGTGTTAAGCACTGAGATATGTGTGCACATATATAAATACAAACACATATATAATTTTTTTGAGAATGAAAGAATGGAAGATATTATGGAATCAATAGTGGAATTATTCTTACTCATGTTTCTAAAATCTCTTCTAGACATCACTAAAGTTCACAATATGGTAACATGTGAATCTGTGTACTTCTCCTAATTTATGACCTATTTCTTCTTAAAATTTATTCCAATTCTGGAGCTAGTGAAAAACTAAAGCATTGTTATCACCAAACACATGTGGTTTAAGGATTTCATTGATTGATTAAGTGATTTCATTGGTGCAGAGAATTCCCTAATGAGGATTCTTTCTCTATCAGTGAAGGCTGGCAATTCTACTCCTCTGTAATTTTATCAGTTTTAGAAAGTTACCTAGAACACTGAGAGACTGTAGGATAATAGATCTAGATCTAGAAGGGACCATGGGAGCCATCTAACCCAATGCTCTCCTTTTAAAGATGAGGAATTTAGCAGAGACGGTTTTACCCAGAGTCCCACAATTAAGATGTATCAAATCTAGGTCTTCCAGATTCAAAGGCCAGCTTTCTATCTACTATACCATATAATCACTCAACATATGTAATGAACATGCTATTACAAGATCCTTAATAGCACAGAATACAAAAAAATACTAATGTAACCCAGGGGTTCTTAACCTGAGGCTTGTGGATTTGGTTCTTTAGAGTATTTTGATAACCTTATTTCAATATAATTGGTTTCACTTGTAATCTTATATATTTTTATTTAAAAATATTATTCTGGGGAAGTATCAAAAAGCTGCGTCAGGTACAAAAGGAGTTTATGACACAAAAAGAGATTTAAAAAATCTACTATACTAAAACCCTATCCAGAAGGATTTGGCTACAAGAAATATTAACAGGATTTTGTTATCCCTCCGCCAACCCCCCAAAAAATATCAAAGGAGATGTTATAAGTTGGAGGGCTGGATTCTACCTCCTTTAACTCAGTTTCACTTATAAGATAGTCCTAAGCCTCAGAATAACCAGAGAAATAACCAACAAATTCTTGTTCCTGTTTCTGAGTTCTTCCCGACTTCTACATTCTTAAGTGAACACCCTTGAAGCTTGAAATTAGCATTGTCCTCTTCTTAACACATCCTTGAAAACAAGAAACACTCTTATTGACTGGAAAATCTTCCAGCCCTTCTCAGAGGATCAATGCTTTTTTTATGTGCAGTACAAGCTCTGAAAACTCTTTAACCTGCAGTTCATTAAAGTAAAGTTTAATTGCCAACATTACTGGAATGAACATTGCAAACACCAATCACAGAAACACTTAATTTTTAGTTTTAGTACCTCATCTGATGCTCTTATTTGTTGATAAGTATGAATTCTCGTCCATTTTCCTCCAGAGTCATATCTCTGGACAATAAATATTTGGTCATTTGATTTGGTCAATTAAAAAAGAGGTATTGCTCTTTCAGGCTTCAGGATGCTTCCACTAATGGGTGATATCAAGGGCTGTGGCCAAAGGAGTAGACAGGGAAGGTAGTAAGCCAACAGCTCAGAAGGTCCTGGTTTTTCCTCATGTGGTATCTTTTCTAGCTTAAAAGCTTTCTGGAGAATCTAGGAAGCAAAGAAAGAAACAAAAGGAAAATAAAAAATGGCAGAGGGAGATAAAACTCCCCCAAATTGAGTTTGATAATTTTCTCAGTTCAACAGCTTGTGATAAATAGCTGAGGAATTGGGGAGAACCTATTGTAAATGTGTCAAGGCAGGATGCCAAAAGCCTGTTGTTTTCCCTCAGAGTAAGACAGTACCTCATCTTTCCACAGCTTTCTCTTACTTGTGAGTCTGGACACTCGGATTCCCAGTAGGAAATGTGTTGTCCCTTTCAAAGCATAACCACCTCCCCCAGGAAGTATACACTTATTTCATTGTTGGCGCCATGGTTGTCATCATTTCTGGAACTCCTTGGAAGACTTCTGTTTTCAAGAAAAGAATTCTTATTACTTTAGACACCTTTGCTTTCTACAAGAAGTGGTATCCCCCAACTTAAGCACTCACCTTTTTTGTCACCTTTGACTTCAAATGGCTTTGGACTATTTCCAAAAATTAAACCCTCCCTCAAAGGATATAGATATCAAGGCAGTAAAGATAATAGAAAGAATGTGCTCCAGGCTCCAAAGGTAATTCCTAGTGTGTCATCCTCCAAAGGTTTTGAGCAATGGTAGTATGCTTGGAATAAGTGTGCGACTTTCTAAGGTCATTACTTTATAGGAGAGAACACTGATTTAGATGATTCTGAAATCATTGTTTAAAAAGTCTGCCTCCCTACTTTCTAGTCACACTACCTATGCCAGCAGCTATCCCAACTGGCTGGTCCGTGGCTCTCAGCTAGGGACACCTTTCCCTTGACAAATGGCCTGCCACTCCTCTGGGATATGTGATGACTTTGGGAAGGGTAGGATGATTTTGGAATCTGAGAATCCCAAGGTGAAAGACAGACTCAGATCCTTTTATATCTAGTTCTTTTAGATTTTGGTTTTTTTCCCTCTCACATTTCCATGTCTTTGCTCGTAAAAGTCATCTATGCCTGGAGAAAATCCTTCCCCTGTTCCTGGTCTTCATCTTCTCAAATCCCCAATCCCTTCAAGACTTAATCCAGGTACCATCACTTCCAGTAGCCCTTCTGACTATCCTTCCTCTTCCTCTTTGAAAGTCACTTGTCCTCCTCAGATTTCTCATTAGTTTTCTGGGACCTTTCCCTTTATGCTTATGATATTTCCTCTTGTATCATAGATATTTGCCTACATATGTTCAACCTCTCCTTCAGTCATGAGAATAGACTATCTTTCCCCTTGCTATAGGCACATAGAATCATGCCTTGCAAAAGACACTGGTTTTTGTTCCAAGTACAGGCAGGATCAGACCCAGTGCTTTTTACACTTAGCAAGTCTTTAGTATGTGCCTGTCCAGTGTTACACTTATATTTTTAATGGCTCATGTCGGTACTATTAAATGAAAGGAAATGCGCTTTTGTGTTTTCACAAAACAGCAACATATTGTGTCCTTTTTGGCTACGGAGCCAACATGCCACCAGATGAATGTGAGTTGGTTTGACTATTATTGTAATCTGGGGCCACCTTGATACTCCTGGCTATTTCCCTTGATGGAACCAGTGGAGGAATGGGGAAAGCAACATAGCTTGGAGCTGTGCCTGCTCATCAAATCTTCTTTTTCATTAGAGTAGTTCACTTCAATAAAATCCTGGGCATTTTTGATAAGACAGCATCCCAGGAACAAAGCTGTTATGAAATGACTTACTTATAGGCTCCAGCAATAATTTTTGGCCTCAGAATATTGCTGGGTGTTTTTTCATTGTCAGTCGAAAATGAAAATGTAACATTTCAATTGTAATCCATTAGAAATGTAGCAAAAGAGCTGCTATTTGCATTTGATCCACAAATTGGACCAGAATAATGTTTGTGAACTCCTGATCTGCCGATACTCAGTTTTTAAAAAAAATCAAATCAAACCAGATACTCATTAATTCATGGCATTTCTTATTGAGTGAAAAGGGTTGGATTTTTTTCCCCCATCAATGAAGTTTTGATCCAAAGTAAGTCGTAAAATATTAAGCATGATTAAAATGTGAAGAAAGTCGAAGTTTCCCTCTTACCCCAAATAAATTGCCTACTGCAAATAATGTTCAATAAAAAGACTGCAGGCAGTAGGTTAAGGATCTGGTTGAGGAGAAAAATACAAAGGGAATAAACGGGAGATTCCCTTAAACAAGATGCTGATTGTTCTCTGGCATATTTGTTAATGTATTTTTGTTCTTCTTTGTGGAGATAAGTCATTTTTAGACTTCATTCAGCATTTAGTTTGAATCTCTTCTGTTCTGCCTTGAATAGTAGTTATTCGTGTTATCTTTCCCTGCATGCCCCCCCCCCCAGATTAGAGGTTTCATGAGGGCAAGGAAGAGTACTAACTTTAATTTTTCTTTTCCCCTTGGTATGGTACTGCCTGGAAGGTGGCTTAAAATGTGCTTGTTGAATGAAATCAAAATGAATCTTTGTCAAAGGAGGGTGGTACTGATTTTTATGTTGTCATTTCTCTCCAAAATGTCATAGGATCATGAGACCACTTAGAGCTGGAAAGGACTTTAAACACTAAGTCAACCACCTTCATTTTAAATATAAAGTAGCTTAAGAGACTTCATGAGATTTAATGACTTGTCCAGAGTCACATAGACAGCAAGTAACTGAATTTGAATTTGAACTCAAACTCTCTGTCTCCAAATCCAATAGTCTTTCGAACATTCTAGAAGGAACTTCTGGGCACTGAAAATTAATTCTCCTTTCCCCTTGGAAACTGTGGGCTTTATAGCCTAGTAGGCTAGTTCATTTATCCATGTATTTTTTTCTCTAAAGAAAGAAATTATATATTTCACAAGATTGTCATCCATTCTAGGCCACTATCCTTTATGGCTCATGGCACAGAGCACTTAGGACTGGAGTCAGGAACATCTGAGTTCAAATATGCCCTCAGACACTAGCTGTGTGGCCCTAGTCAAGACTTTTAACCTCTGTCAGCCTCATTTCCCTCAACCAAAAAATGGGGATAATAATAATACCTACCTGACAGGACTGTTGTAAAGACCAAATGAAATATTTTTGTAAGCACTTAGCATACTGCCAGACATATAGTAGGTACTTAATTAGTGCATATTTTCTTCCTCTCTTCTTCTCTCCCTCCCTCCCTCCCTTCCTTTTGTCCTTCCTTCCTTTGTTCTGATTACTATGGTCACATGATATTTTTTTAAAGAGTTAGAAAATTATACAAAATATGTAACCAGGAGTTATACCAGTACTGCCCCCTTAGAAAACTGTATAGTCCATTCAGGGCTTTTGGCATCCTTCCTCCCCTGAAGACATTCTTTCTTCTTTTTGGCTCAATTTACAAAACAGCTGGAATCCTCAAGCTCTTACCCAGATGTTCAAGGATTCCCACTGTCCCTTGCAGAAAGACTGGCATCTCACCCACCAAACGTGTCTTCATATACCTCTCCTACTTCAAAACCAAACTTGTCCTCTGTTCCACTCTCTTGAAACCCTACCAGGATGCTGGACTTTATCTGATATACTACTTCATGTTAGATGTGAATGACAGATAATGGCTTAATATCTCAATCTTCCCACAACATGTGCATTTTCACAGTTGGCCTTCAGTACTAAGGTACACAAAGAAGAAAGCAATATGGAAATTTCAGGCATATGGTAGAGCCAGTAGGAGAGATCTCTTTTCATATATAGGGTATCTATAGCTACATGTATTGCCGTAGTTTCTGCTCCTTAAGCAGAACAATAGAGGTGTGGGTGCAGTGGAAGTTGTGGAGGTCAAGAATAAGGCATCAGGTGCCAACAAACTCCTTAGAGTATATATATTTCCAGAGGCTTCTGAATTTAGTACTATTTGTCTTTGAGCCTACAATCTTGGGTACAGTCCTCTCCCACATCTTGAATTTGCCTATGTCTTCTTAGATGTTAAGATCATAGGAATTAGAATGAACCTTAAAGGTCTACACACCCACACCCCCATTTGACAGATTAGGAAACTGAGATCCAAAGAGTTTAAGTGCCTCGTTAGTTACCTAACGTAGGTAGTGAGTGCCAGAGACAGGATTTGAATCCAGTTCCTTGACCTCCGAATACAATATTCTTTCCATTACATCATCCTCTCTTAGTGATAGGACTCTCTGCTATGGTTAAAAGATGTATTTCTCTCTTATGCATTTCAAGGGTGGTTGATCTCTTGCTATTTGGACTCATATCTTCATGGAAAGATAAGTCTTTGCTTCTCTCTCTCTCTTCGTCCTTCAGTGGGCTCCAGGTATAGCTAATTAGAGAGCATTTGAATTTCCTCTGATTTGCTGACTCTTGAATGGTCTGCGCTCTAATGAACACAATCACATTTTTTAAGGGACCAAACTGACCACCATAATGATACTAGAGTCTCTAGAGACTCTAGTGTGATACACAGAGGACCCTTTAGCATCTCGCAAAGTTCACCATGTCTCTGCATAGTCTATCATTGTGCCTGAGCGTCTCTGAAGGATACCTTCCCTAACACCATCACTGTCACTCATATTTCCCAAAAGCACTTTTGATAAGACAGCATCTAGTTATGAAATGACTTACATATAGTAGGATCCAACAATAATTTTATCTCAAAGGGAGAACATAGCAAGGAAACTTCAGCTCTCCTGGAAATACCTAGCAACCCCAAGCCATTTAGCATAAGATCACTGAAAGGGTTGTTGGGTGTTTTCATTGTCAGTCACAAATGAAAATACAACATTTAAATTTTAGCACTTTAGAATTGAAGCAAAGGAGCTGGTTTGCTTGTGATTCAAAAACTGGGCCAGAATAATATTCACCAGCTTTCTGATCTATCTGACCACCACTATAATTATTCCGAAAATAATTCCTTCAGGTCAGTAAATTAGTTAACTCTGCATCTAAGTTCTGAGACTACTTCACATAATTAGATGGCATGGAGAGCAACAACCATAGAATTTCTATTCAGCCCATGATGGTCAAGAGTGATTCTAAAAAAGAACCTAGGCTGCCCAACCCTTGTTACAATCCCTCCCACATCAAGATTCTTTCTATTCTACTGAGAATTCTGGGACTTGAAGAATATGAGGATAAACCTTCAGGATTTTCCATATTGGCTCAGGTTTCAGAAATATTAATAATTGTTTTTATTCAATAGGATAGCATCAATTTTAGCATTTAACAAAGATTGAGTGGGGAATTAGAGATAGAAATTGAAATTATATGGCATTCGAGATTTATTGAATTTCAATCATCACTTCTATTTCAAGGCTCTAATAGGCAAGATAGTATAGTGGCTAGAGACTTCTAGGGCTAACTTCTAAGGCATAGAAGACCTTGGTTTAAGTACACCCTCAGACACAGTCTAACTATATGGCCCTAGGCAAATGACAGCCTTAAAGTGTTCTAGCAACTTTCTAAAACCCTTAAGTTGTAGGAAAGGTAGAGTACCCACCTGTGGTGGTGCAAGGATCTTCACCTCTTAGAAATTCCGTAAACCAATGAAATCACAGATCAAGTCCCTGTCCCTTTTTCAAGTTTCTATGAGAATGTCATAGTTTAAATCTATAAATCTCTTTTTCTGGATTCCTTCCATTCTGCCTAAAAGCATGTATAAATCTTTCCTATTTGGAGGGACCCTCCGGTGATCCTGCTGTTTTCTCTAGTTACTTTCCTATTTCCCTCCTTCCATTCATTGCCAGACTTTTGTAACTGATTTTGTGTCTACATCATTCACTCGCTAGCCCTCGGTAATCTTGTTTTCCCCGTGGATGTAACATTGAAATTGTTTCCCAAAGGTTACTGATGACCCCCCACCCATAACCAAATCCTCATTCTCTGAAGGAGGATTCTTTAAAAGAGCAAGTGTACAAAAGAGGATCATATTGAATTAACAGCTGGGTTGCTACTGTTGCTCTCACTGAGCCCAAGTTTGATACAAAAGACATACATTTCCATCAGGAACATTCTTTCAATAGCATAGACTACTGGCAGCTGGGTGGCTCAGTGGATCAAGAGCCAGGCCTAGAGATGGAAGGTCCTGGGATTCAAATCTGGCCTCAGACACTCCCTAGCTGTGTGGCTCTGGGCAAATCATTTAACCCCCATTGCCTAGCCCTTCCCACTCTTCTACCCTGGAACCAATGCACGGTATTGATTCTAAGATGGAAGGTAATTTTTTTTTTAAGTATATACTGAGATCAGAGCTCTTGAATGATATAAACTAAAGTGCGAAAGATGAATAAGCAATGATACATGAGCAACTACAAGGGCTGAGTTAATTTTTTTTTCACGTTATCGAGATCATTCATAAACATTTATAAACTAATTAATGTCATTTCAGTATTACCTGTTCTGGTATATAATGATTCCTTAGTTATGCTTGCTGTTCAGTTTGGGTGCCTGCATTTCTCACCTAATTTTTTCCTACCAAACAACACTTTCAGCGACTCAGGTCAAATCCTACCTTCTCCAGCAGCTCCCACACCTGCCAGTGCCTTCTCTCTGGGATTGCCTTCCATTTACACTACATCTATCTTCTGCATCCCTAGTTATAACATGTTGTCTCCCCCATTAAAATGTGAGCTCCTTAAGGTCAGAGTCCATGCTTTTGCCTTTCTTTGCATCCCCAGCACTTAATGCAATGCCTGGAAAATAGCAAGTGTTTAATAAATTCTTTTTAGCTGACTGACTAGCTCCAATGATGAATGGTTTGGGGTTGCCAGGTACTTGTGGGAAAACTAATTTTGTCCTGCTATGTTCCCCTGTGAGTATGTAGGATCTAATTTGTTGACTGTGGAGGGAAATGGGTATGTTTTGTTAGAACATAATGTATATTAATGCCTGTAAATGCTTAAAGAAACATACAACTCCATGAGATAGGCCATGTCTCCTTGATAGCAAAACATAGAACTAGGAAAGAAAAATTCTGTCAATGAACCAAATGTTTTGCCTAAAGAATGTCAAACATGTAGCTAGTTGGGAACAGCTTGATGGCAAATTAAATGCCTTCCTTTTCATCTGTCCCATGGAGAGGGCCACAGAATCTGGGACCAGATTTCAAAAGGAGAAATCACAAATCAGTGAAGATGAAATCAAATTGCCGGGGGGAGGGGGAGAAGAATTGCTTTTCTCAGGGTCACTCTAATTATGGCATGGTCTATACACAAAGAAAGAAAAATAAATTGAATTCTACTGACCAATTCTTTTTACAGAGTTATAGAGTAGGAAGCAATCTAATCTCTAATTCAACTTGTATCTGATCAAGAATCCCCACAATAATATATTATCAAGAGGTCTTCCAGCTTTTTCCCTTTAAGACCTTCAGTGGATGGCATCGGGAGAATGTATTCCTTTCCAAGGCAGGCTATATCATTTGGACTCGGGTCTTCCTCATTCTAAGTTCTGTGCTCTGCCCACATGCCATCTGGCTGCTCTGAATGATGGCTCTTCCCCTATGTAGAGACAGCTATTGCGTCATCCTTATGTCTTTTCTTCTCTAATCTTTTAACATCCTCATGTCTTTTCTTCTCACATAAAGCATCTCCAGGTCCTTCGATTGGCATTCATATGGAAAAACATCAAAGCCCTTTACCATTAAAGAAGCCAAATTATAATCAAACAATTGGTCATTGTTAGCCAAACAACCCATAGTTTATGAGGGTCCGATGTAATTATTGTTCTCTCTCGAACTGTATATTTTGTGCAAACAGATCAGTGTCAAGTATACCTAGTCTCTTTAGTGTAGTATTCTGTTCACAGAAGGGACTCGATAAATTCATATTACCTTTCTGTTTTCATACTGGCATTAGATTATACGGTGAAGGAAAGAGCTCTGGACTTAAAATAAGGAAACACGTAGTTGAGTTGCAACTCAGCCACACTATGAGTTGTATAACCTTGATCAAATTGTTTCTCTTCTCTGAGCCTGTTTCACCTCTTATTTCCAATAAAAGCAACAATAATACTAATGACATATAGCAGAGGGTCAAGCAAGGTAAGCACTGGTCAGTTGCATCCCCCAGTCCACTTGATAAAATTATAGGGTGTGCAACTTAGTCAAAAAGGGGCACCTCCTACAGAACCAGAGTGCATCATGGGAGGAATTGCTTCCTTTTCTGTCAAAAGTCTGTGTTCTACAATTCCATCAAGTGATTGGAAAGGACCCAGTTAATCAGAGGATTCCTAATAACCTCCTCTCTTGATACAAATAGGAGACACTAGTATAGTGATTTACATTTTTACAAAGCACTTTCCTCATAATAATAATCTTCAGAGGTATAAGTAATATAATCCTCATTTGATAGATGAAGACACTGAGGGTCAGAGTGTTAAAATAGCTTGGCTAGTATCAGAATAGCAACCTAAATGTAAACAGGTCTTGACTCTGACAATCTACATTTTCTTCTACTACATAATATTCTCTTGCTAAACTCTAGATTACTGAGAGGGTCATAATGAGTGGAAAGGAGATTTATAAAGCATAAAGTATCAAACAACAGATATACATTACTGCTTTCTTTGTTCAAGATGCCTGGTAATTCTCATTTATTTATGACTAGAAGAAGCTAAACTATCCAAAGGAAAACCCAAGACTCTGTATCTGAAATGGAGTAAAGGTCATTTCTGAGATAAAAATTTTAGCTCTTGTGATGAAATTTTTGAGGGAATTTGGGCTTCAGAAAAGAATTATATTCTCACGGGGAAAAAAAACAACACATGTTTCCAAATTAAGATTAACTAGAATTCGGCAATTAAAATAAGATTCTACAATTGGTATATTGAGGTCTCTTATTTTTCCCTGTCAGTTTGACAGTTATTCTTGGTTTGCCTTATAGGGGAAACCTCACAATCCCAATCTCTCTGAGCTATCACATGACTGGTTTGTGTGTTCCCTCAGTCTCCCTTGGAAGACCCCTCATGTGGAAGTTCTGAATAATCTGTTTATTCTTACATTGAAAGAAAGCAAGTGAACAGAAGATGTTATGACATGGGCCACTTAGGATACAAAGACACTGAGGAGACATTACTGAATAACAGCAAGAACAACAAAATCCATTTTACTTTAAACCGAGTCTGTTTATTTTTTCAACATGGAAATGTCTTTGTGATTCTCCAGCCATGGAAAAAAACTGGCAAATATCTTTTTTGAAGTACCATTGCTACCAATCTAAATTCTCTGATAAAAAGACCAGGCTTTAATGTGTTAATAAAAGGAATTTTCCTGAGCTAGGGATAAACATTTAATCATTTAACATCCTTTTGACTGATGCCACAATAGTTACGTGTCAATTTCATTATAAAACAGATGGTGAATTCTGTAGTGAGTTTCTCTGCATCGTCAGTGAAACTTCAGTG
The DNA here is from genome assembly GCF_016433145.1 of Gracilinanus agilis. Classification (NCBI taxonomy): domain Eukaryota; kingdom Metazoa; phylum Chordata; class Mammalia; order Didelphimorphia; family Didelphidae; genus Gracilinanus; species Gracilinanus agilis. Next base: position 248,566,281 of record NC_058131.1, read on the forward strand.
GACTAGAATATGACCCTGAAAATAAGACTGAGAAGAAAGTTCCTTTTCTTTTTTCCAAATTGTATTCTCATTCATAATCCATTAGTAGAGAAATGAGACAATTGACATATAAAAAGAAAAAGGTAACTTGGACTCATTTGATGAAATAGGTTACAGGAACCATCCATTCATTCTCAAGAGCAAACCAGAGCTTCTTGCCACCTGATATACACTTAAATTTCCCAAATGCATATATTTTTGATCATTCTTTGATAGATTTAATTTTTTTTCACTCGATTATAAAGGAAAACCATTGCCAATCTCTTAACAAGGTCTTGTTTTATCTAGTTTTTCAAAAATCTCTCCCTAATATTTCTGTTTCAGTCAATCCCATAGTAAATGCTTTGAAGGAACATTTATACGCGGATATTTTTCTGTAAAAGATCTCCTACCGAAGCTGTGACCAACCAGTGGGTTAATGAATATGCTGTCCATTCTAGAGTACCACATACTGCAAATTTGTAATCATCTCCCCCCCTTCCCACTCCTTTGTTATTACTGGTTCACATTATAAAAGTGTTTCAGTGCTTGAAATATTTAACTACATTTGTCATATTTAAAGATCTTACTTGGGCCCCGAATTTCCCTTGAACCATTACTATATTTTACTAGTGGAAATACCAGAAAGGAGATATCAAATGGTATATATAAATAGGGAACTATATATTATTACCAAAATGAGAAGTAGTTGGGATCCCTAGAAGGACCTTGGAGTTAAAAGATCTGAGTTCCAGTGTTAATTCAGATACTAAGTAGCTATAAATAATCCTGAACTAATTACTCTAGCCCTCTGAGACTTCATTTCCTCATTTGTAAAATGAAGACAATACTTTCATTTTCTAACACACTGATTTGAGATGATAAAAAGGTTTTGTAAATCTTTAAGGCATTGTAGAAATATGAGTTATTATTATTGTGTGATGCTATACTAAAAAGATAGAATAATAATGCAACACTACACAGACTCCCTTTTTTGTACTTATCAAGTAAAGGTTCTATTTTATCATATACTCTAGATTTGGAAGGGGCGGTAAATCAAATTGAAAAGATTTGGAAAAAAGAATAGGCAGGATCCCTTGTATTCTACAGAGGAAATCAACCAAGAAGGAATCTTCCAAGAATGAAATCTGAAGGAACAAATGTGAGGATATATAAACAAAGAAACAATTCTAGGGAGGAAAGGGGGAGTTGTCCATGGAGTCTGATATGGATACATAAGGAAGTCAGCAACCAAATTAGGTTTTTACAACACACAAATAGAAGATGAAAGCAAGAACAGATAACAGAGGATGAATAAAAAAGCATGGTCTATTTCATGAATAATAAAGCTCAAAATGAACTGAATCTGGAAAGGAAAGAAAAAAATTAACAAAAAGGCAGAAGTGGTAGCATAGCTATAGTGCAGAAAAAAGAAGAATCAAAGGAGAGATAGGAACAGTTGCTCGGGTTGTATGGGACAATGATAATCTCAGACATTCCATCCAAATATGATATCCTGGGGTTCTCTACTAATAGTCTCCTGGCATGACCTCAGATCTCTGAACCAATCAATGCCCTTCCTCAACAACAAGGAAGATGCATTCTCTCCTCATGAACCAAAATAGAAGTTTGGATAATGGCTTAATTTGGCTATTTCCCATTGCTCAGCTGCAAGTAGCCTGGCTCCTGTAAGTGTTAAAATTAATGGCTTGGCTACATATATGAAAATTATAAATCTTTTATTTATAAAAGAGGTGAAAGTAGAGAAATACAAAAGGATAGAAAAAGACATTAACCTATCTAACTAAATATTGTTCCAGTGCTTGGCTCAGCCAGGACTTGTTAACTTTCAATCAGAATTAAACTATCTCCAGAAGACAGGAAGGGAAAACCAGCTATCCACTCACCCACAACAATGACTGGAGCTGAAGGTGACTCCTGAGGCTGACTTTCTCCTTTGAGCCAACCTTCTTCTTGAAGCCAACTTCCTTCTTGGAGTGACTCTCTTCTTGGAGTTCACCCTCTCCTTCTTTTTGACTAGCCTCCTTTACCAGCCTCCCTCCTCAGGGATTTTCATGGCTTTTATGGTGGTTTCCTGTCCCTGCCCCTTTTCATGGGGGCCAATCACAGTTTCCAAATTGTCTGAGTTCTCACCTTTGGAACCTCACCTTTCTGAGTGTGTGAACTCTTAGTTTCTGGCTTGTTCTCATCTAGCATCAAGTAAGATGTGAATTCACTAAGTGGTTTGTGAGCTCCTCAACTCTTAAATTTCTGGCTTGTTCTCACTTAGCATTAAGTAAGGTGTGAACTCACAGAGAACCAAGAATTCCCTTTTACACTCCATTCTGGCATCTAAGAGAAACACAAAAGTACCTACAGGACCTGAATCCTAAACAATGGGTCTAACCTCACAATCAGCTCTATTCTGGGAGCATCAGCCCAGGGAATCTGAGGATTGTTGTGCCTACTGGCCCTTTCATAATACTGTCATCATCAGAGGATGGATAAACAGAGAACTTGTCCCAGAGCCTGTCAGCTTCTTCTGTATTGATGTACACTCCAAGATGATACTCTACATTCTCTACCATTTGGCCAGGAATTCTGAATTTAAGGGCTAGATCAACAAAAACTGGCACCTCTGTAAGAAGCCATCCTTCAGGGAAAATGCCATTTTTGCAGCATCTTCCCTAGGACCATGTTGTGATGGGAAGCTTTTGACCTGGTGATAAATAACAATCTATCCAAGGTCTCTTTCAAGAACAAAAATAGCAATATGCTTGGACTCCATTTACTGTCCTAGATCATATTTTCTATTTCCATGTTTAGGGTTCAACCATCCCATGATTAAACAGGTTTAGAAGCACCAACACATACAAGTGGCAACTGGCTTTATTTTTTTTAGGAATTTCATATATATATTTACACACACACAAATGAACATTATCAAAGATGGGCTAGATAAAGGATAAAGTTCACATGAGGCTGGAGCTAACAGGTTTAATAATTAATAAACTATTTGTAAACTATTTGTTCAATTTAGATTTGTTGGCAAGTATATGGTTATGCCTTAATCTTTTGATGAGATTTCTGGCCAGAGAGTTGGCCACTAGGAGGTGAATTCTTTGGCCATGATGACTCATGAAAGTAATTTTTAAAAAACAAACCAAAAACCCTATTGACAGATGCTGATGAAGATTCAGAAAATGCAGCAGCCCACTCTGCTGATTACACAAATGTGTAATCAGCAGAGTTAGAAAAGGCCTGGGGGACAGCGTAGGAAAGGGGTTCTGACCCTTTTTGTGATATGGGCCTCTTTGGTAATCTGCTAATGCTTATCTGAGGAAGCTTTTCAATGTATAAAATAAAGTCCTTGTGGGGCAGCTAGGCAGTACAGTGGATAGAGAGCCAGGCCTAGAGAGGAGAGGTTCTGAGTTCAAATTTGATCTCAAACACTTCGTAGCCATGTGACCCTGGGCAAGTCATTTAACCCCAATTGCCTAGCCCTCACTGCTCTTCTGCCTTGGAAATGATACCTAGTATTGATTCTAAGACAGAAGGCAAAGGTTTTAAAAATAAATAGATATATATATACATACACAAAGTACATAAGTTTACATGGAAATTGATCATATTGAAATAAAGATGTATTTTTTTCCCATCAGAGTTAACAGACCCTCTAAAATGTATCCATGGCTCCTTTGTGGGGTCTTTTGGCCTCAGGCTAAGAACCTCTGTTCTGGTATAACCCTATCCTGCTATTTTATAGATGAATGACTTGAAGCTCTGAGAGAAGTAAATTGTCCATGCACACATAGATAATCAAGAGTGAAATTAGGAGTAGAGTCCAGATCTGCCAACCACTAGGCCTGTGTTCATTCTCTTATACCCTGTGATCTTCACTATTCTGCCTATTTATGGGAGAAAGCTACTTAGTTGAAAGTAGAAGGTAATAAAAGTCACAATGGCCATTTTGGCAAATTTTGCAAAGAAAAGTAGAGCATGATGGCATAGAATTGGGTATGACTGAAAGGAGCCGACTCTCCAGCTTGTGTCTATTCAGCTAGGTGATATAATAAATTGCCTATTGGATCTGGAATCAGGAAGATCTGACTTCAAATTTGGCCTCAAATATTTACTACCTTGGTGACTGATAGGTTATTTAATCATTTTTTTTGCCTTAGCTCCTTCAATTGTAAAAAGAAAAGAATAATAATTTCTACCTTCAAAGGTTGTTTTGAGGATCAAATGAGATAATATTGTAAAGCCGTTAGCACAATGTGTGGAACATAGATAGTGGATACTTAAATGTTTCTTTCCTTCATTCTATCCTCCTTCCATCTTTCCTTCCTTCCTTCTTACTCTTCTTTTTACCCTTCCTTTCTTCTTTCCTGCCTTCCTTTCTTGCTCCCAGCCAAAGGCCTCTCTTTCTTTTCTTCAAAATAGTAAACCACTTTGAATCAGTCTACAGCTGGGAATTCATGATCATTTTGCTCTGAACTAAAGTTTATTATTATCATGAGTCTGAGGGGAAAGTTTGCTAAGAAGATTAATAATATGAAGATGGTTGTGGGAGTAATGGGTAGTTTGTCTAAGGAAACAAGAAGCATTCAAGACTTTTAAAACCTCGCAACATCTATTTTCATGAAAAGAATTGCCAATTACAAAAAATGGTTCCTTGCTATTCATTAAAATACTATAGTGTTGGCTGCTTCTTTACTTGGCTTATCTTTTAAAAAAGTATTACTTTGTGTGACTATTTGAACTCTGAGAGTAATAGCCTCACATTTCTTTTCAAATATCCTGTAATTCAGACTTTTCTCAAACTCAGATTGGTTTTCTTTTCTACTTTCCCAAAGAAGCAAAGTTTACTACCTTCTTCCCTTAAAACACCTCTCTGGGATCAAAAGAGACTCTTGTATTGGGATAAAGACCTAACCTATGACTCCATTGCTGTAGGGGCCTTCCAGATGGGCAAACTCCTTTTCCCAATGTGACATACCTTTCCTGCAACTTTAGCCTTGGAAAATTGCCTAGGGCACTGAGAGGTTGAGTGATTTGCCCAGGGTCATAGGAGTATATGTCAGAGGCAGGACTTGAACCGAGGTCTTACTGAACCTACTAGGATCAGCACTCTATCCCACTATCATTGTTGTTCTGTCATATCCTACTCTTTGTAATCCTATTTGGGGTTTTCTTGGCAAAGATACTGAATGGTTTGTCATTTCCTTCTCCAGCTCATTTTACAAATGAGGAAATTGAGGCAAACGGAGTTATGAACTCAGGAAAATATATTTTTCTGACTGCAGGCCTGGCATTTCATCCACTGCACCAATAGTTACCTTATCTCTAGGATAGAATAGGGTGAGTTATAGATTAGTTTCCAGAACAAGCTTTTGACTAGTAAGGAAAATCAAGGACAAATCTAATTATTTTTATTGTTTCTCTGAGTCTCTAATAATAACAATAGCAATTTCATGAATTTCAGATAATGAAAAAGCCATGAAATTTTGATGCAATCAAATCATTTCTATACAATGGTGTGTAGGAGACATGCTCCAGTTTATAGAAATTGTTCTCTTCTATATGTAAGATAGAGTGTCATGATCACAGTTTACAGGAGGTCACCTAACTTGGCTTATCTCTATTGAGGAACTTTTCTCTTCTGGTGTAACCAAATACTCTCCAATCCTTGCATTATATGTATCCTGTTGAAACAAGTGAGCAGATGAGCTGTGAACAACCAAAGAAACTCCCATCCCTGTGACATTTTCTAACTGCAAAACAATATGGTATATAGTAGAAAGAATAGGAATCTAGAGATTATACCTAGTCAAAGGATCATATATTTAGAGCTAGAAGGAATCTTAAAGACTGTAAAGTCTTGCCCTATCATGTTATAGATATGGAAACTAAAACTCAAAGAAATTAAATGGCTTGCCTGAGATTACACTAATATCAATAATAATAAGCATCTTTATAACAACTACTACGTGCCAGACACTTTGCTAAATATCTTACAAGCTATTTCACTCGGTCCTCACAACAACTATAAGAATAACTCTATTATCATTCCCATCTTACAGTTGTAGAAACTGAGGCAAAGATTAAGTCACTTTTCCAAGGCCACACAGCTAATAGATATTTGAGGCAGGATTTGAACTCAGGTTTTCCTTAATCCAAGCTCAGTGGTCTGTCCATGGTCCCATCTAACTACATCATAAGTACTAAGGAATTGAACCTATACCCTCTAACTCCAAATAAAGTACTCTTTCTACTGTATCATCCTGCATCTAGTTCTAACACTAACTAGCTCTCTTACCTACAGGTATGGATTAGACTAGTCAGCTACTGAGGTTCCTTTCAACTCTCAAATTCTGTGATTTTATGTTTTGGTGATGTTGTTTATTGAATAATTTTCAGTCATGCCCAACTCTTCATGGTTCCATTGGGATTTTCTTGGAAATGTTACTGGAATGGTTTTCAGTTTTGTTTTCCAGCTCATTTTATAGATGAGGAAACCGAGGCAAACAGGGTTAAGTGGCTTGCTCAGAGTCACACAGCTAGTAAGTGTCTAAGGTTGGATTAGAACTCAGGAAGAGGTTGGACAAATTGATTTCAAAGGTCTTTCTATGTCTGGCATTGAATATTCTAAGGACCTTTTCAGTTCTGATATTGTTTGTTCCACGGTCCTTTCCAATTCTGACATTCTACTTTTTATAATCACTTCTGCTTCTATAATTCTGTTTTCTATTCTAAGGTACTTTCCAGTTCTAAAATCCCATGACTCCATGAGGTCTTCAATATTGAATGTCTACTAGAATCATGCTAGGTACATAAACATGATAAAAAAAATTATGAGAATATGTTGAGTAGTTCAGGATAGTTGCATGGTCAGGAAGGAAATACAGGACAGTTCATTGTGTATTTAAATCCCCCAGCCTTCTCTAAGAACTACTAATGAATTTGGAGGCACACTCATTCCTGTGGTATTCCTACATAGTTGCCTCCTCCACAGTTCAGAATCAATTTCAAAACGCCCACATCCCTTGAAAGGCCAAATCCAACTGAAAAAGTTGATGAGCAAAAAACTAAACTCCAGAACGAGAACATTATGTCCTCTGATTAATTCCTGTATCTGCTACTCCCCCTCTTCCATGATGAAAGTCCAATGTCTGAGTCTGGAAAGATGGCTATCTGGGCATTTACATGAGTCTCTGTGAGAAAGAAAAGCAAAGTATTTATCTTTGTACCAGCTCATAAAAGAAGTTGAGGAAGTACTCCATGCTTTGTCTCATCAGATCTAAATGATGGTTTTATTATCCTCCTTTATGTATCATTTCTGATGGGTCCATTTATGGCCTTTTAAGGCAGAACCTAGTGAATGTTAAAGTTTAAATATCTTGTTCTTTTGAGGGAAGGAAAAATTGATAAGAAGAGAAAATGGCAAAAGATGTGCCCACTCTTAGAAATGTGATTATAAAGGGAAAGGATCAGGAATGGTTCATTTACAGCCATTGTATGGTCCTCTCCAACCCAGGACATTCTCATAAGAATTTTAGATCAAATGGAGTCATGGAATTTTACAGTTGAAAAATACCTCAAAGGTCATCTAGTCTGAACTCCCTGGCACACAACTGGGAGAACTAAGACCTAAAGAGTGTAAATGTTGTGCAATCATATGAAGTAGAATGCCCCAAAATCACAAGTCCAGGTAGAGACTAGTGCAGTGATGGGTTGGGCAAACTTTTTAAAGAGGGGGCCAAAGGAAATGCTCATCTGTCAGTCTGTTTCTAAGGCAACTCTTGTGAAGTTTCTTTGTATTGTATCCTACTCGCTGTATTCATCAGATTAGGAATAATGTCACGTGGCTGGATAAAACATTTCAGGGGGTCTCATCTGGCCCGCAGGCAATAGTTTGCCCATCACTGGACTAGTCAGAACTTGTATACATATTTCTTGACCACCACATCCTCACCCCCTACTCCTAGGCCATTGTTCTTTCTTTAACACCATAATCCTCATGTACTCTTTACAAAAGTGATTATACATTGTAAGGAGAAAGCACATAGTGAGATTTTAAATTTTTTTTGTATTTTTGATGTGAGTTTTATATTTTGATATGAATCATACAGCCCAATCATCTATCTCTTTTTTCTTAGCAATTAAAATGAATCCTAAATGTTTTAAGTATGCTATGCTAGGCAATCAAGACACAAGAATTAGATAAGTCACTATTCCTATTTTCGTGAAGATCATCACCTACTATGTCTTTAGTAGTAATAGTAGTAACAAAAATAATAACGACCAGAGCTAGCATTTATATAGCACATTAAGGTTTATAAAAAAACACTTAAATATTATAGATATTTTTATATTTGATTATGTATTACATTTTATAATAATAGTTATTATTAATAACTGACAGTTGTAGAAAGCTTTGTTTTGTGAAATGCTTTTGCATATATCATTTCATTTGAGTTTACTACAACCCTGAGAGGTAGCTACTACAAATACTGTTTTCCCACTTCACAGATAAGGAAACTGAGGCAAAGACAGATTAAGTGATTTTCCTGGAGTCATATAATTAGTGTCTAAGGTGAAGTGTGAAGTCAGATCTTGCCAACTCCAAACAGAGAATCTATTCTACCACATCAGGCTATCCCTTCTGTCTTTCTTCTTTAACATTTAAATTTATTTATTTACTTATAAAATATCCAGTTAACTCCCTTCTTTCCTCTCCTACCCCCATTAGAGAAGGCATCATTTGACAAGAAGATATAGGTATATGTAAAACTATGTCTTATTTCTATTTATCAGTTCTTTCTCTGGAGGTAGACATACACAAGTTATTCTTCAAACAGTATTTCTGTTGCTGTATGTAATGTTCTGCTCATTTTATTCTTCATAATTTCATGTAGATCTTTCTATGTTGTTCCAAAATTAATCTGCCCATCATTGTATTCCATCACAATCATATGCCATATCTTATTTAGTCATTTACCAATTAAAGGGCATCCCTTCAATTTCCAATTTTTTGCCACCTCAAAGAGAGCTGCTTTAAATATTTTAGAACAAATACATTCTTTTCCTTTTCCCCTGATCATCTTGGGGAACAAACCTAATAGTGATATTATTAGGTCAAAGAGTATATACAGAGTGTTATGACTCTTTGGGCATAATTCCAGATTGCTCCCCAAAATGGCTGGATTAGTTCACAGTTCCACCAACAGTGTATTCATGTCCTCATTTTTCCATATTCCCTCCAACATTTGTCATTTTGTCCTTTAATCATTTTAGCCAGTCTGAAAAGTATGAGATGATACCTCACATATTTGTCTTTGTTAATTACTTTAATGTATCTAATGAATAAAATTTTACCCTAACCATGTAAAATTATAAATTTTCCCCTAGTTCTTTTAACCCCTGACCTATTACTCAACATCTTTTTACCCACCTACTGCTAAGCAGACAATTTGTAAAATAAGAGCTATAGGCCCACAACATAAGGACCCACCAATGAGTTTGTAAAATAATTATAAGACCAGAAAGACTGCCATCTTGTCCATTCAAATATCACTGACTGCTCCAAAACTTTAGCCCTTTAAAAGGTACGTAGCCTTGCTTGGTTTGTGCTAATGGCTCACAATTTTCTGGTCTTCTTATCTTTGATTCCCTTCCTCACACTCTGGTCTAGTTCCATAGGCCTAAATGCTGATTCTCACATGTGATGTTCCATCTGAAATCTCTATATTCTTTTTCTGACTAGTCCTTATGCCTGGAATGCTCCCCCTGTCCTACGTTGGTCTCTTAGCTACTCCTAGCATCCTTAGAGGCACAACTAAAATCTTACCTTTTATAGGAGAATTTTCTTAGTTCACTGAATGGCTAGTGCTTTCCCCTCTGAGATCATCTTTCATTTAGTCTATATCTATCTTGTATGTACCTCATTATTTATATTTTATCTACACCATTAGAATATCTACTCCATTAGAATTGAGGGCAGGGATTGTTAGGGGCTCTCTTTGTATCCCCCAGCACTTAGCACAGTGTCTGGCCGGTAGTCAGGACTTCATAAATGCTTCTCAATAAATTTTGTTTGAGAAGATCTAAGCAAGGAAGAAAAAATTGCTTTGATCCTCAATTCACACATGCGGAGCAAAGCACAAAGATAAAGTAGCAGGGACGGGAGAGGAAAAAGTCACAGAACTCAAGGAACAATCTGTGTGGTACCTAAAACAACTCCACTGAGTGAATGAATGGTCTGTTCAAGATAAAGAGAGGGAAATGCACTGATACCTGCCTCAGAAATATTTCTATGTCCTTCCTTTTGATAAATCACAATACCTCTGTCTCCCTGTTTTAGATGCAAGGAATAAGATATATAGTGGAAACAAGTAACTTGGGTGAAAACTATATTGTTGTTGTTGTTGTTGTTTAATGATCCCTTACATTATAAATGTAGATTTTAGCAGTTATGTTGTGCTTTATACATATTATCTTATTAGACAAGTGAACAACTACTTGTCAGAAATGTTATAGAAGATAGCCATGAATTGAGCAGGATTGGGGTTGGATAAGATGGCCTTGAAGATCCCTTCCAACTCTGAGAGTCTATGATTTTCCCTGTTGCACAAGATTATTGTAAAATTGAAATGAAACAATGTATGTGAAGAGTATATAAATGTAGGCTGTGATTATTACATAGACAGGTTTGAGATTCTTCCCAACACCTCCATGTTTCAGACTGAATGTGAGGAATTGCATAGCTTTTATACCCAATCATTCCCTGAGTAACACTTAAATTAGAAAATAATAGTATACCTCACATTTGGCAAGAGACTTGACTAAGCAGTCATCCTGAGGACAATTAAGAATGAAGTTGGAAAGAGGACAACAAACAAATGAAAAATAGAAAAGATCTGTAAAGATTTCTCAGTATAAAGGAGTTACCACTTTTGGATTTTAGCATGATAGAACCTGAAGCCCAACAGATGAAATATGAAAAAGATCTATAAAGATGTGTATGACAAATACTTCCATTTTCAATTCACTGGAGTCATCACACTTGTGTTCTAGCACCACAGTCCCTAAGAAGGTCTGTGTTAAAGCTAACATAATTCTGACGCCATTGAGGATTCAGTTCTCAAGAGCAAGACACCAGAGGAGAGAAATCACAGACCTTATTTTTACCAAAAAGTTGATTGGGAAAATATTAATAACTATTGATCCATGTGATTATGTTCCCATCTCTATAAGAATATTATGAGAATAATCTTAATGGACACCATCAGGTTCCCTGATGAAAGTAGGAGAAGAAAACAGGCAATCTTGTCAAACAATATTCTAAAGCAAATGGCTACACAATTGATTGACAGGTATGGAAAATATAAGATCCCACTCTGTGGGGGCATAAGTATATAAAAGTACTTCAATCAGTAGATTGAAACATCACCTTAAAAGCTTTCTTCCAAAAAATTTTTTCATATGCAAGTGCCATTGGAGTAATAGTTGTACCTCTCTGATCATAAATATCAAGCAAGGTACAAAGCAAGGAGAGATATATGTTCACCAGAAGTACTTATTACTCCCACCCAAGATCTCTGCTGCAGAACCCAGATGGGAAAGGGATTTCCTATAAATGGTGAAGTGATACAGATGTAATGATTGCATCAAGCCTAAAAATATTGCCAAGGTTTTTGAGTGAGATTCATAATCTTTTAAGAATACAGCCTAACTATTCACACAGAGGGAAAAAAAACAATAGGACAAAGAATATTTATTGTCTAGCTATTTCCTCGATATCCCTTGGGGTTGGTATATCTATTTATATATCATAGTCATATACTCCTCATGGAAAATGGACTGATTCCATCATTGAGCAGGAAAAGAAGGAATGAGTCCAATTGCCTTTGGAAAATTACATAGTGCTTTTAATAATCTCATATTTCTCCTCATTACAGAGATCCTTATCTTTAACAATAATTTTTTGGAGAGAATAGGTGACTGTAGTGAGAATGAGGGATAGCCAATTTATGTGCCCCCATTGGCATCTATATATCTACCAGTGCAAATTACAATCTCCCCATCACTTCGTTAGCCTGAAAAAAAGAAGACTTTGAAGGACATATCAGGCTTTGAGTATTTAAAGGGCTACCATATGCAAAGGGATTAAACTTGCTTTGCTTATAACATAGTGCACTATGACCAATGAACAGAAATAACAGGAAAGCAATCTAAATTCAGGAAAGTATACTTAAAAAAGACAACTTCCCCAAAATACAATGGGCTGCCTCCCCAAGGAGTGGGTAACCATCACTATAGGTCTTGGAGTAAAGTCTAGATTACCATTTGTTGGGGACTATCCAATCTGCCAATCCAACAAAGGAGCTCATATCCATAGAACATCAGTCTTGGGAATTAAAGCAAGTATTATTATATCTCCTTTACACGTAAAGATATTGAGGCCCAAAGAGGTTAAGTTGGGTCTTTAAAATGCCAACTAAAATCTGCTTTTATAGGAAGCTTTTCCCAACCCTGCTTAATCCTAGTACCTTCTCTCTTTTTTCCTCTTTATCCTGTGTATTGCTTATTTCATATTTGTTGGCATGCTGTCTACACCATTAGATTGCAAACTTCTTAAGAACAAGGACTATCTGTTTACTCCTTTTGAATCCCCAGTGTTTATTACAGTGCCTAACACATAGTAGGTGCTTAATAAATGTTTATTGATTCGTAATCTGATTGAAATAACCTGTTCTGTGATGCATGCCAGGAACTGAAAAATTCCTTGAGAGCAACTCCTGATCCCAAAGTAATTCTATCAGTTCTAGTCATATTTGTTTATCCTAGACCGGTGATGGCAAACCTATCACACGTGTAGCCATTTTTGATGACGTGGCCGCATACAGAGAAGTATGGAGCCGCATGCTGTGGATGAAACATTTGCTGTAGTGTAGTGTAGACACTCTGTGCACTATGGATGACAATTCTACCTATATTAATTTATGTATTTTGGTTTATTTAATACATTTATATATATTACAATTATGCATTTTGCTATTTAAACTATAAATATCATGAAATTATGGTTTTTTTTCTCAAAGTGACACACCACCTGAGTTATGCTCATTTTTTTTGGCAAATCTTGACACATCAAGCTCAAAAGTTTGCTCATCACTGTCCTAGACTAGTACATTTATAAAAGCATCACCTCCCTCTATTGACCTTCATACAAAAACCATGTAGACTCTAACTTCTGTGGGCTAACTGGTGGTTGAACTTGTATTTTCTGAATTGAGCTGACCTTCCAAGAGTATGAGTGTATGCAGCCTCATTTCTTTAGATCAGACATATACAGCCAGAGTGCATGCTAAGAAAGTAGACCAAAGAATTCACAAATCTCTTATGGCTTATATTGCACTTATCCCCTAAGTAGGCATTAGGTGGCTCAGTGGATTTAACTCTATATCTAGAGTCAGGAAGATCTAAGTTCAAATCCAGCCTTAGACATGTTCTAGCTATGTGACCCTGGGCAAGTCACTTGACCTCTGTTTGCTTGTTTCTTCATCTCTAAAATGGAGATAATAATAGTACCTATCTCCAAGTGTTATTATGAAGATCAAATGAGAGGGCATTTTAAAGCATAATATAAATCCTAGATATTATTATTTATGAGCATTTCCCTACGGGTTTATGTTATTCAGTAAACCCTAAAATTTCCTTAAGGTATAAGTGACAGTATCACTGTCCCTTGAAATCTCAAACCTACCTAATATACCCCAGATCACACAAGTCAGTTCCAGAGTTCAGATCCCATCTCAGGTCTTCTGCTTCCAAAACTAATTACTAGCATTCTTATTAGTCAGTCTACCACAGATACGTTTTCATCGCGAAATATACTGTTGGGCATTTCCCCTCTAATATGAGGATATATATATTTCACACATCCCAATTTCACAACATAATTCTCTCTGATCTTAGGTGTACAATCAAATTGACATTCAGATTATTCAACTGAATATGAGGTACCTTGAATTCTAACATTAACTCAGAAATAATACGGTAGTCTCTTTTTATGGAGAATCCTGTTGAATTCCCAGAGCAATATCTTGTGTAAAATATGTCAATTAAAAATGGACAGACACTTGGGATGATATTGCTAAAATAACCCTAATTGTGCTATAAATTAGGATGCTTAATTAAAATAAAGTTTTAGGAATTAAACAGTAGTTAAATCAAATGCTAATTTTTCCAAGAAACACCTTTGACACAAAAGGGGAAAAGGCAAGAAAATAGAGGCATTATATAGTGAAAATGGGTTTCTAAGTGCTTGATGATGGGTAATTATCAAAAATCTCTGTGATTTAAACTCTCTTCCTTCAAAGTCTTTGTGATCTCCCCATAGTTTTATTTTGTTTTATTTTTCCCCCACAGCCTTTTTTTTTAAAACCCTTACCTTCCACCTTTGAATCAATACTATGTGTTGGTTTTAAGGTAGAAGAGTGGTAAGAGCTAGGCAATGAAGGTTAAGTGACTTGTCCAGGGTCACACAGCTAGGAAGTGTCTGAGGCCAGATTTCTCTAGGCCTGGTTCTCAATTCACTGAGCGATCCAGCTGCCCCCTCCCCATATACTTTTTTTTGAACCCTTACCTTCTGTCTTAGAATCAATATTGTATATTGGTTCTAAGGCAGAAGAGCAATAAGGGTTAGGCAATGAGGGTTAAGTGACTTGCTGTAAAAATTAAAATTAATATATAATAATAACTTAAATATTATGTTTTTATAAGATTTATTAATAATCACTAGGAGTAAAGGAATAAAAAGGTAACGAAATAAAACCATGTGCCATGGCTAATCTAACTGTTCAAACAGCCCACTCTACCAAGCCACCATAGGAAGGAAAAAGAGCTAGCCATAGAAGACCACCCAATTTATCCCCCGTCTACATCAGTATGTAACAACAGGAAGTCAGTGGGCTCCTGGGTAATTTAGTTTTAAAAGTACAAAATTTCCAATAACACACTTGCCCAGGGTCTCACAGCTAGGAAGTGTCTGAAGCCAGATTTGAACCTAGGATCTCCCATCTCTACACCTGGCTCTTAATCCACTGAGCCGCCTAGCTGCCTGTCCTCCCCATATACTTTTGATGCTTTGGTGAATCCATAATTTCAACAATGTGGGTACTCTCTCTTCCAGTGATGAGATCCATTAGAATCTCTCCATCACTCCTTTAGCCTGAAGAAAGGAAGACATCAGGCTTTGAGTATTTGAAGGGCTAACCATATGAAAGAGTTAGACTTGCTTTGCTTGGAACACAGCGAATTTTGACCAATGAAAAGAAATTATAGGAAAGCAGATTTTAACAAAAACTTAGCAAAGCATACTAAAAAAAAGTGGGACTTCCCCCAAATGCAAGGAGCTGCCTCCATAAGTGGTGGGTCCCCATTACTGGAGATTTTTGAAAAAAGCTTAGATTACTATTTGTTGGGGACTCTGCAAACAGGATCCATAATTTAAATAGGAGTTGGGTTAGATGATCTCTGAAATTCCTTTCAACTATGATTCCACAATGTATTCATTTCATAAATATGAGTTCTTGCCCATATTTTTCCATAAATCATTTGTAAAGGAGCTTCCCCTTCTTCTAATTCTCCTTTTCTGGTTCTTTTAATAACTAGTGGGTACCATTGTACCATTTAGGCTATCCACCTGATATCTCTCATTATCACTTCAGGAGTGACTCCCTTTCCAGGCATTCCTATCCTTAATAATGTCTTTTACACCCTTTTCTTTTGTGAACTATGATTAGTAACATGCTACAGTCTGCTTAAGCTCACCATGTGTTTCCCCATTACTATTTGAGTTATTAGTAATTTTTATTTGTATGAAATTATGGTATTCCATGATCCATAGTAATTTAGCATCACCAAGAAAAGTATTGGTGTTAAACCCAAAGATATCAAAGACAGAGTAGAAGGACATTTTGTTGCAAAAAAATATTTATAACAGCCCTTTTCTTTGTAACAAAGAATTGGAAACTCAAAGGGTGCCCATCAGTTGGAGGAATGACTGAACAAACGATGGCATATAACTGAAGTGAAATTTTTATTGCTCAGTAAGAAGTGATGAAAGGGATGGTTTCAGAGAAAGCTGAGAAAACTTATATGAACTGATACAGAAAGAAGTGTGAAGAACCAAGAGAACAATTTATACACTGACTACAATACTGTAAAGGAAAACACTGTTGACAAACTTAAAGACTCTGATTAATGCAATGACAAAACAAGGCTCCAAAATACTAATGATTAATTGTGCTTTCCACTTCTTGGAACTGAATTAGTGGATTAAAGTCTATCTAAAGCAGTGATTCCTAAAGTGGGTGCTACCGCCCCCTGGTGGGTGCTACAGTGATCCAGGGAGAGCTGTGATGGCCACAGGTGCATTTATCTTTCCTATTAATTGCTATTAAAATTTTAAAAAATTAATTTCCAGGGGGCTAAGTAATATTTTTTTCTGGAAAGGGGGCGGTAGGCCAAACAAGTTTGGGAACCACTGATCTAAAGGTACATAATGAGATACATTTTTAGACATGACCAATATGTGGTTCAGTTTTGATGAATTATATATTCTTTTTACAAATAAAAACTATTTGAGGAGGTATAAGAAGAAATAAGAGAGTGATAACAATGCCAAAAAAAGAGAAGAAAGAATGTGTTAATGAAATATTTTTAAAATGCACAGATAAGAGCAGAAGAAACAATGATAAACAGGGCATTGGGGATACTATTATCTTAAATTTAATATGTACTTTATTTTTATTTTATTTTTTTAAACCGTTAACTTCTGTGTATTGGCTCCTTGGTGGAAGAGTGGTAAGGGTGGGCAATGGGGATCAAGTGATTGCCCAGGCTCACACAGCTGGGAAGTGTCTGAGGCCAGATTTGAACCTAGGACCTCCCGTCTCTAGGCCTGACTCTCAATCCACTGAGCTACCCAGCTGCCCCGCTTAATATGTACTTAAAAAAAAAACAAGTGGTATGTGATAGAGGTTAATAGTTTTATATGCAATCCTCTTTTTCTTTTCTATGAACATAGAAATGTTCATGTTTGTTGATGTTTGTCACGTCCATAATTTTTAAAAGAAAACTTAAAAAATTGTAAACTTTAAAATATTGTCAATATCTTGCTTTCCATTGAGAACAGCAAATTTTCAGACCTGGATCTCCAGAGATCACACTCTGCTCCCCAACACTCCCAATCCCAATCCGTTGAGGATGGGAAAAGGGGGTGTGAAAGGAAAGGGCATTGATCTACTCAGTTCTGGTATTCCATCCTTGATCTAAAAAGTATCTTGATTAGTTATCTAGCTACTGCCAGACCATACTTTACCTTGCATCCAGTCATCCACCAAGACAATATTTTTCCATCTCCCCTACTGCTACATCTTTCAGTCAGCTCATATGTAGGGTATTTAATAAATGCTCATTGATTGATTGGATTTTTCATCCTGTTCTGTGCCAAACTCTAAGCATTGTGTGTTTTTCATCCATTTTGTCTTGTACAAATGGTTAAACATCCTTCATGTTGCTTTGGGATTTCTCTGTGGTGATTTTAGAGTGTTCTAAGGCTTAATTCAGTTAGTACAATATCATTAGTGAACAATATGACCATCATGACCATCAATAGATTGAATCTTAGACAGGACATTTGCCATAATATTTATGAATACCTTTAATGAATATATGTGTGTCTTTAATATCTCATTTTGTTGTGCTTACTCATTTGATCATGGTACCAAGTTATCTTTGTAGTGTCATCTGTCATGGTATTTTGTATAATTTTGATGTGAACATGAAAGAACTTGTTTAAGAGCTTTCAAAGTTGCATTTTACATTACTGAACAAAATGCTTATTAATAAGCTCAAGCGGGGCGTATGTTCCTTACATTTTTCAGTTAATTATGTGATTATGAGGATGTGCCCTACTATAGAAAATTGCTATGAAAGTCTGTTTCCTTCTCTAATTTTCATCAAGGAAGCCTATGGTGAATCCATAGATCATTCTAATAAAGAGTTTTCTGGGGATAAGGAAATACAATTTGAAAATTTGGGCATTTTTTATGTCTTTTTAGTAGCCTCTTTTTAAAAAAATAAAAGCAACTGTCAACGGTAGTTCCTTTTTCTTTGAATCTGAGGAATGAAGTGAAGTCTTTAGTGAGAAGATGTCCGTTTACTTAAAGATAATACCCTGGGGTTATATAACCAACTCCCTCTTTGAGAGGTCTTGAAAAATGGATCTCTGAATGACTTTGAAGTCATATTATGTCCAATATAAAAATCTGGAGTAATTTTGTCAGTTCCAACTCCCCTTCATGACTTAATTTCCTTCACTGTCTATTAGATCCATTGGTTACAGAGGCGGCTGGTCCATATGCTATGGTCCTACTATTATATAATCATTCCCATGTGAATAATATCCTAAGCCAAAGCAGGAAAAACTGCTGAAGTACCACAAATCTAAAGAGGAGGGAGAACAAAAGAACTTCTCTGCAGAAAGCTTTAGTCTGCAATAAACTTGTTTTGAAAAAAGGTGTTACCAAGACATAAAACATAGCCTTGAAATAACCTCTGTCTATTCACTCAGGGGAAAAGATCATTTGCTTAAGAACATGCTGATTCTGTTTATTTTACAACCAGTCACCCTCTTAAAGAAGGGTAGCTGCTAAAAACTAGGTCTGATGAATTTTTTTTCAGGGGATGAGGAGGGAGACAGGGCCTTTTTTCCCAGCTTGACCCAACAATGTGGCAACTAATTCTAACATGTGAATTATGATTGCCTTACTTTGATATTTCAATCATTTTCACATACGATTTCATCAGTATGGGTACTGTCTTCACTGGCATAAAGCACAAATCCCCCATGCTTCATGAATTGCTATCAGATGTGTAACTAGGTTAGGTTAAACTGGGAATTTATCCAAGGGAAATAAAATTTAGGGTTAAATAGATAAGTAAAAATGAATCTATAATTTTTAAAGATTGTTCTGTTTTAAAATGTATTACCTTTAGGGGGCAGCTGGGTAGCTCAGTGGATTGAGAGCCAGGCCTAGAGATGGGAAGTCCTGGGTTCAAATTTGACTTCAGACACTTCCCAACTATGTGACCCTGGACAAGTCACTTAACTCCCATTGCCTAGCCCTTGCCACTCTTCTTCCTTGGAACCAATATACAGTATTGATTCCAAGACAGAAGGTAAGGGTTTTAAAAAAATAAATAAATAAAATAAAATGTATTACCTTTATATTTGAATAGCACTTGTGCTCTTTTTTTTTTTTGTATTGAATACAATGACTTTACTAATGGTATAGGTCCTAAGGATCTATGTCTCCTTCCCTACTGATGGAGTGCCTTGGGACAAGGACTATATGGGAAATATGAGATCCCTAGTATAGGAAAATACTTCTGGCTTTTCAGTGATGAGACTTTTTACTTAGTAGCTGTGTGTCTCTGGCCAAGTCACTTAACCCTGTTTGCCCTGGTTTCCTCATCTGTAAAATAAGTTGGAGAAGGAACTACAAACTACTTCAGTATCTCTGCCAAAAAAAAAACCACATGGAGTCACAGAAAGTCAGAAATGACTCAAAAATGACTCAAAAACAAAGACCTATAGCTTTCTACTTTACTTCTTAGTGGCCATGTCTACCATGAGGTGTACTACATGGTTATTAGGGCTATGCTCATTGTCATACCAGGAGATGAACTTGAACTTGATAGTTGTCATTAAGAACAATATCAGTGCTGTCATCAAAAGTAAAAGAGGGACTGTTGTTTTTGAGGTGACAGAACACGACGTGAGTGTCTGTATAGCCTAAAATGCCATTTAGGGTACTTCTGAAGCTTGCTTTATTACTTTCTTGTTATCGTTGTATTTGGAAGGTTTCTCCAGGCATCCAGGCAGATCCCCAAGAGATACATTGGGAGTAGAAACATGAAAAGCCATACCTGTGAGCTTCTCATTTAGTTCAAGGTTGATCTTGTCAAATGCCTTCGCAGAACCAGTGGAAGCAGGAATGATGATTGGGGCAACACCATATCCATCACACCACATCTTTCCATAAAGGCCATCTACTATCTTCTGGGTATAGTCATAATGGAATGAACTGTGGCTGTGAGTCCTTCCACAATGTCAAAGTAGTCTTGGATGGCTTTGGCCAGAGAGATAAGTAGCTAAGAGTATAGGAAACATTACCTGCAATCATAAGGGAAATATCATATTTCTTATGGTTTTCTCTCACCACAAACATGAGAAACAGTAGAAGGGGAAGAAATGATAACATACCGAGCTCCACACTCCAAGTGAGCCCCTGGCTTTCCTTTTTTGTTTGTTATATTGAAGTTCCCAAGTATCTCCCTCTCTGCCTCTCCTCCCCGTATTAGGAAAGGCATCATTTAACAAATATATATACATGTGTATATAAATATATATATATGAAACTGCATCTTGCTTATTTCTATTTATCTGTTCTTTCTCTTGAAGTGGAAATATAATACAGTTATTCTTCAAATAATATTTCTATTGCTATATATAATATTCTTTTGGTTCTGCTCATTTCCCTTTTTATAATTTCATGTAGGTCTTTCCATATAGTTTTTTTTAATTAACTTGCTTATCATTTTTTAAAAAACCCTCCTGTCTTAGAATCAATACTAAGTATCAGTTTCAAGGCAAAAGAGCAATAAGGGCTAGGCAATTGGAGTTAAGTGACTTGTCCAGGATCACACAGCTAGGAAGTATCTAAGGTCAGATTTGAAGCCAGGACCTCCTGTCTCCAGAACTGGCTCTCCATCTACTGAGCCACCTCATTGCCCCTCTGCTTGTCATTTTTTATGGTACAGTAGTTATTCCATCACAATCCTGTCCCTCAACTTGTTTATCCATTCTCCAGTTGATGGGTATCCCTTCAATTTCCAGTTCTTTGCCACCACAAAGGTAGTAAAAGACATCCATGGACTTTACTATTACATTCCACTATGAGGCAGACCGGGAGGGTACTATTATGCTATTTTATAGGTGAAAAATATGGAAACTTAGAGAGAGAATCAATCAGTAAACATAGATTCACTGTTCATTATCTACCAGGTACCAGGCTAAATGCAATAAAGAAAAAGAAGAAAAAAAGAACAAAAGAGTCTCTGCTTTCAAGGAGCTTACATTCTATAGAGCAGGCAATATGTACATATACAAGTAGATGCTAAATGTTTGCAAACTAAATACAAACACAGAGCTAATAAATAAATGACAGAATCCAATTCCAATTTAAGTTCAGTGGCAGCATGCTTTCTACCCTCCTTCCCTACCTTCTGGAAAAATCAATTAAAGTGAACTGTATTTCAAATGGTTCTTTATTTAATGTGATCAATACAGGCTTCTGATATAGATGATACAGAAAAATGGGAGGGAAAGTCCATTTGGGGAACTCAGTCATCAGATTGGCTGGGTAATTGGAAAGCAAAAGACTATTTTACTTTTTACGAAAGTAAGCTGCTGTTGTTTGACTTGTGTTGTGGAGGCAACTAGTTGCTGCAACAGATGGAATGCTGGGTCCGGGGTCAGAAAGACCTCAATTCAAATCCAGCCTCAGACACTTATTAACTATGTGACCCATGGCCAGTCACAACATTTGCCTGCCTCAGTTTCCTCATTTGTAAAATAGTGATAACAATAGTACCTAGTGTTCAGGGTTGTTGTGAGAATAAAATGAAATAATATTTGTAAAGCACTTTGTAAACCTTTACATGATATATATTTATGGTGACCCAGGCTATATTATTGACAAAAGAATCTGCCTTTACCAGCTAATGCTTGCATGTTGACAATCCAATGCAATATTGTCAAGTGAATTGTAGCTATGTATAGCCTCCATTTAAAAATTTTTTGTTGTTGTTACTAAATCACAGACTCAATCCAGGTGAGTTTAATTGGAGTGTTTATACTTTCCCAGAGAATTCTGGACTAGCTCTGATCCTAGAGTTGTTACAGATCTGGCTTTATGAGTCAGCAAGTCAATAAAAGATGAATGGCTCACAATGTATAGGAGGAAAAAATACAAAAAAACTTGAAAATGTCTTCTCTGCCTTAGAAGATCTTAGAATTAGATTGATTTCATTGTTATCTGCATATACTATACTCATTCCTTTGCTCAGATCATTTCCCTTACCTGTGGCCATCTCCTCTCACTTGAAATTCCCTTTCCAGTTGTCTAAATCTTATCAATAATTCAAGGCCCAACTTAAGTCCCCTGACTTATAGAAAACTTTCTCTGACTCAGTCCCTTCAGAACCCTCCTTTGTCCACAATCCTACAGTGTCAGGTCTAGTAAAGAATTATTTTTTGTTTCACGTCTGTTTGCTCTGGCTATCCAAAGAGATATTAAGCTCTTTGAGGACGAGGATTACAGCTTATTCCTCTTTGTATTTCCTCACGTTACTTAGCACAGGTCTTTGAAGATAGGAGGGACTCGATCAGCATTAGTGAAATGGATGAGTTTTCTTTCTCATAAAAACATAATACCAAATGTCTACCCTGCCCCTCCCCAAGCAAAATGTTTTTCTTCTCATTTTCTGGTCACTTATATTCTGAAAGCTTCATAAAATAATCACTGTGTTCATGACATAATTACCAGAGATAACCAAGGTGTTTGGACATCCTAGGGAAGCCAGATCACAGTTTGGCATCCTAATGCTTTTTCCAGAACTATTCCAAAGGTGATGTTTCAGTTGTACAATCTAAACCTGGCGTGTGCATTTTGCCTTTCTGCTATTTTCAAATTTGGAATTAGTAAGAACACTGCCCTTGGGGGTGCCCCAGGAGACAGCACGAGTGACCTTAGAGAAGTGGAAGTATGTGAGTCCCTGCAAGAAATCAGGGATTCCCTCTTGAAAACAGGGAGCAACTTATCAGAATACAGAGAGATGAAGACCATGAGTCACCTCCTGCTTTTGTGCAAAGAGTAGGAGGGGAGGAGAAAAAGAACAAAGGTGTTGTTGATTCATTCATTATTGAAGGGACCATGTCTTGCTTCAGTTTCAAGAAGGTAAGTCAAGATGTAAGCGTACAGGCGTTTGTTCCTGGTTTTGTTACTTAATAAAGCCCGGGCAAGTCTGGTAACATAAATAGCCTTTTGGCATAGATTCCAACAAAGTGAAGATGAGACTATTGGACAAAATCTCTAGGCTGAGTTCAAAAGGAAATGTCCCTTGATCCCAGGCATATTGATATCACTGTTCATGCCTCGTCACCTGTCAGTTCTTTATTTTTACAAATGTGAATTATTTCAGTGTCCGACATAGAGAAGGTGGGCAGTGGCAAGATGGGAAACTATGCAGGAGTGAAAAGGAGATAAAATTATCAGAGTTTCAGAAAGAAGTCTTATCACTTTTGTGGCAACTGCATTTTGACCACTGACACCTGCCATGACTCATCAGAAGACAATGGGCTTTTGTCCAGGTGTCAGAGCCCAGCATTCTAGATGCCAACTCTCTATCTATTGGCCCCTCCTCCCTCCCAAACAGATGGCATGTGAAACTTGCTATAGCAGGAGCTCTAAATTATGATAATATTAACATCACCTTCTCTTTGTGTTACACTTCACAGTTTATAAAATGTTTTCATGTCCATTATCTCACTTGATCCTCACTATTGCTCAGGAAGGTAAATAGATGCAAAGGACATATGGAGAGCTGGAAGGCAACTCAGTGGTAGCCATCTAGTCTAATACATCCCTGAAAGGAACCCCCTCTCTAACTCAGCTGACGAATGGTCCTCTAGCCTTCCCAGGAAGGTCTCCAGAGAAAGAGCAGCCCAATATTTCCCAAAGAACCCAATTCAACCCCAATTTTTAGGGAGCTTTTCCAGACATCAAGACTAAATGTATCTCTTTTCAATTTCTATGTATCATTCCTAATCTATCCTTTGGGGTCAAGAAGAGCATGTCTAATCTCTCTTTCACCTGCCAATTTTTCAGATAGTAGACATAGTTATAAGCATTGCCTAAGACTTCTCTTCTCCAGGCTAACTATCGTCCCTTCAGCGAATCCTTATGTAATACAGATTTGAGCATCTTTGCCATCCCAGTCGCCCTCCTCTGGATGTTTTCTACTTTATCAGTATCCTTAATCTGTAGTGCTAGAAATGGAACACAACAACCCACATGTAGCCATTGGTTCAGAAGGACTACCACTTCCTTTATTCCCAGGTACTCTGCCTCTCTTAATGCAGTACAATTTTACATGGTTTGGGGTTTGGGTTTTTTTTGGTAATGGGGAGGGGACAGTTCCTGCTGAGCCTCTAGTTCACTGAATCCCCCAACTAAAACTTGTAAGTTGATTTTTTTTAACCCAAATGTAAGATTCTAATGCTAGATTTCATTTCATCAGATTTAATCCAGTAGTCCTGCCTGTCAAAATCACTTTGGATCCTGCCATCCAGTGTACTAGCAATCCCTCCCAGCTTTGCCTTATCTGTGAATTAGATAAGCACATCATTCATGGCTTTATCCAAGTCATTGATAAAAATCTTTAAAAACACAAGTCAAAAACACAGAACTTTTCCATGAAAGATCTCCTGCCATGTAGACATCAAACACTCTTTGATTTGAGTCATTCAATCAATTCTAAGTCCATTTTGTTGTCTCATTCATCTATTTCAATCTTTTCTATAAGAATATTATGAGATGTTTTATCAAATGTTTTAATGAAATATAGGTAAACCATATCAACAGCATTCTCCCATGTATAAGGTTAGTCACCCTGTCCAAAAAAAGAAATAAGGTTCATTGGGGACAAACTGGTCTTTAGGCTCCCATGATTCTTTTAAATCATTGCCTCCTATCCATATCCAAAGACATCCTAAATATGTCTTTAATAATCCATTTTAGGTTTTCCTCAGTAATACAAATCAAGCTCATTGGTCTAAAATTTGCAGACGAGAGAACTTCTGCCCTTCTCCAGTCCTACAGCACCTCTTCCAGTCTTTACAGAGAAAGAAACCAAGATACAAAGTTAAATGCCTCAGTCAAGATTACTTAGCTAGAAAGAAATGCCAGTCCTTAAACCCAAGTCTTCAGATTCCTAGTCTAGTACTCAATTTATTATAGGTATATTTCAATAAGGCTCTCTAAACCAATATCATTAATGGAATATTAACCAAATACTCCAGTGAAATCATAAAACTTCAATGCAAAATCAATTGACATTTATATATGCATATATAATTATATATACACTAAATATTTAATTATGTTTATGTAATTCTATAATATATCATTTCAGATAACAAATGTGTATATTTTTATATACATGTATATGTAGTATGTATATGTATTGTGATAGGAGATCTCCCTCAGAATGACCTCAAGTACTGTGTTTTTTATTTGTACTTTTAAAGATTTTTATTGAAATTTGGATAAAGGCATGAATGATGTATTTATCTAATTTGTAAACGGTGCAAAGCTAGGAAGGATTGCTAGTACACTGAATGATAGTTAGGATCTATATGGGGGAGGGAGGTGGCAATGCAGGGTGAATAGATTGCAGGGCCTGGAATCAGGAAGATTCATCTTCCTGAGTTCAAATCTGACCTCAGGCATGTACTAGCTATGCAACCCTGGCCAAGTCACTTAAATTAACCCTGTTTGCCCCAGTTTCTTAATTTGTAAAATGAGCTAGAGAAGGAGTGGCAAACCATTCCAGTGTCTTTGCCAAGAAAACCTCAAAGGGGTCATGAAGAATTGGACATGTCAGGAAAATGACTAAACAACGATGACTATATATGTGTTTATGTGTGTATACATATATATGCTAGAAATAATGTCTCAGGTAATGCTGTTTCATTCACTTAATGCGTTTTTTTTTCAGGACCAGTTTATGACATTAGGCAGGAGAATCTCTTTCTTAGGGAACCCCTTTATTTGTTTTCTCCCTTATTGAGAGGTTATGGTAAAGCATTTTTAAAATATTAACTAATAAAGTTTCATAATTGGTAAAATTAGAAAAATAACTAAACTGTGCCTTTTCACGAATGCTGCTAAACTATTTGTATAAATAATTATTTGTATAATTTGTATAAAAAATTAGGGAAGTTTTGTGGTCCAGGGGAAAAGGATCTGTGCAGGGATTTAAGAGGTCTTGGATTGCATCTGATACTCACCAGTTCTATAACTATGGATGAGTCACATAGCCTTTCTCAACTTTAGTTATTTTGTGTTTAATCAAGATTATTCTTATCATATATTCTTTAATCAGTATTATTATTATTGACCTTAAAAGACTATAACTGGAAAAGCATTTTTGGAAACCTTAAAGTACTATCTGCAATGAGTTACTACTCCCAGGAAGCCCATTCTTTGAGATCCTCCTACATCTCCAATAATGATCAAAAATTTCCACTTATGCCATTTCACAATGCCATTTATTTGCCAAAGTGGGCATGGGCATACACTTGCAAAATGAATCCCTGTTCATTAAGGCTAGAGCCAAGGAACAACGTTTGGCTTAGGAGAAACCCCTTAACCTTTCCTCCTTTTGATGTCATGCTCCAACTCAAAGAGCTTATGTTCAAGATCAGCCTCCTCCTCCCGACTCCAAGAGCCCAAACCAAGGCTAACCAAGTCAGGTTGGAGACAACCTCCGCCATGTTCCCTTCCTGAGCATGGCCTTGGAGCCTGGCTCTGCTGACAAGGAACTGTATTTGTATAACAAGCCCTGCTTAAGTATTTTTAGGCCTCCTGTTTAGAAACACACAGAGAAAAAAAACCGAATAAATATGGAAATCAAATGTAAAAACTTCTGGCTCTCACAACCAGCTTCCTGGGGGAATTTTTCCCTGTGTTCTTTTCTCTTCTTCTACTCAGCGAAATGACTGCCAGTCATTAAGTGAATCTGTAAGGGGCTCACTGCACGGTAATTGTACACCAATGCTCCAATCCTCATTTGCATTTCTCATTTTTGATTGGCAGCTGTACATGAAATGCCATATCAGTTGAAAGTATGTTGTGAGCTGGCACTAATGATCCCGTGGCTCCGGGGAAACCTGCCATATTGTAATTTGGCTATCAGGCATGAAAGAAATAATTCTAAGTGCCAGGAATTCGAGACTGAATAAATGTTTCAGTGCTGCAGGTTGCCATGGGTGACACTTGTGATTTACTATAAACGAATGCCCCGTTGCCTTTGGGGTTGGGGGAGTTCGCATTGTATCTGAGATGTGTGTATAAAACATTAGTATTAGAAAATGGCTTCAGTGTAGGATGGGAAACAGAGGCCTGGTCCCAGAAGGCGATGGAATGTTTACAGCTAATGACTGGATGAAAGGATTTCTCTACCTTCTGTAATGACAGGCAAATAGGATTTGCTTTCCCTGAGATGGAGAATAATGGTTATGTTAACTCTGCCTTTCCTTTTTTTTTTTTTAAATGAAATGCTCTTTTGTGAAGAAAATCACATCTGTTTTCTTTTATATATGAAAGGGATTTAAATTTGTGTTTCCTTCTTGGAGAATAGCCTCTTGGTATAGTTCTGAAATTAAATGCCCCCCATCCCTGCATCTGATGTCGCCCAGATTTTGGTAGCCATAGAAGATGGCTGTCATTGCCAACTCCATTCTGGTTTCATCCACTGGTCAGTACACAGGTGTATTCAGAGACACTTTAGAAGTAGGGATACATATTTCAAGCATTATCTATCTCCTCCGTGTCTCCTCTCTGTCACAAACACCCAAATTGTCACACCTGGTAAAAAGCAAGGGGTCATTTTTCCCCCCTTAAAAATCCATCAATGTGTGCGTAGGGGGGAAATAGCAAAAAAAAAAAAAAAAAAAAGGTCTTCCTCTTGCTCATAGATTGGAAATTCAATATGAGTATATTCCCAGGTGACCCATTGGACCAGGTTTTCAGGCTGGAGTTTAGATCATTTTTATTTTCATGTGTTTTTCAGACTGTGCAAAATATCTCACCAATATGGAAAATGAGTTCTAATTTGGAATTTCTTCCTATAGCTTTAAAAGGCAGAATAGCAAATCTAGAGCTTCAAGATCGTCTGGAACAAACTCTCCATTTTATAGATGATGAGCCTGAGGTGAGCTGTGAATTGTTCCAGATCACAAAGCAAGTTAATATTTCAGATTGAGGTCCTCTGACTCAAAATCTAACACGCTTCCCTTCTTACCACTCTTTCCCTTGTTTGGTGATGACAGTGGTGGAATTCTGGTAGACATTAATTGTCTCAAAGCTCAAGGTGACAATAACAGCTCAATAGCTCACGTTTTCATGGAACTTTAAAGTTTATCAAGTGATTTCCTCACAATAAAACTATGAAATAGGAAATACATGCTTTATTGTTCCCACTTTATACATGAGAAAACTGAGGCTTAAGGGTTAGTAAGTAAGACAAGATTTAGAAAGTGGCAAAATTGAGCCCTTTAGATTCTGAGCTCAATTCTTTTCATATTATACCACCCCAAAGAAAAGCAAGACAGGGGCAGGATGATGTGGTCTTTTTTTTGGGGGGGGGGAGGGGAATGTTCCATTTGAAAAGAAATCAACATTGGTCTGGGCTGAATGCCATGTTATTGCCATATACCTTCAAACTAAAGAGTCGAATTGAAATTGGTAGATTTTGGCAATAGCAGAAACCAGAGGGGGAAAAAAAAGAAGATAATAATAATAGCCAAAACTGGACAGTGATATTCCTTAAGCAGGGAAACTCCCATGACACTAGTTCACAAGGTCATGATTACCCTCTATTCTTTACTTATAGAAAGTAACGATATAGTTCTCTTTTGCCTAGTTCTTCATGGTAATATTTTTACTGCCTGTGCCATAAGCTTCTTGTGATGCAAACCCTTTGTAAAAACTCAGAATGCTGTTGAAATATGATCTGTAGATAATATTTTTTCCTCATTTTCAAACCCCACTCAGATACTTTCACTCATCTGAGCCTCAAAACAACTCTGAGATCCCTTTTACAGATAAGAAAAATGAGGTTCAGACACGTAGATGACTTGTCTACAGTCATACATCCCCAATAGGCTCCTTCTCCTATATTTTTTTCAGTATCACTAAGCTACTTCCCTGAAGTACAAGTAGCTTTATTTTTTTTTAACTCTTACTTTCTGTCTTAGAATCAACATGGTATATTGGTTCCAAGGCAGAAAAGCAGTAAGGGCCAAGCAATGAGGGTTACATGATTCTTGTTGTCTCCCTCCCCTTTTCTCTCCTCCCTCCCAGAGTTGACACGCAATTAATTCTTCCTTGGTTATACTTATATTACATTTTTTAAATGGAGAAATTGAGGCTGAGAGGCAACCACATGAATTTCTATAGTAAACTATAGCAGAATCAGGATTAGAATATGGGCCTTTTTTTTTTCTTTAAACCCTTACCTCTTGTCTTAATATCAATTCCAAGACAGAAGAATAGGCTAGGCATTAGGGGTTTAATGACTTGCCCAGGGTCACACAGCTAGTAAGTATCTGAGGCCAGATTTGAACTTCCTGACTCCAGGCCTGGCTCTCTATCCTCTGTGCCACTTGGCTGCCCCTAGAACACAGGTCTTCTAGCTCCCAGGCCAGTCATCTTTCTTTTTTTAAAACCCTCACCTTCCATCTTGGAGTCAATACTGTGTATTGGCTCCAAGGCAGAAGAGTGGTAAGGGTAGGCAATGGGGGTCAATTGCCCAGGACTTCTTGACAAGTTACTTTAAGACACTAGGTAGGGGACAGCTGGGTGCCTGAATGGACTGAGAGCCAGGCCCAGAGACAAGAGACACTGGGTTCAAATCTGACCTCAGACACTTCCTAGCTGTGTGCTCCTGGGCTTGCCTTGCCTTTACTACTCTTTTGCCTTGGAACCAATACACGATATTGATTTTAAGACAAAAGGTAAGGTTTAAAAAAAAAACCAGACTGGGTAAAGGTCTTATCATCCTCTAAAAGAGTCTGGATATAGGAAAGGAAGCATTTTGAAAAAGCTACTAAATATCTTACTTCTGTAATTTATTAGGTGAATGAC
This sequence comes from Gracilinanus agilis, assembly GCF_016433145.1. NCBI lineage: Eukaryota > Metazoa > Chordata > Mammalia > Didelphimorphia > Didelphidae > Gracilinanus > Gracilinanus agilis. The sequence goes on from NC_058131.1 coordinate 248,596,364, forward strand.
CTTGGACAATCCCTTCATCTCTCTCAGCCTCAGTTTAATCATCTATAAAGTGGGAATAATATTTATTTACCTGGGATATTGTAGAGATTAAATGAAATGACAGCTCTAAAATATATAACATAAATAGCAAAGAACTTTCAGAGTAATAGTCATGATGACAATTCTGGAGTTTCTATAAAAACCAAGTTCTTCATGTGTCACTTTCTATTTCTACATTTCTGATGATCTCTATTATAATTCTAATAGCATATTTCTCTATAATTTTATAACTTCCTTCATAATAACCTTGTGAATAATAATAGCTGACATTTATATAGTTCAAGTATATGAAGTTCCTATATATGTATATATGCATACTCACACATATATGTGCATATATAATTTGATCCTCACAACTACAGGGTGAATTTGATGTTTAATCAGTTTCAGTCATGTCCAGCTATTTATGACCTCTTTGGGGGGGTTTCTAGACAAAGATCCTGGAGTGGTTTACTGTTTCCTTCTCCAACTCATTTCACAGATGAGGAGACTGGGGCAAACAAGGTTAAGTGACTTGCCTAGGATCACACAGCTACTAAATGTCTTGAAACCTGATTTGAACTCGGGTCTTCCTGACTCTAAGCCCAGTACTCTATCCATGGCAGCATCTAGGTACCCTGCCACAAGGTGAATTGGGTACTTTGCCTCCTATTTTATAGAGGTAATGTGATTTTCCCAAAATAATATACCCAGTAAAGATTTGAACCTGTGTTTCCTGAATCCAAGTCTGGCTTTCTTACACTGTGCAATCTTATATGTTTCCCACTCCTTCCTATCTATTTGCTTTAAATAGAATATTGCATTGAATGGTCTATATCAATGGTTCCCAAACTTTTTTGGCCTACTGCCCCCTTTCCAGAAAAAATATTACTTAGCCCCCTGGAAATTAATTTTTTAAATTTTAATAGCAATTAATAGGAAAGATAAATGCACCTGTGGCCATCACCACTCTCCTGGATCACTATAGCACCCACCAGGGGGCGGTGGTACCCACTTTGGGAATCACTGGACTCTACATTGACATAAAAAGACTTTCTCTTTTTTTTAATACAATTAAGGGTTTTTTGAAATCCTTTAAATTTTATTCATATGCTTAGAAATATTATTCTGACACAGGATCCATAGGCTTCCAGACTCTTCTGTGTCTCTGTGTCCATCTGTTTCTGTCTCTCTGTTTCTCTCCATGATACCAAAAAAGTCTATAAACCCAGAGTCTAGATTTTTCCCCTTTAACTGAATTGATTAGGATCAAAGATTTAGAGCTTGAGAGGAACTTAGAAGCTACTGCCTTCAGTTCTAATTTTACAGAAGAGAAAACTGGTTTAGAGAAAGTAACTTGCCCAGGGTCTCATAGGTAGTCAATTCTTGAGGCTATATTTGAACCTGCAACTTCTTGATGAGCAGCAATTCCAGGAACAAGTGTTTGGTTGCACTTTTTGCTTCCTTCTGAGGGTGGTGATAGGAGGAAACCCTTAGAGAAATATCAACTTTGCAAATGTGTTCACTTAAAATTCAAGCCACAGTGACAAGTTACAAGCAATAATCAGTATAAGATGGTTTTCTAGGAAAGTAAATGGTGGTTTTCACTGTCTTAATGCTTGGGCAAGGTTCCTCAGTATTACTCCTAGGATGACAAAGTCACATTCAGAAGCCAGGGGATTTATTTCGATGTCTTTGGAGGTAGAGACAATTTTTATTCTACCTCCTTGGTCTGATATAATTTAAGTAATAGTGTCAACCACACTGCTCTGCCTGGAGTAGAACGAAGCCTTTCTCTACTCAGGACAAACCGAGACCTGTGCCAAAGTTTGGGGATTAATGATGAACTAATTGGGAGTTGAAGAAATTATTGATCAATGAATCAATCCACAGATGTTATTATCTACATAAATTTGGAGGATCCTTATGCTAGTTACTGTCTACTAATGAGTCAGGTCACCAGAATGTGGTTCTAGGGGGTAATATTGAGGAGTCCGAAGTGACTTGAGCCTCCACTAATGCGCTTCCCACCCCCCCCCAAGATTATCCATTGAGAGTCATTTAGTCAGGCAGCCTTAAGTAGCTTTTAGAAAGAAAGGAGTGTCTGCTCAGGTGGCACAATGGGAACAGTTGGCACAAAACACATTCTTCAAAAGCTGTAACATTCTCTCAGACAAATACACTTAGAGTCCAAGGGAAAGTTGGCTTAAACTTAGAGTGCACGTGTGGCAAAGAGATGGCTCACGGCTCCTGTTTGCTGGAAGTCCTTTTCTCTCATTCATGAGGTGTTCAAAAAGATCCCCTTGGTTGGGGCAAGTCTGCATCCTTTGTACTTGGCTCACAGTGCAGACACTGTCATCAGATGAGCTGGAGATTTCACTAGGACACTGAAGGGAAGATGAGAAGAATATCCCATGGACTTTGTAGACCTCATAAGATCCTCCTCTGGCCAATGGGAGAGGAGTAAAGCTGCCCTTGTTGTTCAGTTATATCCAACTCTTGCTTATCTCATGAACCATATCAAGCCAATACTGTCCTTGAGATTTTCTTGGCATGATATTGGAGTGGCTTACCATTTTTTTCTCCAGTAGATTAAGGCAAACAGAAGTTAAGTGACTTGCCTAGGATCACACAGTATCTGAGGCCAGACTTGAACTGAGGTCACACAGTATCTGAGGCCAGACTTGAACTGAGGTCCTCCAGACCCAGCACTCTATTCATTGAACCTCCTAGCTGCCTCAAAGTAGACCTTGTTGTTCAGTCATGTCTGCCTCTTTGTGACACTATGGACCATAGCTATTGATGGAGTTTTTTGGCAGATACTGGAGTGGTTCACCATTTCCTTCTCCAGGGGATCTAATGGATCCTTTTGTCAAACAATCAGAGATTAAGCAACTTGCCTAGGTTCACACGGTTAGGAAGTATCTGAGGCCAGATTTGAACTCAGGACTCCTTGACTTCAGATTTAGTGTTCTATCTATTGAGCCACCTCTCTATTTCAAAGGAGACCTAGCCAAAGCTTCTTCCCTTCCTTCTCTTCCTTCCTTCTCTCTTCCCTTCCTTCCCCTTTCTCCATCCCCTCACCAGGCAGGTCTTTTTCAGGGATATGCTGGAAAACTATACCTACAATTTCTCCAATGGCTTCATTTTTCTAATTTGACCATTTATGTCACACAGTCTGAAGAATAGCCAACTTTCTTCATTTTGTTTAAACATAATTCATCTGCACCATAATACATGCACAACCTACTACTGTGTACAGCTCTTATGGCTACAATTTAAAGAAATTTTCTGCATTTTGTCTAATCATATGATTGATTGACTATTGATTAAGCACCTTATCACTTTTTTTTTAAAATTTTTTTTTAAACCCTTGCACTTCGGTGTATTGTCTCATAGGTGGAAGAGTGGTAAGGATGGGCAATGGGGGTCAAGTGACTTGCCCAGGGTCACACAGCTGGGAAGTGGCTGAGGCTGGGTTTGAACCTAGGACCTTCTGTCTCTAGGCCTGACTCTCACTCCACTGAGCTACCCAGCTGCCCCCCTTATCACTTATTTTAACTGAGATTGGATTGAATAAAATCAGTCAACTCTACCCTTATATCAGTTTGCTTCTATGCTTCCCTGGCACTGTGATCTCACTGGGAATACTCCCTCCAGGATGCAACTAGTCAATCAACAAACATTTATTAATCATTTGCTATGTGTCCTTCCGTTAAGTGGAAATGCCTATGCTAAGTGAATGTATAGTGCTGTAAAAAATACTGACAAGACTACTTGGGGAGGGTCCACTAGAACCTAGGCAAGAATGATATCATGTAGAAAATGGTACTTAAGTTGTGTCTTGAAGGAAATCAAAGGATTCTGAGAAATAGAGTTGAAGAGAGGTGAGGAGGTAGTGTATTCCAGGCAGGGGATACAATCAGTCATAATCATTCAGACAAACAACCTAAGCATGACAGTTGTGTCAGGCATTGTACTAGGTGCTGGAGATATAAGAAAAAGTAAAATTTGCTACTGTCCTCAAGAAGCTTAGATTCTAATGGGGGAGACAACATAGATAAATCAGAACATACACAATACAGAGTAAGTAGATAGAAGGCCACCTTGGAGAGGATGAAATGAACTAGGGAGGGCTAACTTAGAGAGGATGAAATTATTTAGCTGGAGAGGATCAGAAAAGGCCTATAGAGGAAGTTGGGCTTAAGATGAGTCTGAGAGGGAGCCAGAGACTCTAAAAGTCAGAGCTCAGAAGGTAAAGAATTAGTGCTTTGTGCAAAGGCATAAGAGATGGAGGATGGTGCCTCATGTATGATGAACAGCAAGGAGGCCAGTATGTCTGGAATGAGGAGTGTGTGGAGGAGAGTAATATGTAAAAAGTATGAAAAGGTAGACAGGGGTCATATTGTGAAGAGCCTTAATTGCCCAACAAAGACATATTTGATCCCTGATGTAATTAATAGAGATCCACTAGGATTTATTGCGGGGTGTTGGCAGGGGACAACAAATTCAGACCTGCACTTTAGAAAATCATTCTGACAATATTGTGGAATGGTCAACCGTGAAAGACTTAGCTACTCTCAGCAATACAGATCCAGAACAGTTCTGAGGAACTTAGGACAAAGAAGGCTATCCACCTCCAGAGAAAAAACTGTGGGAATCAGAATGCAGATGAAAGCATATGATTTTTCATTCTAATTTATTGGGGTTTTCATTTGGGGGTTTTGGTTTTATATGATTATTCTCTTTCAAAAATAAACAATATGGAAATATTTTTGCATGATAATACATGTATAATCCAGATTAAATTGCTTATCCACTCTAGGAGAAGAGAGGGAAAGGAGGAAGGGAGTCAATTTGAATCACATGTCTTTGGAAAACTTTATGGAAATCTTGTTATTACATGTGATTGGTAAAATAAAATATCTTTATAATAGAAAATTGCTTTGAAAGTAAATGATGATATGGTACTGGAGTAAGGAGAGTTGAGTCAGAGAGAATAATTAGAAGGCTCTTACAATAGTCCAAGTGAGAAGTATTGAGGATCTGAACTATGGTGGAAACTACATGAATGGAGAGAAGGAGAAATATGTAGCCTCTCTATATCTTATCATCCTATGCAACTCTTTTCCACATATTTCCATATATCCTAGGTGAAAAATCTGTTTAGTGCCACTTGAGATCGTCCTATGGTTTATATAATAAAAACGATAATAAATTGACAAAAACAATATAAATATAATATAATTATTAATAAAATTACATAATTGTAAATATTAATTAAGCATAAATAATAAAATTTTATTGTTTCCAAAGTGTCTTAAATAATTTCATTTGATTTTTACAATATCCCTTTGAGGTAGATACTATTATTATATTTATTTTACAGATGAGTAAATGAAGCCTAAAATAGATTAAGTGAGTAGACCCAGTAGAGTTTCATAGCTAATAAGTGGTGAAGTGAAATTCAAACTTAGATTAAACCAACTCTAAGTCTAATACTCTTTCCACCACTTCACCTAACTGCCACTAGAAAAAAATGTCCTGGGTACTAGTGCATTGGTCTTGCTGTCTATCTGATATCCTCTTTATTCTTTCTCCATAAAAGCTTTGTTCCAGTGGTTTGATGTGTTATGGTGATGACTTGGAGCTCTATGAGATCTAGCAGAGCATAAACCTTGGCAGGAGCTACCAAATTGGAATCACTTCAAGTCTATACTGTAAGGAATTTAATTAAGGATTTTACTAAATACGTGAGAATTCTAAATTAGTATGGTGGTTGCCGATTTAAAATATTATAGCTCAAGTCAAAATGATTTTTAATAGCTTTTATTTACAAAGAGATGGAAAGAGTGAAAGCAGAGAAATACAAAAAGAGGGTAGAGAAAATGTCTAGCCTATGCACTAACTATTGCTCTGGTGATTTGGCTTCTTAACCCTCAACCAGAGGACCATGTGGCCTCCTCCAAGAAGAGAGGGTCTCTCCAGAATTAATCTCTCTCCAGAAGCCAGGAAAGGAAGACCAAGAACCAAGGTCCCAAGTCAAAGCTGACCTCCAAGAGGTAGGTCACCAGCTAAAGTTCCAAGCCAAAGACTCAAGCTTAAACCGTCCCCCCACTCCCAGCTGAAGACTTTCCAGGCTTTTTATAGCTTCCAAATTGCCTAGAACTGCCCAGGTGTCAGTGTCTGTGTGATCCACCTCTCATCCCTCCAAAGGTATCAACTCTTATCATAGTCCTCTGAAGGTGTAAACTCTTATTATAAGATTCATAAGTTTCTGATTGATTGAGTTATCAGGGTGGAGCTCTCCAAGTAAGTGACTGTGAGCTCCTTTACTTATAAGTATTAAATAGGGATTAAGTAGGGGTGTTTTCAGTTTTTGGTTGATTAAATTAAAAGTTGTTGATTAATAAACAAAGAAAGTTTGATCCACACTTCACAATACTCAGCCATAGACTATGTATCCATCAACAAGAACCAGCCTAGCTAAGTTTGGGGAGCTTGGTCACTGGAAGGATGGGTACTAGTAATAACTTCTTTGGTCATTGTACCACATCAAATAGATTTTTTAAAAACTTTGAGAATTTACTTTTTTTAAAAAATTCATCTCGTGACCAAAGAACCAGCTATGGGAGGATGAATTTTTAAGTTTTAGTTTTCATCATGTAAGTTTCTCTTTTATCACAGTAGTCCACCACACAAATTGGCTACAAAAGCCAAAAAGAACAGCAGACAACTAAGTGCTAATGATAGTGCTACTAGCCCATCAGGAAGCAAGGAGGACTTTCTTCTGACTGACTTGGAATTAGCAATGTTTATCTTTCTGACAAATCCAAATGAGAACTATATATGCTCAAAATGAAGAATGGACTCCCAACCAAAAGAGAAAATGAATGTTGTAAAAGATTACCTTTCTGCTTTCCAGATTATAGAGAAGAATTGGGTATTTAAAAATGGAGAAAAGAGTCAAAGATGAAACCCAACAAGGAAAAGGGATCTGAACTAGTAGAAGGAAATTCTGACCTCTTTTAGGAAGTGAGAAAGTGGGCATATCTGGTTCGAAATAAAAGGGAAGAAGACATATCACTAAACACCTGGAGCAAAAATCCCTATGCCACTCAATATTTTAGGAGAAACTTAGATGACAGGCTTATCAGATTTGCAAATGAAAGAGTTGGAAATGACTAACCCAATGGATGAAAGTCAGGACCTTAGGACAGCTAAGTTGTAGAGTGAATTAAAAGCCAGGCCTGGAGTCAGGAAATTTGTATTCAAAACTGGCCTCAGAAACTTCCTAGCTGTGTGACCCTGGACAAGTCCCTTAATCCCCATTGCCTAGCCCTTCCAACTCTTGTGCCTTGGAGCCAATACATAGATGGATTCTATGATGATTCTAAGATGAAAGGTAAGGATTTAAAAAAAAAAAGAATTGATACTAAAGCAAAAGATATGATTTTTAAAAAGTCAGGATCCTAAAAGTTCTCATAGAATTTATAGAAAGATTGAAATTCGTTAGAATTCCAGTGGACCAAATCTCACACAATGTAATTCAATAGACATAAATCTAATGCTTCGCACTTAGGTTAAAACAAACAAATAATAAAATCAATGTCTCCAAAACAGGAGAGACATGGCTAGGCAATAGTTTGTTGAGAAGGATCTGGGAGTTTCATTGGATTGTAACTTAACATGATTCAGTTATGAGCTAGCAACCCAAAAAGCTTATGAATTCTTAGTCTGCATTAAGGAATGTATAGTACGAGAACAAGGCAACTGATGTCTCAGTGTACGGTGCTGTGGGACAGGATCCTACCTGGAATCTTGCCTTCAGTTTTGGCTGTGATATTTATGTTGTCTTCTCCAATAGAGAGCAAGGATTGTTGAATTTTTTTTCTATCACCAGTGCTTAGCACAGTGTCTAGATCATTGTTCTTGTTGTTTAGTCATTTTTCAATCATATCCTATTCTTTGTGACTCTGGGTTTTATTGGCAACTATACTGGAGTGGTTTACTATTTCCTTTTCCAGCTCATTTCATAGATGAGGAAACTAAGGCAAACAGTGACTTACCCAGTGTCACACAACTAGTTAAGTGTCTGAGGCCAGATTTGAACTGAAGAAGAGTCCTCCTGACTCCAGGCCTGGTACTCAATCCACTGTGCCACTTAGCTGCCCATCTGGCACATAGTAGGTACTTAATAAATGTATGTTGACTGATTAGTGCTAAATACTAATAATTTAGACAATGTTCAGTACCAGCAGAATGAAGGTGCTAGAGATTGTGACATATAAGGATCAGTTGAAGAAATCTGAGATGCTAAACTTGCAGAAGAGAAAACTGTGGCAGGGTGGGGGGAAATAATAGCTGTCTACAAGTATTTGAAAAGCTATAGTGTGGATGAGAAACTCAACTATCTTTGGCTTATGCAGCTGCATCACCCTAATTATGTCCCACATCTGGAGGAGATGAAAATATAACAATGCATTGTGTTTTAAAAGCATCTGCCTTTAAGAAAGCCCCAAACACTTTCATATGTTGTGTGAGATTTTTTTCCCCTCACAACAATATTCCAGTGAGTTGAGGAGGAGCAGGAAAACAATTAAATTAGATTCAGCAAATATGTATTGAGTATCTACTCTGTGCACAGCCCTGGGAAGAGGGCAACAAGACTGATTATGGTTCAAGTCCTGCCCTCAAGGACATTATATAATCCAGTTATGAAGATAAGACAGAAACAAATAAATATATTCTCAATTAGAATTGGGTAAGTGATAATTACTCCTTTATACAGAAGGCAACTAGGTGGGTCAGTGGCTACACTGCTAGGCCTGGGCTCAGGAAGGTCTGAGTTCAAAATTCCAGCCTTTTATACTTACTAGCTGTGTGACTGAGCAAATCCTTTAATCTCTGTTTGTCTTAATCCACTGGAGAAGGAAATGGCAAACCAATCCAGTATCCTTGCCAAGAAAATCCTATGGATAGTATGGTCTTTGGCAGTGATTCCCAAAGTGGACGCCACCGCCCCCTGGTGGGTGCTGCAGTGATCTAGGGAAGTGGTGATGGCCACAGGTGCATTTGGGGGCAGTGATAGTATGTGACAGCGGGCACTAAGTAATATTTTTTTCTGGAAAGGACACAGTAGGCCAAAAAAGTTTGAGAACCACTGGTCTATGGGGTCACTAAATAACAACAACAGAAAGGAAAACTGAGGAATCAAAAGGTTAAGGAACTTGCCTTATCATTCAGAGAGAGCTTAGTTTTTTTTCTGTTATAAAGATATTTTATTTTATTACCAATTACATGTAATAACAAATTTCCACCTAAGTTTTCCAAAGTTATATGATCCAAATTGTCTCTTTCCCTCCCAGAGTTGGCAAGCAATGTGATCTGGGTTATATATTATCATTGGTAGCATTCTTTTTTAATTTTTTTAAACCCTTACCTTCTGTCTTAGAATCAATACTGTATTTTGGTTCCAAGGCAGAAGAGTGGTAAGGGCTAGGCAATGGGGGTTAAGTGACTTGCCCAGGTACACACAGCTAGGACATGTTTGAGGCCAGGTTTGAACCTAGGACCTCCCATCTCTAGGCCTGACTCTCAATCCACTGAGCCACCCAGCTACCCTTGGTAGCATATTTTGAAAGTTCAAATGGCCAATACTGAAACCACATTGATTATGTATTTTGCAACCAAAAGTAGAGAAGCTCTATAGTCAATTAAAATAAGACCTGAAGCTGACTGATCATGAGTTTTTTATTTTGAAAATTTCAGATTTAAGTTGAATAGCATAGGGAAAATAATCAGACATATATGTGTGCCCAAATAACATCCCTTATTAATATGAAGTTGATGTGATGAATAGATTTAAGGGATTAGATCTGGTAGATAAAATATCTGAAGAACTATGGACAAGGTTTTGCAATATTATACAAGAAGCAGCAACAAAAAGCATCCCAAAGAAAAAGAAAAACCAGGAAGCGAAATGGCAATCTTATGAGGCTTAACAAATTGCTGAGGAAAGAAAGAAAGGAAAAAGGAAAAGGGAAAGGGAAAGATATGCCCAATTAAATGCAAAATTCAAGAAACTAACAAGGAGTGATAAGGTTTTCTTAAATGAGTAATGCAAAGAAATAGAAGAAAACAATCGAATGAGAAAGACAAGAGATCCCTTCAAGAAAATTAGAGCTATCAAGAGAACATTTCATGCAAAAATTGTCATGATAAAAAACAAAAATGGTAGAAATTTAACTGAAGTAGAATTTAAGAAGAGATGGCAAGAACATATGAAAGAACCATATAAGAAAGATTTTAACATCACTGATACCCACAATGATGTGGTTACTGATCTAGAGCCAGACATCCTGGAGAATGAAGTCAGTGAAGCCTTAGGATGCATTGCTAACAAACAATAAGCTTAGCAGAGGTGACAGAATTCCAACAGGAGTTATATAAAATCCTAAAAGATGTTGCAGTTAAAGTGTTGCAACCAATGGAAAAGATCAGTATACATCCCAATCCTAAAGATGGCAAATGCCAAAGAATGTTCAAATTACTGAACATTTTCACACATAGGCAAGATTATGCTTAAAGTTTTGCAAGCTATGTTTCAGGAATGTGTGGACTGAAAAACACCAAAAGTTCAGACTTGTTTTCAAAGAAACAGAATAACTAGAAACCAAATTGCCAACCTTTGCTGGATTATGAAAAAGGCACTATACTAAAGTCTTTGAGAGTGTGAATCACAGCAAAATGTGGTAAGCCCTCAAAGAGATGGAAGTACCTGATCATCTTACTTATCTCCTGAGAAAAACTATGTGCAGGTCAAGAGAAGAGAAAGCAGTAAGAACTGAGCATGGAACAACTGATTGATTTAATATTGGCAAAGGAATATGACAAGATTACATGTTGTCATCATATTTTTCTAACATATCTAAAGTAGATCATGTAAAAAGCAAGGCCAGCCAAATCTAGAATTGCCAGGAAAAATATCGACAACCTCAGATGTGCAAATGATACCACCACTTTGATGGCAGAATGTGAAAAAGAATGAAGAAACCTCTTGATGATGGTGAAAGAGGAGATTGTAAAACTTGGCAAAACTTAACATTAAAAAAAAACAACTAAGATCATGGCAACTGGTCCCATTATTTCCTGACAATTAGAAGAATCAAAGAGATGAAATTAAAAGATGCTTATTTCTTGGAAGGAAAGTTATGGCAAATCTGGACAGCATAATAAAAATCAGAGACATCACCTTGCTGACAAATGTCCATATATTCAAATTGTGGTTTTTCCACTAGTAATATATGGTAAGGATCACAGAATTGATGCTTTTTCATTGTGATGGTGGAGAAGACTTTTGAAAGTCCATTGGACAGCAAGGAGATCAACTCAATCAATTCTTAAAGAAATTAGTGAAGATTATTCATAAGAAAGACATAATGAAGACGATTTATAAGAAGGACAAATATTGAAGCCAAACCTTAAACATTTTGGCTATAGAATGAGAAAATAGGACTCATCAGAAAAGACCTTGATGTTAAGAAAGATTGAAGGCAAAAGGAGAACAGATTGGCAGAGGATGAGATGAATATAGTCATGGAAGTAACAAACATGAGCTTATACAGACTTCGGGAGACAGTGGAAAATAAAAAGACTTGGTGTGTTATAATCCATGGAGTCATGAATAATCAAATGTGACTAAATGACTGAACAATAATAATATGGACTTCAGTGTCCTTTGTACTTGGCAAGAAATAATAGTAAAGATGATGATGATAATAATAATGATTAGTATTTATGTAGTATTTTTAAATTTGCCAAACATTTAACAAATATTATCTTTTATCCTTTTATTAACCCTGGGAAGTAGATACTATTATTGTCATCATTTTATGAGTGAGGAAACTGAGGCAGACAGAATTGTAACTTGCTCAAAGTCACATAGCTAGTGTCTAAGGTCAGATTTGAACTGAAGTCTTCTTAATAGTTGTATAAAACATCTACCGAACATATGGCAGGCTTTAATCTGGTTCTTTTAATATTATGTGACACCCAGTATAGCATTTTGACTATATTTCATAATCATTATACGACTAGCCTACATCTTTTTAGGGTCATAAGTACCTTAGTTAATGTCTTTTATGCCATTTTTTTTCATGCAAATCTTTATTGGTCATGTACTACTGCCTGCTTTTACTAACCACGCATCTCTATCTTTTGAGCCAAGTTTTGATTCTCTTGAGGTCATGGTTTTCCCTGCCATATAATGCCATAAGAATGAGAAATCCATGGCTCTTGTCTCTCACTACTTTTCTAATAGACCATATCAGCTTCAATATTACCAGATGTGTTGTGGGAATTGTACATCCTATAGGAGGGAGGAAACACAGATTCCAAAAGGTGAAAATTACCTGTGAGCCTGTGAGGTTTCAAGGGGAACCTGGATGTCTGGGTTACGCTCTCAGCTATGTAGCTACCTAGTCCAGTGATGGGCAAACTTTTTAAAGAGGGAGCCAAAGGAAAGGAAATGCTCATCTATCAGTCTGTTTCTAAGGCAACTCTTTCCAAGTTTCATTGTATTGTATCCTACTCATTGTATTCGTCAGATTAGGAATAATGTCACAGATAGAACATTTCAGGGCCCTTCCCCCCATCTGGCCCTTGGGCTGTAGTTTGCCCATCACTGCCTTAGACAAGTCAAAGAAACTAGTGCTAGCACCAAGAATTTTTTTCACCTAGAACAAAAACAGTTTCCTGGTGGAAGTGGCAAAGGCATTCTGGCTCTGGACAAAGTCATTCCAAAAAAGATAGCCTGTGACCCCATAAGGGTCAAATCAAGAGAAGTGTAAGTGTTAAAATGAATGGTTTGGCTAAATATATGAAAATTATAAATCTTTTATTTATAAAAGAGGTAGAAAGAGTGAAAGTACAAAAGGGCAGAAAAGATATTAACCTATCTAACTAAATATTGTTCCAGTGCTTGGCTCAACCAGGACTTGTTAACCTTTAATCAGAATTAAACTATCTCCAGAAGATAGAAAGGGAAAACCAGCTATTCACTCACCCAAGACAATGACAGGAGCTGAAGGTGACTCCTGAGGCTGACTTTCTTCTTTGAGCCAACCTTCTTCTTGAAACCGACTTCCTTCTTGGAGTGACTCTCTTCTTGGAGTTCACTCTCTCCTTCTTCTTGACAAGATTCGTTCATCAGCCTCCCTCCTCAGGGATTTTCACGGCTTTTACAGTGGTTTCCTGTCCCTGCCCCTTTTCATGGGGGCCAATCACAGTTTCCAAATTGTCTGAGTTGTCACCTTTGGATTCACACCTTTCAGAGTGTGTGAACTCTTCTTCTCACCTAGCATCAAGTAAGGTGTGAACTGGCTAAGTGGTTTTCAAGCTTCTCCCACCTAGTTCAAGCTTGTGTTGATTCAAAGTTATTGCCAACCTAAGTGTTAACTCCAACTAGGCAAAGAGAACAAAGGATTCCCTTTTACAGAAGTCAAAAAGCATGTATTAAGGATTTACTGTGTGCCAATCACTGTACTAAGTGCTGGGTGTACAAAAACAAGGACAAAGATAGTGTCTGCCCTCAAGGAGCTTACATTCTTCTAGGACAGTAATGGGGAACCTTTTAGAGATGGAGTGCTAGACTCTGCCCCTACCCCAACCCCCAGAACAAGCACTGTGCCCATGCCACCAATCACAACTGTTCCCCTCCCCCCCACTGAGTGCTGGGCAAACTGCTTCCCCCCTTACTCCACCCAGGGGAGGGAGGAAGCACTCCCATTGGACTGGTGGGCAGGGGGATGAGTGATGTAGTCATGCTTAGGGAGAGGGAGAGGTGCAAGCATCTCTGCTCCTTCCTAGTTATGTGAACTATAATCCCCTCAAACCTAACTAAAAAAGCAAAAAGCCCCATCTTACAGGAAAATTCCTTAGTTATAAGAAAACACAACCCCCAGGTTAAATGATATCATCCTGACACATTCATCTCAGGCATGTTCTAGTCTTCCTGAAGAGGGTATCCTCCAAATTAACCTTTTTAGCAAATGGTCAAGGGTTGAAGTGAGGTTTTAATCTGGATGCAGGGCTGATTGGGAGATTGACAAACCACTATTGTGTTTTCCAGAGCTTCTCTCCCACCTGTTCTCCTACAGGTAGGCACCCCTTTGAATGCAAATTGAATAGGTTGGGTTAGTAAAAGGTGAGGGGAAGAAAAATGCAAATTAAAGGGACCAAAGGTTGAAACTGGGGAAGGGAGCTGAAGAGGCTATTAGCCTAGCCTAGACTACAATTTTGAACATTTTTAAAGTACAAAATCAAAAGACATATTCCAAATACCAAAAATACTTTGTATAGTAAAGACAGTGGTTGCTTCTGATAGTAAAGACATAAGCTGTTTCTATCTCACTCAAGCCAAAGGTAATTAAGAGGCCATTGTATTCTGAGTGGGGTGGGGTAATCTTGCCCAGCAAGAGATTCTGTCTTGAAGAGACCTGCTTACTAACTCCTACTGGGGAAACTGGGGAGGGGAGCAGCCAATCAGAGAGAGAGTTTGTAGGAGCTATGGGAGCTTCCAATGTGTGGAATCTTGGGGTAAAGTGAGTTTCCAGGTTGAAGAAGTTTCTATAACCTGGTAGAGAAAGCCCAGGAAGTCAGCAGGAATGAAGACTCTTAAGGCTAGGGAGCATTTATATAACATTTCAAGATTTGCAAAGAGCTTCAAAAATATTATTTCATTTGATACTCCCAATAACACTGGGAAGGAGGTACATTTTTGTCATCCTCATTTTACAGATGAAACTAAGAAAGGTTGTGACTTGCCCAGGATCATACAGTTAATAAGTGTCTGAGGTCACTTTTAAAGTCAGATTTTTCTGACTCTGAGTCTGACATTTCATTCGAGGTCCCACCCAGCCACATAAGCATTGACATAACAGCATTTTATTATTATATGTCTTCTCTTCTTCCATATGCATGTGAATAGTGAAATTCTAATTACTAGGTATTTGTTGGTGAGCATAATAATTCTGGGTGATGGGGAGGATGGAGTGTTGGCCATGGAATCAAGGAGATATGGTTGAATTCTGTCCCAGATAATTACTGGCTATATGGACTTGGGCAGGGTAAGGACTCAGTTTCTCATCTGCAAAATAGGGATATAGATTTAATGGCCTCTATGATTCAACTCTAAATCAATGATCCAATGATCTCACTAAATGAAGATTTGTTTGACTACTGTATTCCTTCCACTAATGGCAAAGTGACACCTTCTCTACATCTTAGTAGAGGGTCTTCATAAGTTGCCCCAGCAGAAAAAAGAAATCATTGGAATTGGCCAACCTAATGGCAATGAGCCCTTCTGAACATATCTAGATGGATGCTGGAGGAAGCCTGCAGTGTCCTTTGGCTGAAGGTCTAGAAGCTTTTCTAGTTTGGCAGAGCCTATCAGATCTCTGTTTCTTGCTGGCATGGCCTTGGAAAACCCAGGATCTCTTCCATCCCATGGCCAGGCATCCCCATAGGACTTCAGTGGAAGAGTAATAAATAAATATGCAAACTACAGAACTTTAACCTAATAACATGGCCAATCACAAAGTTTAGCATATTATGGGAAATCGCTAATGGAGCCCCGCACCATTATTCATGATATGAGCTCGAAGAATCATGCATAATGGAACAGAGCTACTGCTAACAGCGGATTCACACAAGATAATTTAAACTTGTTTGTATGGAAATAAAGGACTGATCTTTGAAGTGGTCTTTAATGAGATTCTGCTTGATCTTCAGTATATCCTGGGAGAGTGTTCCGTTTTTCCTCCAGCATCGGCTGGCATTGGTGGCATGCAGGGGGGAAGGAAAAAAAAAAAGACTGATTTAAATTATGAATGTCCATTCTTGTCTTTGGATATTGGGTGAGAAGGAGGTGTCACTGCTCCAGGAGCCCTGGGAAAAATGGGGAGAGGAAACCCTGTGGGCAGAGATACAGTTCTCCAACATTCTGTCTGGAACTGGGCTCCCTAGGGATCATGCCACTGTCTAATATGGATACCGGAAACTGCAGAGCTAACACCAAACAGGATCTTTCCTGAGTACTTCAGAGGGTAAGAATGGGTGGGGGTGGGAAGAGGAGCAAGGGGTATTCTTTGATTAAAAAGGAGAATTTGACTCCAAACTACCAGATCTGAAAGCTAGTTAGAGCCCACAGTCCAAATTCCTGACAATCAGCATTAAAGATCTGTACAAGGAGGTGGCAGCTAGATAAGCAGGAGCTAAACAGCAGAGGCAACTAATGGATTAAGTTGAGGATAAGAGGCTCAGTGTGGATCTCATTGGATCTAGGTCTGGAGTCAAGAAGATCTGAGTTCAAATGTGACTTCAGACACTTACTAGCTGTGTGACCCTGGACAAACCACTTAACCTCGGTTTGCTTTAATCTACTGGAGAAGGAAATGGCAAAGCACTCCAGTATCTTTGCCAAGAAAACCACATAGATGGCATTGGCATGATATGGTCCATGGCGTTATGAAAAATCAGACACAACTGAACAACAACAAACAGCAGACAAGAGTCACAAAGCAAAGTGTGACCAATCTTTTCAGGGCGCAGCTCCTTGAATTACCTTGTATTCAATGATCTCCTTTTATGTTGTATTTCTCATCAGAGTAAAAGCATCTTGAGGGCAGCACCTATTTAGGTTCTAGTATTACATCTCCAGCATCTGAGAACACAGTCTCTTCTTAAGCTGGGATACTGCTAAAACATTTAGTGACTTGATTCATTTGAATGGAGATTCCAGGTTCTTAAATAAATCCAGTTGCCTGATACACAGGATATCTCCATAAAGTTAGTACCAGAAAGATGGGCACCTCAGAACCTGGGCAACTAGGAATATGGGTAAGGAGGTTCAGTAGACCAACAGGGGTTGCTGGCCTGCCGAGATGCATTTTCCTCTGGTGTTTAATTGCATTTGCCCACACCTCCTAAGGCTTGAGGTGTTATTCCAGTGCTTACCACAATCCATAAAAGGCTAGAGCGATCTCATGAGATTTCTCAAGTCACACAATTCATATTTATTGCCTTATTTATGAGAATAACTAATTGACAATACATACGCTTGACACATATATACTCAAAAAAAATTTTTTTTCAGGGAACAGCTGGGTGACTCAGCAGATAGAGAACCAGACTCAGAGATGGGAGTTCAAATTTGACCTAAAACACTTCTAGTTGTGTGACCCTTGGCAAGTTTCACCTCCATTGCCTAGCCATTACTGCTCTTCTGCCTCAGAACCAATAAACAATATTGATACTAAGTCAGAAAGTGAAGGTTTTTTTAAAAAATAAAGTATGTCTTTTCTTCTTTTTTCCTAATTAGAATCACAGAGCCAAAATGACCAGAGTAGAAAAAAACAAAAAGAAAATATTTCTTTATTCATACTCTAGAGTGCTTGATTCTGTATTAGCAGAAGATAAGACTATTGTCCTTCATGGCTCACATTAAGTAGCTTATATTGTACAACAACCTGTGAAGTAGGCAGTGCAAGCAATTAGGATTTCATTTTACAATTGAAGAAATTGAGGCCAATTGATTTGGGCAAGTGATTTGCCCAAGGTCACATTTCAACTTAATGATCAAACTCCTCGAGCATTCAGATTCAGACCAGTGTTCTCTGCACTGACCCTCACGCCTCTCCCAATAGACTTCAATTCTCGTGATACTTTTGAAATTTACAATAGGTTTCTACATCCATCTCTATGATCTTCTCAATAGTCCCAAGAAATAGATAGGGAAGGAATTCTTATACCCATGCACGAGAGGCAGCCTAGGTAAGTGGAGAAAAGGCCAGGGGTTCAAGGTCTGCCTCTAACTCAGGTTGGCTTTATAACCGTGGGTAAGTCATTTTACCTCACACTGCCCTCATGCAGGTCTCTCAGACTTGACATTACAAAGAGGTTGATGATATGAGTGAAAGCAATTTTCATCCCAGGAATACTGTGCACTGATAGAATCACTAACACAGATTTTTTAAAATTTAATTTAGTTTTTCTTTGGGGCCCTAATAAATACTAAATAAAAGGAACATTTTCATATACAAAGTAGAACGGGAAAAGATAAAAACTCACAGTCCTAATTATTTAAAAAAGAGTCTGCTCATTCAAGGGTGGAGGAAAGGAAGAGGTAGAGGATGTGCTCCTTTAGACTTATGATTTCATCAGTGTAAAAAACTCCAAAGGTAGAAAGCCCCTCCACTGGAACAGTTTGTCTATAATTTGGAATCACAGGAGCATAAATTTAGTTCACATATAGTCTTAGAGAATTGTCTGGGGGTACCGAGGGGTTGTGATACCTGTGATTACATAGAGAACATGTATCTGAGGCAGAATATGAATCCCAGCCTTTCTGATTCCATCCACCTCAACAAATTACTTTGCATATAGTGGATATTTAATAAAAGTTTGTTGAATTGAATTTTATGGATGAAGAAAGGAAGATCTAGAGTTTAGGTAACCAGAGTCATATGACTAGACTCTAGGTCGCCTGATTTGAAGTTCAATAGAAGGAAGGAAGGAAGGAAGGAAGGAAGGAAGGAAGGAAGGAAGGAAGGAAGGAAGGAAGGAAGGAAGGAAGGAAAGATGGAAAGATGGAAGGAAGAAAGGAGTGGTTTCCATTCTCAAAATAAGCTATTTCTGGGTACAAAAAGCACATTAGAAGAAACTACCAATTATCTATTCCAATTCCCTTGTTTCACAGATGAGGAAAGTGGAGCACCAAGCCATCATCATAATTAGCATTTATATAACACTTTAAGGTTTGCACAATGCTTTACCAATATTATCTGAGTTTATCCTCTCAAATACTGTAGGAGGTTAGATACTATTATCCCCATTTTATAAATGAAGAAATTGAGGCAGACAAAGATTGAATGACTTGCCCAGGCTCACACAGCTAGTAAGTTTCTGAGACTGGATTTTTAACTTGGGTCTTCTAGACTCTAGGTCCCATACTCTATTCACTGTAACTAGCTATTTAGCCACTGTCAGTGTGGAATCTAGAAGCCTCCAAACTTGTAGCCTAGAAAGATTTAATGACCCCCATTTTACTTAGCTTGAAGGTGACAGACCCAGGTTTGGCCTTGTCCCATGAGAGCTCTTCCCTGAGGAAAAGTCCAACTTCACTAGTCTCAGACTGGCAATAGACCTTAAAGTAGTTTAAGTGGGGAGGGCTAATCCCATCAGGTGCTAAGCACCCCCTTTAGTCCCAATGGTTTCTCTCCATAGGCCAAAGTCTTTTACCAAGGTGGCCCAGCCCTTGGCTGGATCTTTCCCTTTTGGGTCCCTTGTAAAGCATTAACCCCTCACAGTTATTCCTCTCTAGAACTCCTCATTTTCCTTTGTTACCATTGTAAAGCCAATCAGCTATCCCTCTCATCCTCAGTCCCCGTGTTCCCCTAGAAAAGTATTTAAGCTTCCCAACTTTAAGCTCTTTGGAGTTGTCAATCTAGTGTGGTTGGCTCTCCTAGGGGTCAGTGTCCAGAGAAACCAGAGTTTCAATCTTCGGAACTCTGCATGGGTATTAGCCCGAAACTCTTCGGGGAGGTCTAATTTTGCACTGGGCCCCTTTCCTTAATTAAAGAGTGGTTTTTCTGACTATTTAATAGTTCTGTATTTTTTTCCAAGGCAACACTAGTACATAGCAAAGCTAGGATTCAAACTTAACTTTTTCTGACTCCTAGCCAATTCTTTTCCACTGTGCCACAATGTCTATTCATTTATAGGTATTGGAAAAAAACACGGAACTACTGAACTTGTCAGAAAAAACAAGTCTTTAATCAGGAGAGGGATAGGTCCAATAACCAGCTGCTACACAGAGCCCAGCGCCAAAGACCACACAGGGGCTAAACCCTGGGGACTCTGGGAATGTATCCCTGGGAGAAGATACTATGCTAGATGATTTCTCCAAGGAACAATAGAACTTGGGGAACTTGTGCCTTTTGGGGAGCTAAGGGACAGGGAAGTATGATTGATTGACGTTATCATGTTTACAAGGAAATGAGAAGTCTAAGCCTATACTGACAAGATGCGAACAGGCTTGGGAAAGAAACCATAGCCAAAGACTGGGACATCAGGGAGTGGCCTACTTACAATAGAATACTAAAAAGGATGATCCCGAACAAGTCTTGGTCTTCTTGGGATCTCTAATACAATGAGGGAAACTTTTTTTAACCGAAACATTTTATTTAATTAATTAATTTAGAATATTTTTCCATGGTTACATGATTCAAGTTCTTTCCCTCCCCTCCTCCCATCCCCATCCTGTGTTATTGATCAAGACCTATTTCCATATTATTGATAATTGTAGTAGGGTGATGGCTTAGAGTCTACATCCCCAATCATATCCCCATCAACCCATGTGATCAATCATACAATTTTCTTCTGCATTTCTGTTTCCACAATTCTTCCTCTGAATGTGGATAGTGTTCTTTCTCATAAGTACCTCATTGTATTGCTGCTAGTCGAGAAGTCCATTACATTCGGTTGTACCACAGTGTACATCTGTTTACAATGTTCTGGTTCTGCTCCTTTCACTCTGCATCAATTCCAAAACATGGAATTCCTCCAGTTCATTATTCCTTTGAGCACAATAGTATTCCATCACCAACAGATAACACAATTGTTCAGTCATTCCCCAATTGAAGGGCAGACCCTCATTTTCCAATTTTTTGCCACCACAAAGAGCATAGCTATAAATATTTTTATACAAGTCTGTTTATCTCTTTAGGGTACAATCCCAGCAATGGTATGGCTGGATCAAAGGGCAGGCAATCTTTTAGCGCTCTTTGGGCATAGTTCCAAATTGCCATCCAGAATGGTTGGATCAATTTACAACTCCACCTGCAATGCATTAATGTCCCAATTTTGCCACATCCAAAGAAGGAAACTTCAAAGACTATAAAGATACTTAACATTTGATTAGATCTACTTGCCCCACCCAAGCTGGAATAATCAAGTACTTTAAGGTCTATTGTGCATTCTGAAACTAGCTATCTGAGACCTCCCTCAAGGCAAATTCTCATGGGACAGGGGCAAACTTGGGGTCTCCAGATTTCAAGTTGACATAGGTCAGAACTCACAATCACCAGATCCAAGATAGCTTCTGTGAGTTTCAAAATTAATATCCAATATTCTAAGTATTATATTTAAGAAGATTTATTAATAATAACTAACATAAAAAGCAAGAGTAAAAAAACCACCTTTCTCAGCCCGCATGCGGGGGTAAAAAGAGAAAGAGGAAGCACTTACCGCAAACTATATACAAAATGTGAAAAAAAAAACACGCAAAGGTGAAGACACAGGGAAAGGGATGCTAGGAGATAAAAGGAATTCTGGGTAACATAGTTTAAAAGTACAAAATTCTCTACTTAAACACTTCTAATTTTCTTTCATGATCCTATTGTCCTGGAATGTCAGTTTCTTGAATATTGCTAAAAACAAGTGGGCCATATGTAGAACATAAAAATCTTTCACAAAATTTCCATTATAGCACTTTTAGTTTTTAGTAAGCCTAACCCTGGATTCACCTAAATACTTCTAGGTTCTGAGGTGAGATTTCATAACAATTACTGTATTACTCTGACATACATCACTTTAAAAGTACTTTATAGGGGGCTGCTCAGTGGAGTGAGAGTCAGGCCTAGAGATAGGAGGTCCTAGGTTCAAACCCGGCCTCAGCCACTTCCCAGCTGTGTGACCCTGGGCAAGTCACTTGACCCCCATTGCCCACCCTTACCACTCTTCCACCTATGAGACAATACACCGAAGTTAAGGGTCTAAAAAAAAAAGTACTTTATAATTTTTGCCATAGTACATATGCTTCTTGTAATTAAAACAAAATTTTCCTGTAATTACTTTTTTCCCAAATACACATTCCTTTTTTAAGATATTTAATTAAAGTGAAACAACTAAGAGATACTTGCAAGTAACAATCTAATAAGAACATTCAAATTTAATGAAATCATTGGGTTCTTTCCACTATCCAGTTACCATCCAATTGCTTACCCGCATATTCCTTTCAAACTGAGACATCGACTGCCATCTAATAGTTTTAAGTTTCCTGGCATCTAATCATATGCTTTGTAATTTCTTTAAGCCCACAAGGATGGTGTCCCATTAATATGTAATATTCACACATAAATATAACTATATATAATTATGTCAATATGGAATCTAGAAACCCCCAAACTTGTAGCTTAATAAGATCTGATTAAGTATCAATAAGCACATGAGAAAGTGTTCTAAATCTCTAATAATTAGAGAAATGCAAATCAAAACAACTCTAAGGTACCACCTCACATCTAGCAGATTGGCTAAAATGAAAGAAGGGGAGAGTAATGAATGCTGGAGGGGATGTGGCAAAATTGGGACATTAATGCATTACTGGTGGAGTTATGAACTGATCCAATCATTCTGGATGGCAATTTGGAACTATGCTCAAAGAGCTATAAAAGAATGCCTGCCCTTTGATCCAGCCATACTATTGTTGGGTTTGTACCCCAAAGAGATCATAGATAAACAGACTTGTACAAAAATATTTATAGCCGTGCTTTTTGTGGTGGCAAAAAACTGGAAAATGAGGGTATGCCCTTCAATTGGGGAATGGCTGAACAAATTGTGGTATATGCTGGTGATGGAGTACTTGTGCTCAAAGGAATAATAAACTGGAGGAATTCCATGTGAACTGGAAAGACCTCTAGGAAGTGATGCAGAGCGAAAGGAGCAGAGCCAGAAGAACATTGTACACAGAGACTGATACACTGTGGTAAAATCGAATGTAATGGACTTCTGTATTAGCAGCAATGCAATGACCCAGGACAACTCTGAGGGATTTGTGGAAAAGCAAGCTACCCACATTCAGAGGAAGGACTGCAGGAGAGGAAACACAGAAGAAGGGCAACTGCTTGAACACATGGGTTGATGTGGACATGATTGGGGATGTAGACTGGAAACTACCACACCAATGCAACTATCAACAATTTGGAAATGGGTCTTGCTCAATGACACATGTTAAAACCAGCGGAAATGCACAGTGGCTATGGCGGGGGTGGGGGGGTGGGAGGTCGGGGGGTGAAGGGGAAAGTAAGAGCATGAATCATGTAACCATGATAACTTTTCTAAAAAATAAATATTTTTAAAAAATAAATAAGATCTGATTAACCCCAAATTTAGTCAGCTTGAAAGATGGAAACCCCAAAGCTTGTCCTTGTTCCCATGAGAATCCCCCCTGATGGGAATCTTAGACTAGTAGTTTCAGACTAAACCTTAAGATATTTAATGGGCTTAGCTAGGTAGAGTTAACAGATTTTAATCAAATACTAAAATATCCTTTATCCCAGTAGCTTCTCCCATTGTATCAGAGACCCTTTCCCAAGAAGACCCACACCTGTGCAGGGACACCCCTTTAGTATCCATTGTAAGCAGCCCCTTCCCTTACACCCTAGCCTCTAGCTATGATTCCTTTCCCAAGCTTGATTGTATGGTCAGTATAGTTGGAACACTTCGGTTTCCTTGTAGGCTGTGGTAATGTCAATCAATCATATTTCCCTCAGTTTCCCAAAAGGTATATAAGTTCCCCAAATTCTTTTTGTCCCTTTGAGTTGTCATCTTTCACGGTGGCACTTCCATGAGTTTAATGACCAGAGCTACAAGTCTGGGGACTCTGCGTGTAATGTACACTTTCCTTAATTAAAGAGTGATTTTTCTGACTATTTAATAGTTCTGTGTTTGTGCCCAGTCTAATAATTATTACTAGAAAAGGATCATATAAGGTTTATTAAAGAAATGCCCTATAATTACATGAGGACAAGTTCTCCTTTTCCATATTAATTCAACTGAAGACTTGATTCTGTAATTGTTCAACATGCAATCTATGTGCTGGCTTTGGTTTCAGTTTGGTAAGCAGAACTCCAAGAGAAGCGGCACGATACAGCTTATTTTAAAGAACATAACCACATAATAAAATTACAAATACTATGTAGCCACAGGTAATTATCAAGCTATTTCTACCTTCCAGGCCAGCTAAACATAAGATCTAAAAACTGTAAGTTACATCGTAATTAATCTTTGAACTACATTGTAACTTCATGTACAATTACCAAGTAATGCACAAGAACATGTAATTAGTCAGGAGGCATCTGATCTCCAATGGCCGCTTGCAAGATTTATGTGCAAAAGGCTGCTGGAGGCTAACAGGCATTGTATGTGTCAATAGCCTTCAGAAGAGGGAAGAGGAGCTCTTTTGTTGCGGGCTGGTTCCACATTCGTAGCTCCGAACCGGTCCAACCAAAGATGCCTAATTTTCACCTTCCGTGAAGACTGTCTCCCAAGCAGCAGAGACTGACAATCCAAGGACTGTTACATTGACTCGTAGTGGGGTATTGTTGCTGTTAATCCTCCATTTTCAAAGAGGACCACTGACATCACTAGGTAATGTCTTGACTTGCACACAAATTGGATTTAAGAGAGGCGACGTTGAACAGTTGCCAGCCTCACTCTTTCTACCTGAGTCATCCGAGTGCAGAGGCGAGACAGAAGTCAGGACAACTGGTGAGGGCTAGCATGCAGGGGATGACCGTGGCGTCTGGTGTCTGGTCAAACTCTAAGTGCTCCACAGTGCCTGCCAACTTCATGGCCATTGGAACTGCTCATTCCATCCATTCATCCAACCATTCCACCTGAGAAAGTCTTCACATGCCTGGGGCAAACATCTCTCCAACTCACCAACAGGTTTGAGGACTGATGGTTTCCCTAGAACTGATTTAGCCCATCTACCAAGACAGTTTTATCAGGACATGGTTGCTGTGCATCCAGTGATTCCCAAAGTGGGCGCCACCGCCCCCTAGTGGGTGCTGCAGCGATCTAGAAGAGCGGTGATGGCCACAGGTGCATTTATCTTTCCTATTAATATCTATTAAAATTTTTAAAAATTAATTTCCAGGGGGCTAAGTAATATTTTTTCTGCAAAGGCCAAAAAAGTTTGGGAACCACTGCATAGTCTCTTGGAGCCATGGGGTGAGAGTTGAGTGACAGAGATGTATTTATTAGGAGCTGTAGGTCTGTCTCACACCACTGACAAGTTTTTCCATGGAATAATGTAATTACGAAGTTAGGAAGGGATTCAAAGGCCCTTTGTACAATGAAAATACAAATTCCTTCCAAAACATAACCAAGAAATGTTTATCTAACTACTGCTAGAGGGCCTGTGAGGGAACTAACAAGGTCCTATGGCAACTCCATCCTATCTCTGGACAGCTCTATTGTTACAAAGTTTTTACTTAAATTGAGCTGAGATCTGACTCTTCCTTAATTTCTGCTCATCAGTATTAGTTCCTACCTCAGGGCCAAGCAAAACAAGTCTAATCCCTATTCCATAGAAACTTCATCTCTTCCAAATAAGCTTCATATGTGTGTTATCATCCCTAGTAGGAAAAAAAAAGTACAATCGTTTTCTTTCAACCCAAGGAAATGAGGAAATGAAAGGTCCTGCCTGGACATACCAGCAAGATTTACAAAGTGTGGCATGGAGATCATCAGTGAATGTAAAGGTCTTTCAGGACACTGTGTAGATCCCTGGGAGCACTCATTTTTATGATTTGACGGATGCCAACTTTGCTTCTGATTTGAATAAATAGTTGAATATTTTTCAGTTTAAATCTTTAAAAACAGGAGTGATAAGAGAGGGAAAGCAGGCAAGGAAAGAAGACACAAATATGTGTGGTTGGTAGATTTAAATGCCCCTTTGTCATGATCTGATCTGTGATCCTCACTTTACTGAACTCCTACCAATATGCAAAGAAGTTGGGGTCTCTAGCTGCTTGCTTAATGATTGGGAGACTCTTCTGGGGGAAAATAATATAACTTTAGTAGTTATTCAGTTGACTTTTTATTAACAAGGAATAACCTTTAAATTCATGCTATTCACATCTTCAATATGAAGGTGTTCTTTGCTCCACAGAAGGAGCATGATATAAAGGATAAAGTACTATTTTTAGTTAGGAATCCAAAATTTATTAAGCACCTTCTATGTGCCAGGGAAGGAGCAACATGCATAGTGGATGTAGAAGTGACTTCAACAGAAGGAAGATTTGGGTTTATATCCCATTTTTAATCCAGGCTAGCTGTGTGACCATGTACAAGTCTCAATGCTCTAAGTAACTCTCTAGGATTCCCCTAAACTTGTGGTGGAGAACCCATGGCATGCACATGCCACAAATGGCATGCAGAGCCCTCTCTACTGACATGCATGCCATCACTCACCATAGTTCATTACTAGAAAGATAGAGGGACTCAGGCTAACCTGCTTCCTCCCCCTTCTCCACTGTGCCTGAGGACATTCCTCACTTCACCTTCTCCTAGGTCCAGCAGCCCAATGGGACCACTACCTCTCTTCCCTAAGTGGGGGGAGGTGGCCCTCAGTCTCAGGGGGAGGGACATGGCATGCGGTCTCTAAAAGGTTCACATCACTGCCCTATACCAATGAAATCACAGGTCTAACCTCTATCCCTCTCTCTGAGGGCCAAGCATGGGGGATAAAAATAGAAAAAATTCAATAACCTCAACTCTAAAAAAAGCAGATCAGAGTTCAAATTCGCTTCTGATACTTATTAACTATATGATTCTAGGCAACTCAGTTCACAGAATCATAGGATTTAAGAGCTGGAAGTGATTCCAGCAGCCTCGTTCAACTCATAACCTAAAAAAGATCCCAACTATAATATATTTTATAAGTAGTCTTCCCATCTCTGCCTTGACGTCCTCTAATGAAAAAGAATCTGCTGCCACTTAAAGCAACCAATTGCATTTTATTTCTAATGTCAAACCTGCATTTACCTCTTTGCAACTTGTAGATGTCCTTCCTTGATCTGCCTTCTGAGGCCAAACCAAAAAGTCTAAATCCTCTTTTACGTGGTAGCCTTTCAAATACTTGGAGACAGATATGACTTCTTCTGGCAAAATATTCCTAATTCATTCAACTGATCCTCAAATATTATGGACTCCAAGCCTGTTACCATCTTGGTTGTCCTCTGCCTGTTTTTCTGCTTATCATTGCCTTCTTAAATTATGACATCCAAAATGGAACAAAATATGCCAGATATTGACCACAAAGTGATGACACTTTCTTATTCCTAAAAGCTATACTTTTTTGAAAAAAACCCTTAACTTCTGTGTATCGGCTCCTAGGTGGAAGATTGGGTAAGAGTAGGCAATGGGGGTCAAGTGACTTGCCCAGGGTCACACAGCTGGGAAGTGTCTGAGGCCAGATTTGAACTTAGGACCTCCTGTCTCTAGGCCTGACTCTCAACCCACTGAGCTACCCAGCTGCCCCCAAAGATATACTTGTTTTAATGAAGCCTAAGTTTGCATTTGTCATTCTGGCTAACACATAACACAGTTGGCTCATATTTAGACATTTAAACTCTCCAATCTTTTACAGATAAATTGTTCACTAAGCATGTCTTCCCTATCTTATACTTTTGAAACTGTTTTTTTTTAATTCAGGTATAAAACTACATTTAACCCACTTGAGTTTCATCTTATCAGATTCAGTTCAAAACCATTAAAGATCATTTTAGATCCTGATTTTTTCATGCGATGAATAAGCTATCCTTCCTCTCAGCTTTTTTGTCATCTTCACATTTGATGGGCATATCATCAAGATCTTTCCCCAAGTCACTGATAAAAATATTAGATCCCCAGGGTATTACTCTGGAGACCTCCCTGCCAAGTTAACATTGAACCTTTAACAATAATTCTTAATCTAATGGAATTATTTTCAAGTCCATATCTCTCCATCTTTTCCAATAAGAATATGAGATACACTTTGGTATGATCTAGGTAATCTGAAGATTTTGACCTACCAGTTTACTAACTATAAGAAATAGTAAAAAAAAAAAAAAGAAATAAAGCTATCTGGCACGTCTTTTTTAAAACCCTTTCCTTCTGTCATATTCAATAGTATGTACTGATTCCAAGTCAGAAGAGCAGTAAGAGCTAGGCAATTAGGGTTAAGTGACTTGCCCAGGGTCATACAGCTAGGAAGTGTCTGTGGCCAGATTTGAACCCAGGACCTCCTGTTTCCAGGCCTGACTCTCATCCACTGAACCACTTAGGTACCCTTAACAACATGTTTTTGATGCTACCCTGCTGGCTTTTTGTTGTCATATGCTTCCTTTTTCAAATATTTATCAAACATCTCTTTAGTAAAGCATTCTTTCACAGTCAAACTCTCTCACTTATATTTTGCAGACTCTCCTAGATTCCATTTTATGAAATCAGGACAAGATTTGCCTTTCTTTAGTCCTGTCCTGTACTTCTTTTTTCTGTTAAAAAATTTTTTGGTAATTTTTATTTTTAAATATTTTTCCATGTTTCCATGATTCATTTCCCCCCCCCCTCCTCTTCCCTCCACTTTCCTAGAGCTGACAAGCAATTTGCTTGGGTTGTACAAATGTTGTCTCTTGATAGTTATTTCCATATTATTCATTTTTCCTATAAAACGATCTTTTAAAGCCTAAACCCCAAATCATATACCTAAATATATGTGATAAGTGATGTCATATGTTTTTCTTTTGCATTTCTACTCCCATAGTTCTCTCTCAATGTGGTTAACATTCTTTCCCATAAGTACTTCAGGAGTGTCCCGGCTCATTGCAAAGTCCCTTACATTGGATTGTTCCACAGTGTTTTACTTTCTGTGTACAATGTTCTCTTGGTTCTGCTCATTTCACTCTGTATCAGTTCTTTGAGGTTCTCCCACTTCCTATAGAAACCTTCCAGATCATCATTACTTATAGCACAACAATATTCCATCACCATCATATTCCACAATTTGATCAGCCATTCTCCAATAGAGGGACAACCCCTCATTTTCCAGTTTTTTGCCAGCACAAAGAGTACGGCTATGAATACTTTTGTAGAAGTATTTTTCCTTATTATCTCCTTGGAGTACAACCCTAGTAGTGGCATTGCTGGATCAAAGGGCAGGCATTCTTTTAAAGCCCTTTGTGCATAGTTCCAAATTGTCCTCCAGAATGGCTGGATTAATTCACAACTCCACCAGCAATGCATTAGTGTCCTGATTTTGCCAAAACCTCTCCATCATTTATCACTTTCTTTTACTATAATACTGGCCAATCTGCTAGGTACCTCATCATTGTTTTCATTTTCATTTCTCTAATTACGAGAGATTTAGAACACTTTTTCATGTGTTTATTGATAGTTTTGATTTCCTTATCTGAAAACTGCCCATTCATGTCCCTTGAACATTTGTCAATTAGGGAATGGCTTGATTTTTTTATACCATTGACTTAGTTCCTTATAAATTTGAGAAATGAGATCTTAGTCAGAGGTTTTTGTTATAAATTTTTTCCCCAAATTTGTTGCTTCCCTCCTAATTTTGTTTTTTCCATGTTTTTTTTCAAATACCAATGATATTGACTCAATAATCAAATCCTCCAATTCTTTTATTACCCAAGAACATAATGGTTCTGGACCAGGTGACCTGTACTCATCAAAGAAGGAAGAAAAGAAGCTTTTTTCAGTACTTACTATGTGCCAGGCAGTGTTCTAAGCACTTTACAAATATTATCTAATTAATTCTCACAACTCTTTGAGATAGATGCTATTATTATCTCCATTTTCCAGTTGCAGTAATTGATGCAAACAAAGGTTAAGTGACTTGCCCAGGGTGATACACCCAGTAAGTATGTGAGGCCAGATCTGAGCTCAGATCTTCCTAATCCCAGGCCAGGTTATCTATCCATTGGACTACCTAGCCTTCTTCACCAACTAAGCTCTCTTTTACCATTTCCTTTATCACTGTGGGTATAATCCCTATTTGCCCAATTTTATTCTGTCATTTCTAGTTCAAAAGTAATTCTCCTATGGAGAAGAAAACAGAAGAAAATAAAAATTAAGGAACTCTGCCTTTTTGTTGTCAGTTATAATCATCCCATCCATATCAAAGCAGGTTCCTTTTTCCTTCCTTCTCTTTTCCTCAACATGGCTTCCCTTCTCCAATCCCCCTCCCACAAAAAACCCTAACCCAATACCAATTAAACCAACAAAACCAATCCATTTCATTGTGTGAAAGGGAATTCTTTATTTTTTTGTCTATTTTGAATTAACACTTGTGAAAGGTAACTCTTTATTCTCTTTGTCTATTTTGAGTTAACACTTGGTTACCCTACTTAGTACTTCACCAGACTTTGAAGTATGAATCAGACTTTCTTTTAGTACCCCTACTTAGTACCTCACCAGACACTAAGTAAGTATTTCCAGATCATTTGCTAAAGTGGGTAATAACTCAATCAGTCAGGAAATTGTGAATCCTTTTGATAAGAGTTTACACTTCCAGAGGATAAGAAGTGGATCCCACAAGACACTGACCCCCTGGGAAGTGCTAGACAATTTGAAAGCTGTGATTGGCCCCTGTGAAGAGGGGAGGGGGCAAAAAGTCACTATAAAAGCCCTGAATTTCTGGGGCTAGAGGTCAGCTTCAGTAGTCATCCTCAAAAGGTCATCATCTTCAGCTCAAACTGCCTCTTGAAGGGAACTTGGGTGAATGAATAGTTGGCTTTCCTTTCCTGACTTCTGGAAAGAGATTAATTCAGGTCAAGGGTTAATAAGTTGTTCCAGGCTGAGCACCGGAGCAATATTTAATGTGATAGGCTAAATATCTTTTTTACCCTCTTTTTGTATTTCTCAACTTTCACTCTCTCCACCTTTTTTGTAAGTAAAAACTATTGAAAGTCATTTTGGCTTGAGGTATAATATTTTAAATTGTTGACCACCATATTATTTATAATTTTTATATATTTTAGTCAAATCCTTAATTTTAGTTCCTTACAATTGTCCTTAGCTTTCCTTATCAGTCTCAGTTCATTCTAAGTTAGAACACTCCTGACAGTATTTTTATAGGGTGTTTCCATGATCTTATATTCATCTTCTGTTACCATTCCTTATTTTCATCTTCTGTGGATACAGTTTGTAAATCAAAGTTGATTGGTGAGTGCCCTTTGCATCCACAGCAGTCTCTTCAGACAGTTCCAATTTTTCCTCCTCATTGGAAGTGTTTGCCTTTGTCTTTGGAATTTCCTTCTTAACCTCCAAGACTATAACTTATAAATAGGTGGCAATCTCCATTAGAGAACTTTCCCACACTGGAACTTCTTATTCCCCAGTACACAAAGTTTTACTACATAATACAACCTAGAATTAAGATGTATCCTTGGGAATCCTTCTGCTATATATGATGACATACAATTGCGGTATACAACAGACTAAAGTCTATTTTGTCTGAATAGTGATATGGATGCTTTTAAAGTGGAGCAATGGAAAACTGATGTTGCATGAATTTTTTTTTTTGGTTTTGTTTCTAACTGACAACTTAGCCCTGCACTCCTGTGCATACTGCAGAGATGGTCACTGATTTCCTCTGTTCATATTAGCCTGTGAAATGATTGGGATAATTTAGGACTTGCACTGCCTGATCATTGGTACAGTTACAACAAATAAAACATTTTAATATGAGCAGTCACTGCATGTTTACTGTATCATATTGCTGGGAGCTGAATGTGTGCCAAATGCTATAACAGAAGGGAGCATATGAACTCCAGAATGATGACACTAATAAGGAAATTACAAAAGGCCCAACAAATGGCATTTGTGTTAAATCAATAATGCTCTGTTTGTTTTTTTTTATTCTAATCTTTCTTCGAAAAAAAATTATCTTTCCAAACAGTTGGCAATTCCCATTCTTGTTCTTCTTCCTGAACATAATTAAAAACATGTTGTGGCGTCTACTTAAGACATCAACTTTCCCAAGCCTGTCTTGTCCACTGTGTTTTAAACAAAGACACTTGTTTTGGCATTGTGCCCTTAATTAATCATCTGAGGCTTTATTGCTGTACAAAAAAATTCTTTGTTTAATGATTCATCACAAGCCCAATTTCTGCAGAACTTAATCAAATACAGAACCAACTTTCTAATCAGCTTAAGTACAAAAGAAAAATGGAGGAATCACTTTCAGGATGTGAATTGATAAAGAAATATTGGTGCCTGACATCCTGCTAGCTTGGACTGCTTAAGAATTCTATCATGGTGATTAGATGGACTAGTTGTTCTTAGAGATGTTACCTATTCAGAAAATATGATTTTCTGATGTCCTAGGGAAATACTGCTCACCAGTTCAGCACCTCAAAAAGGAGAGGCTGGGCAATGAGTTGAGGAAGTCTCTTTGAAAAGAGACTTACAAATTTGCTTTTTAATTTGCAGCTTACGGGTCACCATGGGGATCAGACAGTAAACCACTGGACAAAGGAAGAACCAGCTGAGCTCCATTTTTGCTACCTCTCCAGTTTTTAGCCCAATAGACATTTTGTAGTTTTGTTCTGGCTTAAAATAATCAGTATGCTTCTTTATCAAACTTTTCTTCTCCTGGCACATTCCTAGGATGAATTCATTTCAAAGTCTTTGACACCGGAAAAGACAGAAAAAAACTTTAGTGCCTACAGCTTTATGACTGTGGTCTAGAATTTTGAAAAAAAGTTTGGCCATAAAACATGAAGTTTTCAAAAGACGTCTTTATTGTATTTCCTTTCATATTCTCTAGTTCTATCTTTTTAATAGTTTGAAAGGTGGCACAGCGTGTAGCAACAAGAGCACTGGATCTGACATAGGTTCAAATCCCTCTGCCCCTTATTATTTGTGTGACCTTGTGGAAAGTTATCTTATCACTCAGAGGCTCAGTTTCCTCTGGGGGGGAAAAGGGGAATAAAATTGATGGTCTCTGAGATCCTTCTGGATTTAAATCTATGATTCTATAATCATATCAGAAGAATTTCTCAACCTACAAGGGTCTCAGAAGCTCCAGGAAAATTTCTCAATGGAGGCCAGATTGGTGGCTCAGTGGACTGAGAGCAAGGCCTAGACACAAAAAGTTATCCTAGGTTCAAATCTGGCCTTAGACATTTCCTAGCTGTATGACCCTGGGCAAATCACTTAACTACCACTGCCAAGTCCTTACCATTCTTCTGCCTTAGAACAGTATTGATTAAAGATGAGAGAGAGAGACACAGAGAGAGAGAGAGACAGAGAAACAGAGACAGAGAGACAGAGACAGAGAAAGGAAGGAAGGAAGGAAGGAAGGAAGGAGGGAGGGAGGGAGGGAGGGAGAGAGAAACAAAGAAAGAAAGATTTCTCAATGCTTTTCAAACTCTTTGCCCTGCTTTCAATTTTTCATTATCTGAATCAGCACAATATTTGATTACAAAGTCCTGTAATGTAGTACTTTCTTTGTACCCTTTCCACCTCCCCCCACCATGGGTTTTAACATAGAATTAGACAATCAACATTATGTTTGGCACAAAGTAGGTGCTTTAAAAATACTTACGGAATTGAACTGAGCAACTCAACAGTTCAATGTTTGTAGGCTGTCAATATATACCCACAGGCAAGGCGAAATGGATCAAAACTTCCAGTCTAATGAACAGTCACAGAATCCTAAATCTAGAGTTGGAAGGCACTAACATAATGTTGGTGGAGCTGTGAACAGATACAACCATCTAGAGAGCAATCTGGAACCATGCCCAAAGGGTCAAAAAACTGTGGATACCTTTTGACCCAGCTCTATCGCTTCTAGGTCTATAACCCAAAGAGATGAAAGATAGGGGGAAAGGGCCTACTTGTACAAAAACATTTATAGGGCTGGAAGGGACCTCAGAGGACATCTAGTCCAAACCCATCAATTTGCAGATGAAGCAACTGAAGCCCAGAAGAGTAAAGTGACTAACCCAAGGTCACACAGAGCTATTCTTCAAACCCCAGTCTCCCAATTCTAAAACCAAAGCTCTTTCCTTTGCACAGATTACAATGAAATGTTTTGACTTCTGTAGATAGACTTAAGTAAAACTAGAGACAAATAAATATCCATGAGATGGCATCCTTTATGCCAATTTCCCTGCACAAATCCTCTCCTTGGTTATAATATGTGGCAGCCTGCTCGTGCCCACCACCCACTGTGCACCTGTCCATTGTCCTTTGGATGCTCTCATGGAATGATTTTTGATGCCATATTGCCTGAGGGGAGATGAAGAGTGAGACCACTCCGGTAGATCTCTCATTCTAAGGTTTCTGATTACTGAATCAGAACTCCTGGCTTCCTTTAGGTTCAGAAGCTATTCTGGCCTTGATTTCAACCTCTCTCCCTCATTTTCACTTTATCCTCTCCCTTCCGTGTCTCCTCACGCCTGTCAAATAATTAGTATGACTCAGATGAATGTAAAGTGCTTAGGTGCCTGGGTAATAATAAGAACTATATGAATAATTAGGTATGCACAGCTAGGTTCGCTATGCAGCAAGAGAATATGACCTCTCCATTTGGGTGTCGCATGATGAGATATGTACAGTGTGAGCACATTCTGTCAGAAGAATGAGTAATCAAGGAGATTTAAAGTCACCCAAGATTCATTCTGGCTGCCTCTCTCCTGCCCAGCAAGTAGACAGAATCATTATAGTGAGGTGTTCTCTTCAGTTCGGCCCATGTAAAATGGCCCATTTCCAAAATCAAGAACAAACAACTCATTTTCAAAATATTGAAAGTTGAGTGAATTTCACATGTTAAAAAATAAGCAGGGGGAACCAGGTAGCACAATGGGTAGCGTTGCCAGTCCTGTAGTTGGGAGGACCTGGGTTCAAATCTGATCTCAGACACTTTCCAGCTGCGTGACTCTGGGCAAGTTACTTGACCCCCATTGCCTTGCCCTTACCACTCTTCTGCTTTGGAATACATGATATTGATTCTAAGGTGGAAGGTAAGGGTTTTAAAGAAATAAATAAGTAGATAGATCCAGAAAGAATTTCACTTTACTATGTGTTTTCTCTGCATCTCACTATAGCAATTAGAGCAATGGGCTAGGACTGTGATTTCATCTATATTGGAGATTATTTGAATAAAGAAAGTCCTTCTTCTGATGCAAATCATTATTTTCTCTTCAACTTAGAGCTTACAGTTTCTAAGAACACTCAGAGGTGGAGTGTCTTGCCTTGGGTTAAGTAGCCAGTATCTGTCACAGGTGGGATTTGAAACCAGGTCTTTTGGCCTCTAAGGCCAACTTGCTCTGCATGACACCCAACTGCTTATTTCACATACCAATTTCATATACTTTAGTAAATACAATAATACAAATTATAAAATGAGCAGAAAGAGTGTCCCAAACTATAACTGTTACTCTCCTTCTTTTCCTGATATGTGTGTGTGTGTGTGTGTGTGTATATACATATATATATATATATATTAAACTTATGACTTAGAATTTTAAGACTGAAGAGCAACATTGACTAAGCAATGGGGTTTAAGTGACTTGTTCAGTGTCACACATATCTAGGAAGCATCTGAGGTCAGATTTGAACCCAGGTCCTCCCCACTCCAGGCCTGGAGCTCTATCTACTGTGCTACCCAACTGCTCTTCCTGCATATTTCCCATTTCATCTCCCTTGCCCTCTCCTCAGAAAACTTTTAGTTTTCTTTTCTTGTTGTCATTTGGTTGTTTCAGTTGTGTCTGACTCTTCATGACCCCATTTGGGGTTTTCTTGGCAAATATCTTAGAGGGGTTTGCCAGTTCCTTCCCCAGCTCATTTCACAGAAGAGGGAACTGAGGCAAACAGGGTGAAGTGACTTGCCCAGGGTCACATAGCTAGGAAGTGTCTGAGGCCGGATTTCAACTCAAGAAGATGAGTCTTCTTGACTCCGTGCCTGATGCTCTATATACTGCACCACCTTAGCTGCCTTTTCTTAGCCATGAGCCTACCAACTCCTATTTGGCTCTACTTGGTGCCTGCCAACTTCTCTGATACTTCTTACCAACATCAGTAAAAAGATGATGATGGGGGAGCAGCTGGGTAGCTCAGGGGATTGAGAGCCAGGCCTAGAGATGGGAGGTCCTAGGTTCAAATCCGGCCTCAGACACTTCTCAGCTGTGTGACCCTGGGCAAGTCACTTGACCCCCATTGCCTACCCTTACCAATCTTCCACCTATAAGTTAATACACACAGAAGTTAAGGGTTTAAAATTTAAAAAAAAAAGATGATGATGATGGTTACAATAACAAAAACAATCTAAATCTATATGTATACATATATATAAACTAGGGGTAAAAAAAGAGGATAATACTAAGAAATGGGAAAAGAGATAAAAGGGGGTAAATTTCTATTTCATGAACAATAAGAATCTGCTTGTACCTCTTCCATGAAAATAGATGATTGAGCCGCCTTCCTAGGTACTTGGAGTTATGTCCCAATGGTTTATGACAGTTTGTGCAAAGCTATCCATTCTCCCTTGTCTAATTTACTTTATGATCAATGCCATTTATTTGCAATACTCTTGGCTCAAGTAAGGGATGCAGCCTGTGACCATGGACTAAAGAGAAACTATGTGTATTATAGTGGAAAAAACACTGGGTCTAGAGTCAGGAGAAGTGGATTTGAATCCTGCCTCTGTAATTGACTGTATATGTGACTATAAGCAAGGAACTCTATCACTCTGGCCCTCAGTTTCCATATCTATAAAATGAGGATGTTGAACTAGATAAACTCTAGGGTTCTTTCTAGTTCTTACCCTATGATCTTGTCTGAGCTAAGCTAGAAACAGATAGAAAAAGGTACTACTCTCCAATGTAATGAGGAGAGTGCCTCAGTTTCCCCATCTGTAATAGCCTGAAGGAGTTGAGCTAGATGATGTCTGAGGTCCTTTCCAGCTTTAAATTTAGCAACTTATGATCCAATGAAGATCCCAGGATTACATTTTAACCAGGTTCTAAGAATGGATCTTCTTTTTGAGTTTCATAGTTTTAGAGCCAGATGGGGTCTTAGAGGTTATCTGCTTTAACCCCTTCAATTTACAGATGAAGAAAGTGAAACCTAAAGGGATATGATTTATTGTGATATGATATGATATGGTATGCTCTGATTTGTCCAGGTCAGCATTTATAGCAAAGAGCAGAGCCAGAATTTGAACCTGACCTTGTACAAATCCAGCATGATTTCCCACTAAACACTGCTGACATATCCCTAGATTAGGAGTTTCGATAGGGGCTGTTGGTGGTTCTGTGGATAGAGTAGAATCAGGAAGACACAGGTTTAAATGTGGCTTCAGTCACTTCTTAGCTGTGTGACCCATGGTGAGCCATGTAACCCCCATTGCCTAGCCCTTATCACTCTTCTGCCTTGGAACCAGTACTTGTATTGATTCTAAGTCAGAAGGTAAGGGGTGTTTTGTTTTTTGGGGTTTTGGGTGTTTGTGTTTTCATTTTTTTTATAAAATAGTTTCAGCAGTGATTCCTCCTACTGGTTAAGCCAATCTGTCAGGAAATTCTATCTACCAGCTGAAGTCCTTTACTCAGTTGTTTCTGGTGTATCTGGCTCTTCCCAACCCCATTTGGGGTTTTCTTGACAAAGATAATGAAATGATTTGCCATTTCTTTCTCCCTTCGCTCATTTTACAGATGGGGAAACTGAAGCAAGCACCATTAAGTGACTTGCCCAGGATCACACAGCTAGTATGTGTCTGAGGCCAGATTTGAACTCAGGAAGATGAGTCTTCCTGATTCTGAGCCCAAAGGGCACCACTGCGATATCCTACCTAACTCCTACACAGTGTATTCATGCCCATTTCCTCTCTCTCTCCTCCATAGACATAGTGAATAGTCAGTCCTCGTATTCTGTATAATCGCACTCACTGTAGAGACCCCAGTGAAATTTCTGGAAGAATGAGAGTGATCAGCTGCTTCCAATGTGTTTTTTATTATGAGTTCGCATATAGTCATGGGTGTGGGAGGCTACTCTTCTGACTAATCCCCTGTTGCTTCCTTCCGTCAT
Source organism: Gracilinanus agilis (assembly GCF_016433145.1). Taxonomy (NCBI): domain Eukaryota; kingdom Metazoa; phylum Chordata; class Mammalia; order Didelphimorphia; family Didelphidae; genus Gracilinanus; species Gracilinanus agilis. The sequence continues at coordinate 248,634,314 of NC_058131.1, forward strand.
AGAGGGGGAGAACCTATTCAACAGCTTGAAGATATTAGGAGCAGCCCACTCGATGAGCCTGGGGTTGAGGAGTGACCTCATTTTTGTTTTCTAAAGCACTACAGCACATACAAAAAATAACAATACTCTCAATTATCAGAGATTATCTAATGGATTGTCTGCAACCTAAGGGCTGCTCCTTATCCTTCTCCCAATCCATTCAGGCTCCAAAAAGTGCCAGGAGAAAGACCGAGCCCTAAGAATATTGGAGACAGGCTCTGGTGTGGTGGTGAGTGACTGGAGTGTTTGAGGATGTCATTATGACTCAGCTTCTTTTCCCTTGGTAATAGCCATGTTTCTGCTCCCCCTACACCCATTTGGACACTCATGGAGAGTTGACTCTATTTCTGTTTGAATACACCTTCCCAGAAGTGAATGTGAAGAACCAAGTTTCTCACCCTCTGGGCTTTATAGTCACTCTTTGAAACGACAAAAGAAATAATTGCCAATGATGACTGGTTAGCTCATTTCCTCATCAAAGTTGCAGATTTCAACATCAAGCAGGCCACCTGGCTTTATTTACTTTGCAACATGGACATAAGTAGCAGATCCATAAACAGGCCAGCTAGGTGGCACGGTGGCTAAAGCAATGGCCCTGAAGTTGGGAAAACCTGAACTCAAATCCAGCCTCAGACACTAGTTGTGTGACCCTGGACAAGTCACTTAACCCTGTTGGCTTTAGTTTCTTCATCTGTAAAATGAGCTGGAGAAGGAAATGGCAGACTACTCTAGTTATCTTTGCCGAGAAAACCCCAAATGGGGTCAAGAAAAGTCAGACATGACTGAAACAACTGAACATGAGTCTCCTAAATGCCAGTCTTTAGTCACAATAGGGAATAAATTGTAAGAGGAGGGGGCATGAATCAGCATAGATCCATTCTCTCTCCCAAAAAATCAGTTTCGATGCTTCTGCTTTGCTACTGATGGTTCAAGAATGTCATTTGGGTTTTCTGAATCATTCTTACGCCTTATAGAATTCATGAATATTGAGGCCTGGAAAAGCTGGTGATTCTTCACTTCTTAATGCATCCCATGAAAGTAAAGGCCTGAGTCATCCAGTAGCATCTGTCCTGCTGAAGGGAGTTCTATTGAAAGGAACACCAGGGGAGAAAAGAGAACTCAATTTTAGAGCCTCATCTACCATTGACTGTATGATGTCAAACAAATCACTTCATTTCTCTGAGATTACATGTCAGAATTTAAACTCCTTGAGGACAAGAATTGTCCTTTTTTGTTTGATTGGGGGGGTTTTTTGTACCTCTAGCACAGGAGTACTCAGAAAATATTTTACTCACTGAATGTTTAAGCGAGAAACAGTATAAAAGAATGGGGAGACTCGTGAATACAGTTTTCCTTCAAAAGAGCAACCATTTTATTGAATTAATAATAAAAATAGTAATAATAATAGCCTGGGTTTATTTATAGTGCTTTAAGGTTTACAGAGTGTTTTTTAAAATTTTTATTTATTATTATTATTATTTTCAAAACACTTACCTTTCATCTTGGAATCAATACTGTGTATTGGCCCCAAGGCAGAAGAGTGGTAAGGGCTAGGCAATGGGGGTTAAGTGACTTGCCCAGGGTCACACAGCTGGGAAGGGTCTGAGGCCAGATTTAAACCTAGAACCTCCTGTCTCTAGGCCTGGCTCTCAATCCACTGAGCCATCCAGTCACCCCCTACAGAGTGTTTTTAAAATATATTTTCATTTTATTCTTTAAACAGCCTTGGGAAATAAGTAGCCAAATGGCACAGGGACTAGATCTCGGGGTCTGGAGATAGGAAACCCTGGCTTCAAACTGGACCTCAGACACTTGTTAGCTGCCAGACTCTGAAGAAGTCACTTAATCTCTGTTTGCCTCTATTTTCCCCATCTGTAAAATGGGGACAACAATAGGACCTGCCTCCTAGGTAGGCTGCGAGGATCAAAATGAGTCCTTTTCGCATAGTAGGAGCTTAAGGAATCTTTGTTGAATGCAATCTCCTTGAGAACAAGAACTGTTCATTTTTGTCTTTGACCTAGTTGAGTTCCTACCACATAGTAGGTGCTAAATAAATAAAAGCTTGCCAAATTAAATTGAATCAGAAATGTTTGTTGAATTGTACCTCAATTGTTCCAGCTATAAAACAGGAATGTCACCTACCCCTCACAGAAATAATAAGATAATATAAGAGAGAATAGATAAGAAATTGCATTAAGTTTTGGAGGGAAGAGAGATACTGTGAAAATCCTCTGAAATATAAATCGGTCACTTGCATTTCACATGAGAGGACAACAAGGACAATGGTTGAGGGCCCATTAAATTTAGACCTGGAACACAGGTCTCTTATCTCCATGTAGCTACGCTTTGTATTGATACAGAGAAGAGTGTTCTGCTCTAGACAGTAGTCTCTGATTCAAAAAGAGCTCACTGCTCCCCTCCTCCAATGAGACATTTCTTCTCTAGGCTTAGAAAATAGCTTAAATTCTTTGCCTCAGTTTCCCTGCTTGAAAAGACAAGCTAGAGAATCCATGGAGGTGCCAAATGAATGTTTGCTAGATATGATTAGTGTATATAGCATGTAACCTTTTCCTCAGATTTCAGCAAATCCAAATTCTCCCATGAACTGCTTTTTCTGGTGCCTTTTTTTTATTTTTAATACCTCACAATAGTTCCCAAACAAGCCTATTCTGGACTATTGTGTTATCTTTAATTTGATCAATCAGGTGTTTTCTTTCCTCTGCCCACCCATCCCATTCTTTGTTCAGTCCCTTGAATTCCCCAGTACAGAGTGTGCTCGAATGACTCTTAACATGTCTGTGTCAATGCAAAGGAGAAGAGGTTGTTACTAAGTGACAAGACAACAGGGAAAATGCTCTGTAATTTGTACCTTTGTTATCGGTTTCCACGTCCCCAACACCTTCTTAAGACGAGAGAATTTGAAACTCCTCAGAACAACCCCTCTGCTGGTCTACTTGCAAGTAATACAGACCAAGATGGGATTTAAAAAATGATTTGGGTGTTTAAACCGTAAAGCTAAAACAAAACCAAAAGCCTCAAGTCATCCCCAAAGCTAGAGTGGGCAAAATGTCTGTTCTAAAAGTCAGGTCCACCATGCTGCTCCTTCAATAAGATTAACTTTAAGACTATTGGTTCCTTTTTGCTCTGTTCAGTATAAAAGTCATGTTTAGGGCTTGAAGGGATATTCAAGGTAGGTACCTCAATGAGAAACAGACCTAGAGACAGGAGGTACTGAGTTCAAATTTGACCTCAGATTCTTCCCAGTTGTGTGGCCCTGGACAAGTCCCTTAACTCCTATTGCCTAGCTCTTACTACTCTTCTACTTTGGAACCAATATACTGTATTGATTCTAAGATAGAAGGTGAGGGATTTTTTTTTTAAAGGTCAATCCAGCATCCTTATTTTACAGATGAAGAAAGTAACCCCACAATGGTTAAATGACAAGTCCAAGGTCAGTCAGTCAATAAGTATTTATTAAATTCCTTTGTTGTTGTTCAGTCATTTTCAGTCATGTCCAAATCTTTGTGACTCCATTTGGAGTTTTCTTGGCAAAGACCACGGAGTTGTTTGTCATTTACTTCTCTGGGTCGTTTTATAGATGAGGAAACTGGGACAGACAAGGTGAAGTGACTTGCCCAGGGTCATGTAACTAGTGAGTGTCTGGGACTGGATTTGAACCCAGCTATCCCTGACTTCAGTCCCAGCACTCTATCCACTGTGCTACCTCCATGCCCAAATCAGCCTTAAATTTGTGAAGGAGAGAGAGTAAGCAGTATTCTTTGTATTGGGTTGTTGTTGTTCAGTCATCTCTGGCTTTTTGTGACCCCATTTGGAGTTTTCTTGGCAAAGATACTGGAATGGTTTGGCATTTCCTTCCCCCCTTGCTCATTTGATAGGTGAGGAAACTCAGACTAACATGGTGAAGTGACTTGCCTAGGGTCACACAGCTAGTAAGTGTCTGAGGCTGGATTTATTTGAACTTAAGAAAATGTTTTCCTAAAGTCAGGTCCAACATTCTATCCCCTGAGCCAACTTCCTAATATTTTCCCAAAACTTTGGGGATACAAAAAAAGGCAAAACAACTGTCCCTATCCTCAAGGAATTCACTGTTGAACAAGGACTACAACATGCAAACAGCTTCATCCAGACATGACAGAGACAGGATAAAAAGGTCACATAAATAGTAAGTGGCACCATTAGTTTTGGAACTCTGGTCCTCTGGTTCTAAATCCAACCTTATCACAGTGTGCCATGCTGTTTCAGTAACAGCCCAAGAAACAAAGGCAAACAAAAATAGAATGCTAAAGGGAAAAACGGAAGACTGTATTTTACTTCCCTTGGTGTATAGCCATTAGGATGATATGTAACTGGGATGTCGCGTATCATAAACTGAAAGCTCTGGAGACTGGTAAGTTTCAAACCTCACCAATATTACAACACAAAACGATGGGAGGAAAATTGTTCCTCACCCTATTGGTGACTTGTTTATAAAATATCTATTGTATCATTGGATTTATAGGAAGAAAGGACCTTAGAGAATATTGTGTCCTCTCTCCTCATTTTGCAGGGGAACAAAATGAGGCTCAGGTTGATCCAAGTCAACATGTCCAAAACCAAACTCATCTTTCCCCAAAATTCTCCCTTCCTTATAACAGTAGAAGACAACATCCTCCTCCCGGTCCCACGGACTGGCAACTTGGATGTTTTCCTTGATTCCTCACTTTCTCTAAGCCCTCATATCCAATCTGTTGCTAAAGTCTCCCTTCTGCAACATCTCTCAAAAATCCCTTTTCAGCTCTGATGTTGCCACCATTCTAGTTCGGGATCTCATTACCTCGTGCCTGAGCCATTCCAATAGCCTGCTGGTGGCTCTACGTGTCTCTAGTCTCTCTCCACTCTGATCCTTCCTCCGTTCAATCACCATGATTTTCCTTAAGTGTGGATCCTACCTACCGTGTCAACCCTTCCCTACTCAATGGCTCTCTGTCGCCTTCAGGATCAAATATGAAATCTTTTATTTAGCTTTCAAAACCCTTCATAACCTGGTTCCCTTCTCCCTTTCTAGTCTTCTTCTATTTTACTCCCTGCCATATACTGTTTGATCCAGTGATGCTGACCTCCTTGCTTTTGTACAAAAAAAAGATACTGTTTCTCAGCTCTGGCCATTTGCTCTGGCCATCTTCTATGCCTGGAAAGTTCTCTCTCCTCATCTCTGCCTTCTGTCTTCCCTAGCTTCCTTTAAATCCCAACTGAAATTCCAACTTTTACAGCTTTTCCAAACACCTTTTAATTCTAATGCCTCCTCTCTCTTAATTATTTCCTATTTATCCTATATACAGATTGTTTGTTCATATTTGTTTATTTGTTTCCTTTTCCTACCATCCCCTTTTAGATTGTGAGCTCTTTGAGGTCAAGGGCTCTCTTTCCCTTTCTTTGCATCCCCAGCACTTCGCCAAGTGCCTGGCACATAGTAGGCACTTAATAAATGTTTATTGACTGAATGAATAAATTGGGTATGACCTACCCCTCTCTGATTCCAACTCTGTTGACTCTACTCCCAGACTCGTTAGACCAAAGCATATTCAGTTTAGTTCAAAGAGCCAATGTCATGCTCAATGTATATAGTCAGACTCTCAGATCCAATCAATCAATTGCAAACAAGTACAGCATTTATTAAGTGCCTATTAAATATCAGGCACTGAGCTAGGTGATGGGGATCCAAAGACAATTTTACTTCCTGCCATATACTGTTTGATCCAGTGATGCTATAGACAATGAATGTAACATTCGCTGATCTCAAGGAGCTTACATTTGAAGAGAGGGAAGAATGGGAGGAGGACAACCACATTTTTGAGTATATGTGGAATAAATATAAAGATAATAAAACAAATTAGTTAAATATAAGGTATTTTGAGAGGGGAGGACAAAAGGGTAGAATATCAGGAAATACTGCACTTATGGGGCTTGAACTGTGCCTTCAAGGAGGAGAGGGATTCTCAGTCAGCCAATAATTATTTATGAACATTTATTATGTGCCAGGCACTGTGCAGTGACACAAATACTGTGAGGCAGAAATGAATTGCTACTTGGATTCTGTAAGGCAGACTTGAGGAGGTGGGTATTCTGCCACTGCAAAGGCTATGAGTGGCAGGAAATGGAGTGCTGTGGGCGAGACAGAGAAGGCCAGTTTGTCTGGAGAGTAGAGTGTAGGAGGTGGGGCCAAGTACAATGAGCCTGGAAAGGTAGGTGGAGGTCCAGATTGTAAAAGGCATTTAAAACTAAAGAGAGGGGATGGGCAGGTGGCTCAGTTAGAGAGCCAGGCCTGGAGTGAGGAGGTCCTGGATTCAAATGTAGCTGTGTGACCCTGGACAAGTCACTTAAACACAACTGCCAAGTTTTTACTGCTCTTCTGCCTTGGAACCAATACTTAGTATTGATTCTAAGAGCAAAGGTGAGCTTTAAAAAAATACCTAAGGAGATGAGTTTATATTCAACTTTAAAAGCAAGAGGGAACCACTGGAGTTTTTTGAGTAAGAGAATACAATGTTTAGATTTGAGCATAAGAAAGACAAGTTTGGGAGCAGTGTGGAGGATGGCCTGAAGTGGTGAGACCCTTCAGTCAGGGAGATAGACTAAGTAGGAAGCTGTGGCAATAATCTAGGCAAGAGGTGGTGGGGGCTTGAACTAAGGTGGATGTATGAGTGGAGAGAAGGGTTGACTATAAGACATGATATGGAGCAAGATATGGCAACTGATTCAATATGTAGGGTGAGAGAGAGTGAGGAGATGAGAATAATCCAAGGTTACAACCTAAGAAACTGAAACAATGCTGTTGTCCTTGACTGAAATGGGGAAAATTGCAAGAGGGATGGATTTAGGGAAAAGATAATGAATTTCGTTTTAGACCTATTATGTTTGAATTGTCTCCAGGACATTAAGTTAGAAATGTTCAAAAGGTAATTGGGATTGAAACTCAATAGAGACTAGGGCTGGAGATATAGAGAGAGATCTACCAGGGAACCATTGAACCATAGAGATGATATTTAATCCCATGGGAAATGATGAGGTCACCATGAGTAAGAAGAGAGAGAGAGAGAGAGAGAGAGAGAGAGAGAGAGAGAGAGAGAGAGAGAGAGAGAGAGAGAGAGAGAGAAGCAGGAGGCTTGAGGCAGAAACTTGGGAAATACCCACAATTCCCAGTGATCTGGATGAAGAAGCAGCAAAGGAGAAAAAAGGAGAGGTTAGACAAGTAAGATAAAAACTGGGAAAGGGCAATGTCAGAAAAACCCAAGTATCCTGGAGAAGAGGGACAACCATACCAAAGATGGTGGCTAGGTTGGAAAGAATGAGGATGGAGAAAAGACCTTCCGATTTTAGAAATTAAGAAATCATTAACAGCTTTGAAGGAGCTGTTTAAGTAGAGTGATGAGTACAGGAGCCAGATTGCAAAGGGCTGAGGGGTGAGTAAGAGGAGAGGAACGAAAGTAGAGGAAGTATAGCTTGGCTAAGAAAGAAGAGAGTGATATAGGAAGATAGACTGAGAGGGATAATAGTATCCAGCGGAGACTCTTTCAACTGATTCACTATGGAGCCTTCATGAAAGGCATCTAAACTGAGACAAATTAGTTTAGTCTCAAAAAAATGGGAATTGGGAATTGCAAAACTTCTCTCCTAAGAGTGGGAGTAAAGCACATTCAATCAATAAATATGGAAAAAATAATTGGGAATGTTCTTAAGAGGAACAATTTTCCTTTCATTAATTTGTGTTGTAATATTAGTGGAGTTTGAAACTCAACCTCCGGACTTCTCAGTTTTTCGTGTGTTACATCCCAGGTACATATCAGACCGATGACTGTACACTGAGAGAACTAAAATATAGTAATCCTTTCTACCACCACCCCTTTAGTGTTCTATTTTTGGAGTCCCATTATTATTCCAAAATGAATTAGATCTTAATTTGAAACAATGTTATGAGAGAAAGGAGCCAGTCAGTGGCATAAGAGGTTCAGTGATTGACCCCACAAGGAGAGACTGCACATCTTTCTCACTTAGAAAACCTGCCTATTCTAAGATAATGGGGCTGAAGAAGAAAGAGGGCAAATGAAGGAGGGCTAAGGCCCGGAACAGCCTGGGTAAATGGTTCATGTATTCATGCAGAAACTGGTCCCACTCTACCATATGACATTTATGCTATAAATATTTCTCTGATAACCCTTGAGAATATTTTTTGTCAGAATTAACTAAAAGAACCTTTACAGTTACTTTAGAGAACAGAGAAACTGAGGCATTGCTGGACTTCAGTGGTTTTTTTTTTTCCGAGTCAAAGCAGGAAAACAACTGAATTCCAATTTTTTTATCCCCAAACTAGGTAAATCCAACATTTTCCTTTAAGAAGGAGTTCCTCTCTGATCCAATCATTCTGGAAAACAATTTGGAACTATGCCCAAAGGGCAATAAAACTGTACATACCCTTTGATCTGTTAATACCACTACTAGGTCTGTATCCCAAAGAGATAACAGAAAAGGAGAGGGGACCTATTTGTACAAAAATATTTATAGCACTTCTTTTTGTGGTGGCAAAGAATTAGAAATTGAGGGGATACCCATCAATTGGGGAATGGCTAAACAATTTGTGGTACATGTTGGTGATGGAATACTATTGTGCTTTAAGAAATAATAAGTAAGATAATTTCAGAAAAAGCTAGAAAGATCTGCAGGAACTGATGCAGAGTGAAATAAGCGGAACTGGAAGAACATTGTACACAGTTACAGGAATATCATACAATGATTATCTGTGAAAATTTGGCTGCTCTCAGCGATGCAATCTGAAAGACTTATGATGGGGAATGCTATCTACCACCAAATAAAGAACTGTTGGAGTCAGTGTATTTGCAGTTTTATTTTGGGGTTTTGGTTATATATGAGCTTGCTCTTACAACAATGGCCAATATGGAAGAGTGTTTTGCATGATAATAAAAATAGGATTTTTTTTAATTAAAAAAAGAAGGGTTTCCTCTGACTTCCCAGGGTGGTTAAACAATTGGTAGTTTAATTGTCAAATAGTCCAATTCCATTTCATGAGCATTTATTAAGCCCTTCTGTGTACCAGGTTCTGTGCTAGGGACTGGGGTTACAAAGACAGTTCCCACCCTCAAAGAGTTTAGCATTTATCAGAGGAGACAACATATACACAAGAAACAAAACTAAATAAATACAAATAATGCAAAATAATTTCAAAAAGAGTCATCTTAATACCTAGTGGTTAGTGGGAAAGATCTCATATAAAAGATTATTTCTGAGCTGAGACTTTGAAAAGAGCTATGGGATTCCAAGTGGCAGAGGTGTGTAGGGAGAGCATTCCAGACAAAATTGTGCTTTCAAGCACTTATTGAAGGAACTGAAGTTTAAGGACAAATTCAAATTCACTTAACCTTCTGTCTTTTGTCTTCTGTCTCTCTGAGTCTTGCAACTCACACAGGAAGCACCCATTGAATTAGCCTCTTTTAGGTCCTTCTGGTTAAAATATTTTTTAAGTAAAGGAGAAAACCCTTAATTACTTGGGAATTTTATAAAAAGTTCAGACTTCTGCTCACTTAAAAAATATTTCACAGGTCAAAAGTGATTCAGATCAGATTTACAGATTCACTCCTTATTCAAAGGCTCAGAAAGGAAAGAAGATTCTACTAACTCAAAACTTTTTGTCAGTAATAAATTTCTCTCTATCATGGCCCTAATCTTGGATCAAATTGAAAGAAAGTTCTTCTTCTTCTTCTTCTTCTTTTTTAGCACATATTGTAATTTCAACTTTTAGTTTTCTGACTAGTTGTAAAACTTTTTCCCCCCATGGAGAAGGTCAGTCACTTTTTAAGATGTAAGAGAATTTGAGAATGAACTAATGACAAAGACAAATGATGATTTTTATTTTAGCAGAAGTTTCGGTGTGCTTTCTGCTCGGGCAGGGTACCGATAATAAAGTACACTTGACATATAACTGTGTAAGTTCTTGAGAAAAAGCTTTGCTTTAAAGTTCAATGAAGGATCAAAAGAGTGAATTCTCCCTTGCTGGCTTAAAAAAAAAAAAAAAAAAAAAAAAAAAAAAACAACTCCACAAACCTCTGGAAAAAAAAAAGTGGGAAAGATTTGGGGGAAACCTCGCCTCTCCTTTTGTCTTTTTCTTCTCTTTGTGGTCCAGAGACAGTGCATTGACTGACTCCTTCAGAAAAGAGATCAGTGAAATTGTCAGTTGATTACTTCTCCTTGATTAGCATTTATAAGAGCCCTGTGATACATTATTTGCATTCCTATTGAGCCGTGATTTTTGTGGGGCACCAATGATTAAACTTGTCACGGGGCCTGATTGACGGGGTCAGATCTTCACTTTCTACTCTTTTGAAATTAAAAACAAATGTGTCAGCTCCCTTCATGGGCCGGAGCTCTGTGAAGCTCGCCTGCCTTGTCATTGGAGATAGGTCAGGAATGTTTTAATTTTAGGGATGGATTCTGCTTGTCAAGTAGAGTGTGATGGCGTGTAGTTCTGGAGATGAGATGTGAAGGGTGTAAAACAAAGAATAGAAAGAACAAAGACAAAGACACTCACATTATTAGACAGATTTAATTAGTCTGAATGGATATTATGCTAGATGAAGCAGTGAGCTGTGAAATTAACCCTTGATTACGGATTGGCGGATCATGCTCATAAAGAGAATCAAACCTTTGTGAATAGAGGAGAGGTGCGATTCCAGCTTCCCCTGCCCTTCTGGCTGGCTTGTCAGCCCCTCTCCCTGCCTAGAGGGTTCTATCTTCTAACTCTGGAGCCTTCCAAATTTGAGAAAGCAAATAAGCGAAGTCTTAAAGTTCAGACATAGTCCGTGCAGGTAGGACTTGGTGGGACGGGAGGGATGGAGAGACTAGAACAGAGACAATTGGCTCTGGAATCTTCCTTTTCCCCCATTTGCCTTTAGAAAAGGCTGTGAGTCCTCCTTCCTCAGGTAGAGAGCTGAGCAATTCAAAGAGAAGCAGGGTTGTATCACATGTGACAGGAAGGTTCTGAACCATGTGTTCAAAGCTTGACTCCCTGGGCTGAATCAGACCTTCTGAGGCCCAAAAGTCTGTCATCAATTCTTCTCTTTCTCAGGGTGGAAAGGAGGCATTCCGTAACTGAAATGTTCTTGCTAGCTGTAACCCCCAAAGCCTCCTTTTTAACCCTTCTTGGACCTTCCTGGTTTTCTTCTTTAAGAACTATGTCTTTTTGTGATGTCAATATCACCCATATCACCAAAGAATTCCACAAAATTGATGGAATAGTATGAGTTACACACATGCCCTGACATCATCTTAGCTTTCATTTAAGCAAATAACACTCACCTTAGGGGGCTGATCAGGAAGGCAATTAAGAGGAATAAGAGCTCCAAGTCAGGAGGGAAAGAGAAAGGAAGAAAGGACTAATCTTGGATTTAAGGAGGACTTATAGAAATTGGTTTGTCTAATCCACTGAAGAAAGTAAGGTTCATTGAGGAAACAATTTTAGCTATGATATTTCTACATCACTGTGGTTTGGCCTTTCTCCAGTACAGACTATAGAAATGTGAAGGCCCTAGGGCCATGGTGGACATTTGGATTGCTGCCTGCCTGCCTGGCATGGTATGGCAGACAGAGCAGAGAACTGGAAGTCAGGATATTAAAAACAACAAACAAACAAATCTGGCTGGCAGGAAACCTTTTCTTGAAGCCTTTCCCAGGCTGACCCAGGATTTTTCTATTGCTTCCATTTTTACTGGGCCTGTCCCTTTGATCTCTGAGGCTAACTTTCCCCTTCTCTATACTATCATCACTTTCTGAGACTTGGAGAATCTGGAGACAATTAAGATGCCTAAAAGCTGAGCATAGACTGGTGTCAAGAGTAAAAAGTCAGAAAAAGCTGTCACTGTCTAGTAGGAATCAAGTAAAGAAAAATTCCAAATAGATCTATGGCTGGTGTATTGTTGTGAGAATTAGTATGCTTATATGATATAGTTGGAGCAAAAAATGGATATTAGTGTTGGTTCTGTTGGTAAAACTATTCCTTGCCCCCCCAACCCCTTTATTCCCTGATACTATGTGAACCCTCATTCACATCAGAGGCCTCTCAATATTCATCTTTGGTTCATGTTCCCATTCAAGGTGTCTTCTGGGAATATCAGAATTTGTCTCATATTATTCTCTAAAAGGATCCTTATCTGCCATGCAAGTACTCAGGAGAAAAAAATAACCAATATAGAGCAGTTTTCACATAACTTCATATAAAATGTAAAAGATTCATCCTTGATCCCATCAATAATCAAGATCTTTTCCCTTCCCTCTCTAGTAAGTCTCTAAACCTTCTTGCAGGAACACATATTGTCTTCCAGATTTATAGCACTACCCAAAGTCCCATTACCACTACCACCGCCATCACCAAGGGGCAGATAGGATTTCTAGTCAAGCACAATCTCTACTCTCCCCTCCGGTGGGCCTTCTTCTCTCCACATATCTATAGAGTCATTCAGACTTAAAATATTTTGCAGGGTCGATTGTCCATAAAGAGAAAGAATTCTAGGCTATTAGAGAGATAAGGAGCCACTCTCTCTAATAAAAAGCCACATGGTCCATATGACTCACAGTACCATGGAAAGAATTAGTCTAGATTTCCCCATGAATGCCCTACTGTTCCAATACTTCCCCTTCAGGACCTCACAAGTAGTAAAACTCATGATCCACTCTCCAGATCCAAGAGAAGTTAAATATTTCCATCGCATCTCCCATCTCCTTTTGCTGAGGGATTGTCTCTCTTTCAACACTTCTTTCTGTTATAAGCTTCTTCTTACTTGGGAAGGCCTGTGTTCATATGTAGACCTTAGTCTCTCCTCCATCTCAATCTATGTCTCCATTTGGCTACGCTTTATTTTTTTTAACCCTTACCTTCTGTTCTAGAATAAATATTGTCTCATTTCTCAGACAAAAGGGCAAGGGCTAGGCAATGTGACTTTCCCAGGGACACTTATCAGGAAAGATTTGAATCCAGATCCTCCCAACTCCAGACCTGGCACACTATTCATTGGGCTACTTAGCTGCCCAGGTTTCATCTTCTCATGCACATTGTTCTTTGAAGAACCTCTTTTTGTGTAACCTTATCTTTCTCTATATATGGATTTCTCTCCATTTTTCTCTGCATCCATGTGTTGCTCCCTTTTAGAAGTCCATACCTAGGCATACCTGCTATGCATGGCATAAATATGAAGATTAAAGAGTTAAAGGATCTGTGATTTCATTAGTTACTCCCCTCCAAGGATGCTGATTGCAATTTCCATGCTTTATGGTACTTCAGTAACAAGTGTTCCTGAATCATTGTGCCTGAAAAATAATCGCTCATCAGTTGGCCATCCTTTTAGTCCTCAAATGACAAACAGAATCTGTTGTTGGCCCAACCCTAAAGTCTTCCACTTATCAGAAGTCTGCTCTCCTGGAAGAGAATTATTGCTCATTTAGGATTACCTCCAGGCCACCAACAGGCATCAGATCAGGACTTTGGTGGAAAAGGACAAAATGAGCAGGCAAAATACACCAGAATTTGTGGAAGAACTTGGAAAAATGGAAAGCCTACAAACCAAAAATATTTTAAAACTTCAATAGGAAAAGCACAGTGCCCAGTCCCAAATGATAGGACCATAGATTTGGAGGTGGAAGGCAAGAAGAATTTAAGCACTTATTATGGGCTAAGCCCTGACAATGCCAAGGAAGGCAAAAACAGTCTTGGGGAATCTCACATTCTAAAAGAGGAGACAGTATGCAGATAACCATGTAAATACAAAAAATATACTGAGAAGACAGAGGGTCATGGGAGGATGTAGGAAGCAAGTGGAGAAGAGATTGGGAAAGGTCTACCACTGAAGGAGAAATCTGAATTGCATCTGAAGGAAATCTAAGAGACAGAGGAAAGGAAGAAAAGCTTTCCAGGCATGGAGAATACTCTGTGAAAAGGCACAAAGCTGGGAGATGGAATGTTGTGTCTGAGGAATAACAAGACCAGTGTCACTGGATTATGGAAAACATTGAAAGGAACCTTAGAGATCATCCAAACCCAAACACCTTATTTTACAGATGAATAAACTGAGGCCTTAAATGGTTAACCAATTTATTCAAGGTTGCACAAATAGTAAGCAACTGAGCTGGGGAGGCACAGGGGATAGAATATAAGATCCAGCCTCAAACACTTACTAGCTTGTGACATTGGGCAATTCATTTAATTTCTGATCTACTGAGTTTTACTTCCTAGGGTAGCTATAAGGGTAAGTTAAAATATATTTGTAAAGTGCTTTGCAAACCTTCAAATGCTATGTGAATGCTAGCTATTATTATTAGGTGTCCTTCGTTATGTCTCCTAATTGTTTACCTGAAAATTTCTCATCTCCTATAGAAGTGGTTTAAGCCTTGGAAAATCTTTGGGGAAGAACTCCTTGCTAAGACTCTCAGGGCCCACACTTGAGACAGTGAAGGAAAAGGCCTTATGAAGCCTTAAGTCATACCAGTACATCTCAGACCTAGATAAGCTGCTTCCAGTGTATATGGACTCTGGAAGGCAAAGAGTTACAGTATTTTAGTGTGGGCCATTACTATTCAAGAGACATGCATTCTAAGCCTGGTTCTGCCACTAAATAGTTGTGTGACCTGCTCCTTCCAACTATACCACATTGTTTCCCATACATCAGCATCCCTTTGCATTTGTATAATGGACCACAGTTTAGAAAAGGCTTTCATAACCATTTCCCATACCTGTGACTGCCTAAATTAAATATTCCTAAGTGGCTTCCATGGAAGTCCTTCTCTTTATAAGTCAATGAGGTATGGAGGTAATGTTGGATCTTGAAAGCTATACAAGTGGAACATGAGCACTGAAGGAGTCTCTACAGCACTTGGCCTAGAGCCTGGCATATAGTAGACATGTAACAAGGGTTTATTGATGGACTGCCAAACTGGAAAGGCTTTGAAGAAAGGCCCAATGACAAACAGCACCTGTACCTGAAAGCCAGTTTGATTATTTCAGTATAAAGAAAGTCATCTCCAGATTTTGGCCACCAGGTAAAGATCACCATGGTAGATGATGACCCATTCTGTCATTTTTTTAAACACAATTTTAGTATTTATTTTTTAGATAAGTTAACATGGTTACATAATTCATGCTCTTACTTTCCCCTTCACCCCCCCGAACTCCACCTCCCCATGGCTGATGTGTATTTCCACTGGTTTTAACATGTGTCCTTGATCAAGACCTATTTCCAAATTGTTGATAGTTGCATTGGTGTGGTAGTTTCGAGTCCACATCCCCAATATGTCCACATCAACCCATGTGCTCAAGCAGTTGTTTTTCCTATATGTTTCCTCTCCCGTAGTTCTTCCTCTGAATGTGGGTAGAGTTCTTTACCATAAGTCCCTCAGGATTTTCCTGGATCATTGCATTGCTGCTAGTAGAGAAGTCCATTACATTTGATTGTGCCACAGTGTATCCGTCTCTGTGCATAAGGTTCTCCTGGTTCTGCTCCTTTCACTCTGCATCAATTCCTGGAGATCTTTCCAGTTCACATGGAATTCCTCCAGTTCATTATTCCTTTTAGCACATTAGTATTCCATCACCAGCATATACCATAATTTGTTCAGTCATTCCCCAATTGAAGGCCATACCCTCATTTTCCATTTTTTTGCCACCACAAAAATTGCGGCTATAAATATTTTCGTACAAGTCTGTTTATCTATGATCTCTTTGGGGTACAAACCCAACAATGGTATGGCTGGATCAAAGGGCAGGCATTCTTTTATAGCCCTTTGAGAATAGTTCCAAATTGCCATCCAGAATGGTTGGATCAGTTCACAGCTCCACCAGCAATGCATTCCCATTCTGTCATTTTAAAATACTGATCTAACTACCCAAATGAACTGCAGGCATATCTTCATTCTGATGAAGAGGAGAGACACTGTTCTTAAATAATAAATATTAACTATATTTTAAAGATCATGAAATTGATGCTCAGGAACATTAAGTGACTTGTCCATTGTCACACACCTACTAAAGTGTCAGAGATGAGATGTGAACTTAGGTCTTCTTGGCTCCAAATTCAGTTTTCCATCCATATTGCCATGTTTCTTCATGTACTTAGAAGGTAAAGGTAAAGTTTTGTAAAAAAGCAAATATGGATGAGTCCGTTGCTGGTTTCCTTTTTTAATCAATATTCCTTCCAAATTCATATGCCTTGGGAATCTGGGACAGGAAAAGAAAAGCCTGTTTTTTAAAAGCCTGAGACAAAAGTGATTTCAAGACTTCCAAAAGTCAGGAAGAATTTGTGCTCTAGAGGAAATAGTACAGATAAGGTTTCATCCTTTCCATCAAAGACCTTATTTTTAGTAGCACAGAAAGACAAATGTACATAAAACAGTTAGAGTAAGACAAATCAACATATGCAGACTGTGACTATGAGGTTTTTTTTTCCTTTCATGGTATCCACAGAGCTTAACACAATACCTGGAATATACTAAGAACTTAATAAAATACTTGTTGCCTGACTGATTGACTAAGTGCCAGATTTTAGGACACCAACTCTTAAGTGCTATATATCTTTAAAGGAGGGAAGGTCACTAAAAGCTGGTATAGTCAGAGAAAACATCTTGGAGGAAGTGGGTTTTAAGCTCAGCCTTACAAAGATCTACTTTTGTGTCTATGGATAGTGATTAGCAAAGGCAAAACTGTTCCATAGCTACATCAAACTAATCCAAATTAACTGAGGCAAAGGACCCCAAAAATTGGTTCTGAATCCAACAAATTATATTTAATTAGAATTTTGTTACACTTCACAATCTCAGAGGGACTGTAGAATCCACCAAACTGGAGCGTCAATGTGGTATTAATGTATGCCATAGATTTTAGTTCTTTGGCAAAGATAAGAGATTTAAACACCGAGAGAAGATCTGCCAAGGGCACATTCTTGTGCTGATCACACTTCTTTAGGTCCATTTTGTTGGTCACTCAATCCCAAACTCCTAAAAAGTCATCTGTCAGGCACGGATGGAACTAGATGATTTCTAAAGTCCTTGTCCAGCTCCAAGATTCTAGAGATTTATGAAAAAGCAAATGTGTACTGACCTTCAGACCCTTCCTAGATGTGGGACCCTGGACAAGTCACTTAACCCCCATTGCCTAGCCCTTACCACTCTTCAGCCTTGGAACCCATAATTAGTATCCATTCTAAGACAGAAGGTAAAGGTTTTTTAAAAAGCAAATATGGATAAGTTGCTGGTTTCCTTTTTAAATCAATATTCCTCTCAAATTCATATGCCTTGGGGAATCTAGGACAAGAAAAGAAAAACTTACTTTTAAAAGCCTGAGACAAAAGTGATTTCCAGACTTCCAAAAGTCAGGAAAAATTTGACATATGATCTCCAACTTTTTCCAAAGTGATTCCTGAAATGGGTTTCAAAACCACAGTTGGGGGGGGGAGGGCAGCTGGGTAGCTCAGTGGATTGAGAGTCAGGCCTAGAGATAGGAGGTCCTAGGTTCAAATCCGGCCTCAGACACTTCCCAGCTGTGTGACCCTGGGCAAGTCACTTGACCCCCATTGCCTACCCTTGCCACTCTTCCACCAAGGAGCCCAATACACAGAAGTTAAGTGTTTAAAAAAAAAAAAAACAATCAAAACCACACTGGATCTGAGGAATATTTATTTTATTTCATTTTTTAAATTGTTAATTAATTAATTAATTTTGAGCATTTCTCCATGGTTACAGGATTCATGTTCTATCCCTCCACTCCTCCTACCCCCTTCAATAGCTGACGCACAATTCCACTGGGTTATACATGTGTCATTGATCAAGACCTATTTCCGTATTATTAATATTGGCACTAGGGTGATCATTATTGTCTACATCCCCAATTATATCCCCATTGACCCATGTGATCAAGCAGTTGTTTTTCTTTTGTGTTTCTACTCCCACAGTTCTTTTGCTGGATGTGGGTAGCGTTCTTTCTTGTAAGTCCCTCAGAATTGTCCTGGGTCATTGCATTACTGCTAGTACAGAAGTCCATTACATTCGATTTTACCACAGTGTATCCGTCTCTGTGTATAATGTTCTCCTGGTTCTGCTGAGGAATATTTAGATAAGAAGCAAAGCTTTGATACAGAGATAAACTGAAAATTTCAATATAAAGATAGTAATTAAGGCAGTAGTGCTGCTGCTGCTGATGGCAGATAACGCCTATAAGATCCAATGTTTATTGAACATTTTGCTAATAATATAAAGAGGAATTATTTGATTTAACCCTGACTGATTGTTCTAACACAGGAGCCTTCCTCTCTGACACATTTGTTAGAGCTCTAGTTAAAAGGGTTCCTGAACCAGAAAGGAGATAGTTAAAAGTTGATCTGAAGATGATGCTAGAACAGAGACACTAGTTTAAGATGATTAAGTGTGGAAGTAGTAAGAAGCCTCAAGGAATCTCAGGTGAACTCTCCTCCGGGAACTTAGACATGGGGGATTTTTAAGGGAATCTGTGATCCTATCAACATGAATGTTTTCTCTTAAAATATCTTTTAAAACCCATTTGTGCTTACCCTTCCTATTTAACTCCCATAGGTCCTTAGGTCCTTCCATAAACTCACAAAAGAGGTCTACCTGACACACTTTGTACCCTTAATTTCTCCTGTCATCATTGTAAGAACACCAGGGAGCACACAGTCATCTGTCCATTGGTCATCCCTCCCTCTCATTATATATATTCAATCATATATTTCTCTTCTGTCCAAATCATTTTTGTAGTTCCTTATTTGCCATGTGTTGTAGCCTGCTTACAATCCCACCAGGTGCCTCTAGATTGCCTTCTAAGTAGTACCCATCTTTAATTCTTAGAAGACTATAATCCATGATTTGCCACCATATGGCAGCTTGAGGGATAATTGGGAATTATGTCTCTTCGTTCCACCCACACTGCTTGGAAGTAGCCCCAAGACCTTCTTTTACTTGACCACTCAGTTTCTATAACAGAAGTCACGACCCAGGGACAGCTCGCAAAAGAATCTGGCCCTACCAAAAATAAAATAAATACAGCTTAGTGACTAGCCTCTCTTGACTATATCTGAGGCCATTCATTGACACCTTCAACAAACAAGCTCTGGGGCATGGGGAAATGAAAAGTTTAGGCAAGACAAGACCCCTGCCCTCATGGAACCTACAATTCCAGTCAAGGGATAAACCACAAATGATGATAATTAGCACTGCTGTGGGATCTCCAATGAGGAATAAGCACACTGAAAGAAGACAGGGGGAAAGTATGTCAAGACCCTTATTTGCTCTCTATCTCTTCCTGTCTTCCATCAGATTTGGAGCAATTAAGGTTATACAGAAAACATATAGTTTTCCCAGCACTACTCTAACTTACCTTTTGATAAATCAAATGTGTTGCTAAATCAAATACTATATTTATAATATCAAATACTGTATATCTATCTAGTTCTATGCTGGAGTGGGTAGGTAGCATAGGGAGGAGAGCATTAGTTCTGGAGTTGGGAAGACCTAAGTTCAAATGTGACCTCGGATACTCACTCACTATGTGACCCTGGGCAAGTCACTTAACTTGTTTGTCTCAATTTCCTCACTTGTAAAATGAGGGTAATAACACATACCTTGCAGAGATGTTGTGAGGACATTTTAAAGCACTTAAAACAGTGCCTGGTACATGGTGAGAAGTATATAAATGTTAGCTATTATTTTTATTACCTTGCACTAATTGTTTTGGGGATTGATCTGATTTTTAGGTGATATTGAAAATAAATGACGTGGCATTATTGGGGGCAGCTGGGTGGTTCAGTGAACTGAGAGGCAGGTCTAGAGATGGGAGGTCCTGGGTTCAAATCTGGTCTCAGATACTTTTTAGCTATGGGACCCTGGGCAAGTCACTTAACTCCCATTGCCTAGCCCTTACCACTCTTCTGCCTGGGAACCAATATATGGTACTGATTCTAAGATAGAAGGTAAGGGTTAAAAAAAAAAAAAAAAGCACTTATTCAGTGTCCTGTCTTCCTCATCTTCTTTATCATAACAAGGGATATTTACATTGGGCTTTAAGGTTTGCCACACATTAACACAAATATTTCATTCAAGTCTCAAAACAACCCTGTGAAGTAGGTTCTATACATATTTTTATCCTCATTTCACAGATGCTGGAACTGAATAGTCAAATATCTCACCCACAGGCACACAGCTAGTACGGTTCAGAGGCAAGATTCAAACCTGAATCTTGCTGGCTTCGATCCCAAGCTCCCATCGCCATCCCTGGTGTTTCTAAGCTAATAAAATAGAATTCAGCATTCAGCTTTTATAGATTCTGGATTCTGATTCTCTCCTTTCTAGCTATGTCTAGCCTTAAAAACAGGATGAGACTTCCAATACCCTTTATACCTCTTTGTTATTAAAAAAAACCAGACTCTGTTAATAAATAATTATGATCTTTGGTTTCTAGGGAACAGGAAGATAGGGCAGAAACAACTCTTCCCCCCACAAATTACATGCTACAGTATGGATTTTCACCCAGAGTGGAAAGCAGAATAGAATTCTTTTTTCTCTCTGGCATAAATTGTTCTAATTATACGTGCGAGATCCTCTATCCCCAAAGATATGAGTTGGAAGCAGTGTTTCTGTTCTTTTAATTCCAAGAATCGTTACAGTTCCATGTTCCTGCCCCCCCCCTTGTTTTCAAACTGAATTGTTTCAGTGGTAGCTTGGTGTGTCAACTTGTAAGTCTATAAAACAGTTTTCTACCAGCTGGAGATCCAACATGCTACATGAATACATAACAGTGCCTAACCAAGAAGGTTTGTAATTCAGTAATTAGCTGTAATTAATGAACACAAAGTGAAGACTCATTTACAGTTTAAATTATCACATTAGCTCCTGTCACCCTCTATGTACACAAAACAGCAGGAATTCAATTATTTTTATTCTTCAAAGCTAATTTAAAATTTAAGGAATGCCATTACATGAAATAATAGGTAGGAAATGTAATAGAAATCACTGAGAACAGTTGGCCGTCCTTAGAATAGAAAAAAAAAATGCTATCACTGACGATTTGGAAATGTTTTTTCATCTGTGAACAGACGAAAGATTGAAATCTCTGCTCTTTTCAGTATATTTAAAAAAGAAGACGAGTTTGGTGGTTGCGGAATCTTTCTGCAGAAAGAATCATTGTGCATAATTGTAAAAGCACTTGATACCGATAATGCTGTTGATAGTAACAGGATGACAGCATGGAAATGCTCACACCATTATCCTTAATGGGCTGAGTCTATTGCAACTGCATGGAGCTCCTGTGATACTCACCCATCTCTGGGGGAAGAAAAAAAAACCCAAAAACTTCATCTGGGCAGCCTTGAGTCATTGTTACTTTGCAATCTCCTTACGTGCACGCACCTTGTGGGTGCATGTGTGACATCTACATGCATGACAGTGTTTGGGCACAAGCGTGTAGGAGATGGAGGCTTTAAAAAAAAATTTTTTTTTCCCATTTGGTTCTTATGTTCCCAGCAGCAAATCTCCCTGGCAATGCTGCTGCTGAGAGTTCATCCGGGCAGTTCGGTCGAGAAAAAGCCCCCATCCCTGTGCCTTTTGAAGGCTGAATCTGGTGCTCCCAACACTGGTTTGGGGACTTATTCCCCCCCCCCACATATTCATTTTTCTTTTATTTTAAATAGGCCACTAGAAGCCACACTGTCTAATTTTTCATAGGTGATCGACTGCTGAGTTGTGGTTTAGGTAGACAGAGGGAAGGTGCTGATAAGCGCGAGAAAGAGGATTCTATTAGGGAAATGCAGTGGTAATTAATGAATCCTGCCAGTAATTGGGAAGGTGTAAGTCTCTGTAATATCGTAATGATAGTCATCCGTTCTGAGCAGCCCCCATCACTCTGAGCGATCCCTCATCGTCTCTCTGATCTCAGACACTTAACCATGCAAATCTTCCTGACAGGGCTCTATGTCTCTGTCTCCCTAATTGGGCAGTATAGAGTTGTTTATGGATATTGCAGACATTTAGACCTCAGTTGGAGGTTGTTCAAAAATCGTTAGCAAAGTTGCCTTAACAGCATTGTCAAATATTTATTCCCCGGTTTCAATATCTGTTTTTAAGGCAGCAGTGGTCTGTGATGGAATCAAATGTTACATTGTCTGGTCTGGAACTCAGTGTGTGATTGTTATTAAACCATTTTTTGAAGTAAAAACCCATTTGCTGCAATTTCTCATCTTCTTTAAGATAAAACTTGAGATTGTGTGCTGGAATGTGATGCCTTTTTAATCGCACATCGCCGACTCTGTAGAGAACATTAAGTATGTTAATGCCATCTTGAGACAGTGCCATTTGCAAAAATTACAGTTTTGCATAGAGACTGGTTTCCAAACATCCATCACCATTTCTTTCCAAATTTGCACCTTTACAGGAAACATTTACCATCTTTTCACACTGATCTTTTTCCTGTGTACAACTGGTCATCGTTTCATCTCCCCCAAATGGGCACGATGAATTCTGTATGGTCCAAAGCTTTGAGAAAGGAAGCGTTTATTTAACAACAACAACAAAAATGTTATGTGATTTCTATGTGGAAATCATGCTGTCATCAATATTTTTTAAGGATCTATACAAAAAAACACCAGAAGGACCATTTCGACATCAAGTCAATGTACTTCATATGCATCTACGAAGGTCCAGTAAAGTTTAGGCTACGACTATAGAAATGGAAGGGAATGCAGAGTGTTCTAGAAATTCTGGACTCCATTCTCCCCTTCTGGGTTTGGAAAATATGGTATCCTAAGAGCAAGGGCAAAAAGCAGCTGAAAGTGTTGATGGAAAGAACACTGATATGATACAAGGAATTGAATCCAAAAGGATATACGGAATTTGACCCAATTCAAAGTTCTGGGATGGGGAGCTTGCTTGCTTGCTTGCTTTTTTAAATGTTATATAAACTTTCAAATGTTTTTAATAGAAATAAGCAAGACATAACTTTATATGTACTTTTTTTAGGTCAAATAATGCCTTCTCTATTATAGGGAGAAGATGGAGAGGAGATACCTGGGAACTTAAACGTAACAAATATATAAATCATGTTATATATATACTTTTATTTAAGTCATGTCAGGATCCAACTCCATTCAATCAGCATTTATTAAGTACCTACTATGTAGAAGAGACTAAGAATAAAAAAAGGGAAGAGAACCAGTGCCTGTCCTCAAAGAGTTTACATCATACGTGGGATATGTGTTGGGGAGGAGAGGGAGACAAGGAAATCCAAAATACATGCAAAATAATTACAAAGTAAGTCAGCAAGTAGAACACTGATAGCTAAGGGAATCAGGAACAGCCTCTTATAGAAGTTGGGGAGCTTTGAAGGAAATAAGGAGTCCCGAGAGAGAAGTGAGGAAGGAAGGAGAAAGCGTTCAAGGCAGGGTGAGGCAAGGCAAAGCAATCAGCCTGTGCAAAGACATAGAGAAAGGGACCTGGAATATCATGAATAGAGAACAGCAAGAGGATCAATTTAGCGAAATGAGACTGTGTAAGAGGGAGGGAGTGATATAGAATCAGGCTGGAAAGATAGTTATTGTTATTATTGATGCCAAAGAGAGAGATTTGCATTTTATTCTATCATCAATAGGTGAGTCGATGAATCTTCTTGGAGGAAGGGGGATATGGGATAGGATCAGACCTGGGCTTTCAGATGATCAATTTGGCTGCTGTGTGGAAGTTGCATTGGGTCCAGCTTTGCTACTCATTAGCTATAAGGTTCGGAACATATCTCTATGTGTGCCTCGATTTCCTCATCTAGAAAATGAAGATGACCCTTGAGGTATATTCCAGATTCCAGGCTATGTTATATATTGGTTTAGAAAGTAGAAGGCATGGGGACACAAAGGTAGCATCAATGGATAGAGTGCCAGGCCTGAAGTCAGAAGGTTCGAATCTGGTTTCAGACATTTTCTAGCTATGTGACCTTGGGTAAGTCACTTAACCACAATTGCCTTGTCTTTACCACTTTTCTGCCTTGAAATCAAAACCAAGGCAGATGGTAAAGGTTTTTGTTTTGTTTTATCTAGGCCTAGTTGTCTAGTCCCAGTTTCATCACCAATTTTCTGGGTGGCCTAAGCCAAATCATTCAATTTCTTAGATCAGTGATGGGCAAACTTTTTTTTTTAAACCCTTAATTTCTGTGTATTGGCTCCTTGGTGGAAGAGTGGTAAGGGTGGGCAATGGGGGTCAAGTGACTTGCCCAGGGTCACACAGCTGGGAAGTGTCTGAGGTCAAATTTGAACCCAGGACCTCCTATCTCTAGGCCTGACTCTCAATCCACTGAGCTACCCAGCTGCCCCCTTGGGCAAACTTTTTAAAGAGGGGGCCAAAGGAAAGGAAATGCTCATCTGTCAGTCTGTTTCTAAGGCAACTCTTTCGAAGTTTCATTGTATTGTATCCTACTCATTGTATTCCTCAGATTAGGAATAAAACAATTTATACAAAGAAGGGCTTTGTAAACCTAGAAGTGCCATGGAAATATGAGCCATCATTATTAGCTCCTGTTAGAGGAAAAGCACTGAGTTAGACTGGGGAAGTGCTTTGGAAGGAATCAACCCCTTCTCAAAGGTAAAGAGTCATTATTGTTTATCAATAGTGAAAGCAACCTTGGATCCTCCCCCACTTCCTAGGTGGTTCTCAGAGATGTTTAAAATGCTAGAGAAACACGGATCCCCGGGGGGCACGTGCCAAGGGTGACTGGCGCTCAAGCCCCTGCATGTAAATCCATGGAGAGCTTCCTTGAGAAGGTTTATGGGAGCCACTTCCCCAACCTGCAGGTCAGAAAATCTGGCTAGCAGTGATTTACTATGGCACTGTGCACACTGCTATTTGTCTCTTACTTTAAAACCCTGTTTGGAGATTAGTCACTGCTCTCACTGAAAACCATCTGGCAGATTCCTGGGGTGTCAAAAGCCCAGGGCTTGGCTGGAGTAGCACTGTAAAAGCAGACGAAATACTCCGAGGATGATGATTCCGTCTGGGGGAGGTCTATAGAGCTCTTTTCTGTGGTGCTTAGAGTGGGTGACTTTGGTGGTCATTGACGGTCTTCTTTGACTTGGAGGGGGAATCACAAATCAATCGACAAATCGGAAATTTAATAATGATAGGCGACATTTATTTAGCACTTTAAAAATTGCACATAGAAGGGGTGTAGGATGTGGTAGCTTTACAAATATTAACTTACTTTATCGTCACAACCCTGCAAAAGGTTCAATGGATTGGGCACTGGACTTGATGTCCCAAAGACCTGAGTTCAAATCCAGTCTTAGAAACTTAGTAGCTGTCTGGTCCTGGGTAAGATGCTTGATTTTTTTGCCTCACATCTTCAAGTAGAAAATGGGGATAATAATAGCATCTAAGTCCCAAGGAGTTGCTATGAGGGTAAAGTGAGGTAACAGTTTTAAAGCACAGTGCCAGGCATTTAGTAGTTGTTTAATATATACTTGTTTCCTTATACTATCAGCATGTCCATTTTACTGATACAGAAATGGAGGCAGATAAATGTTAAGTTAGTTCACTTGGGATCACACCACCAGTAAGTGTCCTAGGCTGAATTTGAACTCAGGTCATCTGGATCCAGTGCTCTATCCACTGTGCCAGTTAGCTACCTCATTTATTAAATGCCTCCTAGAGCAGCAGCTAAGCGGTACAGTAGATAGAGCTCCCAGCCTGGAGTGAGGAAGACTCATCTTCCAGAGTTCAAACCTGGCCTCAGATACTTCTGAACTATGTACTCTGTACTAGTCACTTTACCTTGTTTGCTTTAGTTTCCTCACCTGGCAAATGAGCTGGAGAAGGAAATGACATACAACTCTAGTGTCTTTGCCAAGAAACCCCGGATGGGGTCACAAAAGTTTGGACACGAATAAAACAACTAAAATACCAAAGCACTGTCTTAGTTGCTAATTCTTCTCCTCAAGGAGCACTGAATCTACTGAAGGGACACAACCTGTTCTCAGAGAAGAAAATACAGAATATATAGAAAGCAGACCCTCTGATCCTCGATGTGGAATGATTTGGTGGAGTGGCTCTAACAACTAGGGAAATCAGGGGGGTCCTCTTGAAGGAGGCGGCCCTTGAGCTGAGTTTTGAAGGGAGCTAAGGGTCCCACAAGGCTGTGTTGAGAAGGGAAAACCTGGGGGACAGCCAGTGAAAAAGCATGGAGCCTGGAGATCTGAGAACAGAAAGCAGACTGGTTTCTCTAGCGGTTCAGCTCCATGAATGAGAATTCTGCCTGTGATCAATCTGGAAAGGCAGGAGATAGATGATAAAGGGCTTTCGATGTCCACAGAGGAATTGGTGTGTTATCCTGGAGACAACTGGAGCTTCCTGAGCAGGGGAATCATGTGGTCAGACCCATGCTTTAGGAACATCTGTTGGCAGCTGGATAGAGGATGAATTGGATTGAGGAGACAGGAGGGAAACCAATTGGGAGGGTATTTCAATAGTCCTCCTGGCAAGAGAACACAAAGGCCTAATCTAGGGTAGTTGTGAAACGAGTGGACAGGAGGAGATGGGTGCAAGAGATGTGAAGCCATAATCAGTAAGCCTTGACAGCTGACTTTATATATATATATATATATACACACATGTATGTGTGCATGTATATACATATATACACCAGAGTCTCACAGCTAGTAAGTCTCTGAGGCAGGATTTGAACTCAGGAAGATGAGAGTCTTCCTTATTTCAAGCCCAGTGCTCTATCCTGGTTTCTCCAAAATAGATTTATATAATATATAATGTATATTAAATATGTAACATATAAAGATATATAGATATACATTTCATCACTTGCAAAGGCTTATTGATTATATATGTTTCAAGATAATCAGGTGGCTCAGTGGATAAACCACTAGGCTTGAAATCAGGAAGACTCATCTTTCCTGAGTTCAAATCCAGCCTCAGATACTTAGTAGCTATGAGACCCTGGGCAAGTCACTCATACTGTTTGCCTCAGTTCCTCATCTATAAAATGAACTGGAGAAGGAAATAGCAGATCACTTCAGTATCTATGCCAAGAAAACCCCCAAATAAAGTCACAAAGAGTTAGATAAGACTGAAATTGCTCAAAAACAACCACAAAGATAAATATATACACATGTGTGTTCAATCAGTCACATACATATGTATATATAAAAATATGCATCTATATTTGTGTTAATACATATATATATGAAGGAGGGAGGGAGAGAGGAAGGAAGGAAAGAAGGAAGGAAGGAAGAAAGGAAAGAAAGGAGAAAAGGAAGGAATGGAGGATAGGAAGGGAGGAAGGAAGGAAGGAAGGAGAGAGGGAGAGAGGGAAGGATTTTTTAAAAATACTTACTATTTACCAGGCATTTATACAATTTACAAATGCTATGCCGTTTGAACTTCAAAAAAACTCTGGGACAAATGTGCTGCTATTATTCCCATTTTATAGTTGAGTTGATACTCATTAAGAACCAGTTGGCAAAAGATAGGAGAAGCCAGAAAAGCAAATTTGGCAGGGGTCAAGCAGAGCCTTCGCTTTATAACAATTATAACAATAAAGGAATCTTAAGCCTGGCATACATATTTTTCCTACAGACACAAAATGTTTCCTTAAAAACTCCTCTTGGTGAAAAATGCTACTCAACTTTAATATTATCCAAGTCCAGGTCCACCAATATATAACGGTCTCATCCCTTTCTTGCCTTTACAGTTTTTTGAACTGAATCTTGACCCTTCTGGCTTCCAAGCAGGGGGTGTTTGCAACTGGCTGTATTTACCGGGCATGTCCCTATTTCATATAACTGGTGCTTTTTATCATAGATAGGCCTGCTTCTCTAGCAGACCCCTCAGGCAAAAAAAATCCTTTAGTTATCCCCAACAGGAGGCTGGGCCCAAGTTCTGTCAGAGTTTTTGGTTCTCACTTGCCATTGAACTTCATCTTTTTGATTAAACTTGGCCCCTAAGTCTTACCCTAAATGTTTTATATCATGCCCACTCTTTCTGTGCAAGCTAATAAATACGTAGTAATGTCTGTGTGTGCCAGGCCTGCTTTGTCCAGAGCTCTAAAGCAGATGTGGCGAGGCAACCTGAAGTTGAGAGGCTGAAGAATACACAAGCTGGTGCCCTTATCCTGGAACAGGAATGTGCTGGCATTTAGAGTTATAAAAAAAAAAAAAAAAAAAAAAAAAAAAAAAAAAAAAAGGAAACTTTCAGAGTAAGAAACTTTTTCTCAATATAACAGTTTCTAGTCCTGGATACAAACTGCTGTGTGGAATAATTGCCAAATGCTTACATAAACACATAAATAAGATGAATTTATTTTCATAATTCATATTTGGTGTTCTCTCCTTCCCTTTATTTATGCTTTAAACAATGGTTACAGTAAATATAACGATAAAAAAATGCCTGCAGTGGACAGAAAGATGATCAGAAAGCTCTGATATACAGCAATTCATGTTTCTTCTTTACAATCACTAACGAATCTTAACTTGAGCCATGTTATGTTCCCATGTGAGTGATAAGCCATGATTTATTATGAAGTGTCATGAAATCGGAATGCCATACAGTGAGACATGAGCTAGTGGAAAATGTGTTCCCCGTTTCCCAACCTCATTACTCAAAGATGCAATGTCCCTTTTCCAAGCCTAATTTAGCTGGCTTTTCCAGGCACTCTGCTCATCAGTGATGGAAATGGGCTGGAGCCAAAATGACCAATGAACCCTTGTGCCCAAAGCCACAACCCTGGTGGACCCAGTGTGGAACTGGAGTCTGAGTTTATAGGTCAAGTTTCTTCCTTCTTGCCTCCTCCTCCCCACACCCTTCCTCAGACATTATCTAAGAACAATTGTTGGGGATGGAAGCAGCAAGGATTGTCTCATCCTTCTGCAGAAGCGGCATGGCTGCCAAGGCACATGGAGGAAAGAGAACACATGGGAGGAAAAGGCTCAAAGGCTATAGAAAAGGCCTCTTCCCTGGCCCTAGACAGTCCAAATAATCCTTCTACTGGTCTTCATGACTTTCATCAAGGACAGTCTTTGTTCTTATCTCCTTTTAAGAGAACTTTAAGGAATAGGGAATGGATTTCATTGGGGTAAGGCAATCCCAGTCAAGAATTGCTTCCACCAATTGTAAGTCAACTCATTTCTGTAACTTTGAGTCTTGGAGACCTGAGAGGTTAAATAAATTTCCCAGAATCTTGCAGCAAAAGTGTATTTGAAGGGGGCAGCTGGGTAGCTTAGTGGATTGAGAGCCAGGCCTAGAGACGGGAGGTCCTAGGTTCAAATCTGACCTCAGACACTTCCTAGCTGTGTGACCCTGGGCAAGTCACTTGACCCCCATTGCCTACCCTTACCACTCTTCTGCCTTGGAGCCAATACATAGTATTGACTCCAAGACGGAAGGTAAGGGTTTAAAAAAAAAAAAAAAAAAAAAAAAAAAAAAGTGTATTTGAAGCAAGACTCAAAGCCTTTCTGATTTTTGTCTGCTTTGTTGCATTGCTTTTCAGTAAGAAGTCTTTATGGCCTTTTAATCATGATAATAATTAATGAGACTAACAATCCCCTAACAACTCTCTAATTTTGCTCTTACTTGATGCCTTCTTTTCTCTCTCTATAATAGGACTTTTCCTATGAAAAGAGTTATCCTAGGGGCAGCCAGGTAGCACAGTGGATAGTGTGCCAGTCCTGTAGCTGGAGGACTTGGGTTCGAACATGACCTTAGACACTTTCTAGCTGCCTGACCCTTGGTAAGTCACTTAACCCTGACTGCCTAGCCCTTTCTACTCTTCTGTCTTAGAATGGATATTAAGATAGAAGGTAAGAATTTTTAGAAAGAAAGAAAGAAAGAAAGAGAGAGAGGAAGGAAGGAAGGAAGGAAGAACACAAGAAAGAAAAGAGTTACCCTGGATAGGCAGGAATAGATGGACTTCAATATCCATCTATTAATTTATTTATTTATTTTGATTTCTGATTTATTTTTAATATCCTTTTAAAAAAAATTTTGAGTTTTAAATTCTCTTCCTCCCTCCCATACCTTCCCCACTCACCGAAAAGAAAGACAACACAATATCAATTATACATGTGAAATCATGTAATACATATTTCCATATTAACCCTATTTTTAAAAAACAAGTAAAATAAAGAAAGTGAAACAATCACACTTCAGTCTGAATGTTCATCAGTTTTCTCTTGGAGGTGGATAGTATTTTTTCATCAGGAGTCCATTGGAATTGACTTGGTTCAGTGAATTAATCAGAGCTGCCAAATCTTTCACAGTTGGTCATCATTACAACATTATTATTATGCTTACAAGTATCTCCCAGTTTTTTCCACTCCCCTTTGCATCAGTTCATGTAAGTCTTGCCATGTTTTTTCTGAAACCAATATCTTCATCATTTCTTATATTACAATAG
Source organism: Gracilinanus agilis (assembly GCF_016433145.1). NCBI lineage: Eukaryota > Metazoa > Chordata > Mammalia > Didelphimorphia > Didelphidae > Gracilinanus > Gracilinanus agilis. The sequence goes on from NC_058131.1 coordinate 248,664,843, forward strand.
TATTCCATCACCTATCATATGCCACAATTTGTTCAGTCATTCCCCAATTAATGAACTCCCCCTTAATTTTCCAATTCCTTGACATCACAAAATGAGTTGCTATTAATATTTTAGATACAGATAGATAGATAGATAGATAGATAGATAGATAGATATCCTTGTATCCAATCAGTATTTTTCCTTGAGGCTTTGCTTGTAGCTGTTTTTGAATTATTGTCTTCTGAGTTTGTGTCTTGGTTTTTTCTGCTACTATAGTAGCTTTTCATGCTCAAGTTCTTTTTGTTGTTGTTGTTATTTGTTCATTTTCTCAGTCTAATTCTTGACTTGAATTTTATCTTAAAGTTGGGCTCTGCTCATTTGAAGCTGGGGAATCTCTTGTCTGAAGTTTCAGACTTTTTAATGCTACTATTTCAGAGCTAGGTCTGGGGAGGGCCGGAAGTTTTTGGTGCTTCTAAGTTGTGTGATTGCGGAGAGGTGTGGTCACTGGTCTCCTGGTCTGTGCTCTGGTCTTTACCCTGGAAGAACTTCTGTGCCCTTCTAGCTGCAAATGCTAGTGCTCCCTCAGGACTTGGAATTGTGGCCATGTCCCTTGATCTCCTATGGTCACAAACACTAATGCTCCTCAATGCCTTGTAACTGGGACCAGGGATCCTGCTTCCTTGTGACTGACAAGAAGCATTCCTTGCTGCCATGGAACTGAGACCCAGAACTGCTTATGATCAATAGAATTGCCAACCGGCACCAGATGTGCCTAGTGCTACCAAATGGTCCCCTGTAATCTCTTTCTATCCAGTTGTCCAACCCCATTACTGACTGAGCTGAGAGCTCCCAAAGCTGCTGCTGCTTCTGCCAATTGCATGCACTCTGGACAGGCCTCCATCCATCCCAATGTCATAGACCTCTCCTTCTGGGCTCCTAAGGTTTTTTTCCCAGCTAGAAAAGTATCTCATTCTGGCATTTTGTTGGCTCTTCTCCTCCAAAACTTTATTTGACATATTATTTGAAAGTTGTTCAGAGGGGGGATGTTGAGAGAGTTTTGCTTTTTTGCTGCCTCTGATTTGCCATCTTCCCTGAAGCAGACTGCAATATCTATTGTAGAAAGAATTATCTACATCAGTGAGGGGACAGATTCATTGGAATATTTGAAAAAAGAATAAGAATAAAAATAGCTCATTTTAATATAATACTTCAAAGTTTGAAAAGTGCTTTATGAACACTATCACATTTGATCCTCACAATAACTCTATGAGGTAGGTGCTTTCATTGTCCCCATTTTACAGATAAGGGAACTAAGGTTCAGACTTGCTCAAGGTCAAACAAAATAGTGGCAGAGATGGAACCAGAAGCCAAATCTTTGAAAAATATGTGTGCATCACTTTATTCTCTTTAGAATTGAGGTATTTTGCAAGTTTGAGTTTGAGTATGAGTTTGCAGTAGGAAAAAGCATAAAAATGTTATGAACCACATGTAATCAAGTTTAATATATTAAAACACAAATGTCTAACTCTAACTTCCTTTTTTTCACTTTTTTCCAACTGATTTACAGTTTGGACATAGGCAGAGGGATCTGCCTTTCTCTTATTATCATTAATGATTTAATAAGGAACCATTACTGATTTTACTGGAAGAAGTCTTCTGGAAAGAACATTTTTCCCCCAATACTCATAAGAAATGCCAGGAAAAGAAAAATAAGATTTGCCAAGTTGTGGTTTGGAGTTTTTTGTCTTGTTTTGTTTTGTTTCTACCCCCCTTCCCAAAGTAATTTGTACAATGAGACCAATTTTTCCTAATTTATGTAAAGCATTTGCATCTTGGGAAACAAACTAGAAATTGTTTTTCTAGGATAATGTAACTGGAAATTCTAGATCAGTTTGCTAGTCTTTGTATCATTCATGGAATTCTGAAACTGTTCTGAATGGCATTAGAACACAGTGTCAAGATTTTACACAATAAAGATGAGATCTCTGGAGAGGATGTTTCTTTAGCAGGGACGTGGTCACTTTCTTACAATGGCTACTTCATGGGCTGTTAATATAAAACAGGTGAATAAATAGAATATCTAGTCACATGATTTAGACTGGACAATTCATATATTTTAAGCCTATAAAGTGAAATGTTTGTGGGAGGAGGAGCAAGGAAACCATAATGTGTCGAGTCAGCATGATAGTTATTCCATGTGAGTGTGTTCGTGCCTACCTAGAACATTTACAGAAAGACAAAGCCTGCTTTTCTACATTGATAATTCAATCAAAATGGACAGTTACCTGTTCTTCACACAAGTTGTTTCACATCTCATCCTTGAGCCTTTGTACTGGGCATCATCCTTCATGCCCAGTATGCACTCCCTCCTCACCTTTGCCTCTTGAAGTCTCATTTTTCTTTAAGATTCATTTCAAATACTCTCTGCTTCATGAGACTTTTCCTGGTCCTCCCCAACTGCTAGTGGCCACCCCTTTCTTCAGCATTGCTTTTTGTCTATGTTTGGGGCATAGCTATAGATGTGCATGGTACCTTACTCATATAGAATGAAAAATATTTGAGAGCAAGGATCGTTTTGTTTTTGTTGTCTTTATATCATCAGGACCTGTGAGACATAGTAGGTTCTTAAAAAGCTCATTGATTGATTGCAAACAGGGGACTTAAATGGATAAAAGGCAAAAAGGACACCTGAGACAATTACCTACCTCACCCCACTTAAACTAAGCACTAGGATGCTTTGCCATGATACTTTAATCAGGTGAGAACATATCAATTGTTTACTTTGTGTGAACAAGATCTGACACCTCTATTGAATAACTCAACAATAAAATTTAGATTAATTATGGAAAGTTTGTGACCAGTTTAGATGCCCCAACCACCTTTTTATTCTTTCTTGTATTTGCAACTTTTATCAATCAAGTTCTTTGGGAGGAAGGATTGTTTTGATTTAGTCTTCTCATCCTCAGGACCTAGGGCATCGAATGGCTAACCTTGTTAGCTGATTGATTATAAACTGAGACCTTGCAACAACAACTCTAACTGATATGATGGAAATTGAAGAGATGTCTATCAGTTGAGGAATGGCTGAACAAATTGTCATATATAATGGTGATGGAATACTAGTGGGTTGTAAGAAATGATGAACAGGATGATTTCAGAAAAAGCTAGAAAGATCTACATGAACTGATGCAGAGTGAAAATAAGCAGAACCAGGAGAACATTGTACACAGTGACAGCAATATTGTGGAATGATCAGCCATGATAGATTTAGCTAGTCTTAGCAATACAAGGATGCAGGACAATTCTGAGGGACTTGTGATCAAAAATGCTTTCCGCCTCCAGAGAAAGAACTGTGGGAGTCAGAATGCAAATGAAAGCATGCTTTTTTTTTTCACTTTAGTTTATCTGGGGTTTTGTTTTGGGAGTTTTGTGTTTTATATGATTATTCTCTTACAAAAATGATCAATGTGGAAATGTTTTGCATGATAATACATGTATAACCCAGACTTGCCAGCTCTAGGAGGGAGGAGGAAGAAATAAGGGAGGGAGAGAGAGAGAGAGAGAGAGAGAGAGAGAGAGAGAGAGAGAGAGAGAATTTGGATCACAGAACTTTGGAAATTTTATGTGGAAATTTGTTATTACATGTAATTTATAAAATAAAATATCTTTATAATTAAAAAAAAGATTTTCATGTTATAGATGAGAAAGCTAAGACTAGAAAAGTAATATAATTGCCTAATTAATGTCTGAGCCAGGATTCAAGCCTAGACCTCTTGATCTGGAGCTAGGTCCAAATCTCATTCTACTACATATAGTCCATGTCCCACAAGGGCAACGATCAGGTCTTATCTCTTCTTTGTTGCCCACATGGCACCTAGTCCATAATAGGAATTTAATAAGTATTTTTTGCTCAATTGGCTTTGGGCTTTGAGTTCATTTGTAATTCCAGTTGAAAAGAAAAGCAAAATCATAATTTTGTTTTAGTTGTTTGTAGGAAAAGTACTTTGTAAACCTTAAAGTGCTATAACTATTTACTCAGTTACTGTTGTTATTATCATGTAGCCAGAGCCAGAAGCTAAATGTGTTTCAAGAAGGCATGGTAGTGGCTAGTACAATGAACAGTTTAATCTTTAGAAAATGGAACGAGTTTGCCAGAAAACTCCATTTTTCTCTAGGAACACATTGTCAATAAAATGTCAAATTGATGGCTGGGCCTGATTTATAGAAACAACAATTAAATGATCACTCTTCTCAAGCTTGGGGTCTCTTGAACCATTCACAGGCTTGTTTTCCCTTGTGTTCTCACAGCAGAACAAGGTCTCATTCAAATACCTCCCTACTTGGTGTTGCATGTTCACGTCCAGGTATCCTAATTTCAAACAACAAAAAAGCAGACCAGGTTCTAACAAAGATTACCTCAGTTAGCAGCAGAAGGTCTCTCACACCAAAGCACGTGGCTTCAACTATTGGTCACTTAAAAAAAAATACAAATCTTTATCTGGAGGTCAAACAGTAGAATCAGCTGTAGAGTCAGAAGTTGTAGTTTTTGTTTCAAATCTGGTCTTTGATGCCTACTAGCTAAGTGACAAGTCACTTAACTTCCTTGGGCTTCTGTTTGATTCTACGTAAAATGGAAGGATGGGAGTGGACAAGGTGATCTCTGAGGTCCCTTCTAGCTCTAGGTCTATGATCCTGTCCCCTAGCATTCTGTCACCTCCCTGTTTTCCAACTTTTTCTCACAATTATTACCCTTTACATACTCTATGGGGCAGATAAACCGGTTGGGAATAAAAATGGCAGCTAGGTGGCATGGTGGTTAAAGCCATCAGCCCAGGTGCCAGGAAGACTCATTATCCTGAGTCAAAATCTAACGTCAGAAACTTCCTAGCTGTGAGACCCTGGGAAAGTAGTTTTTTTAAAAACCCTTACCTTCTTACCAGGTTTGAATACTGGCTCAGACACTAACCAAGCAATCACTTTTTTTCTAGTCTTAGCTTTCTCATCTATAATGTGAAAAATCTTTAAAAATTATAGAAACATGAGCTTAAAATTACTTAGTAATGGTTCTAAAACAGAAAAAGTAGCAAGGGCTAAGCAATTGGAGTCAAGTGATTTGCCCAGAGTCACACAGCTAGAAAGTATCTGAGGCCAGAATTTGAACCCTGGTCCTCCCAACTCCAAGCCTGATAGTCTACCCACTGTATCACCTAGCTGCTCTCACCTGGGCAAGTCACTTAACTCTGTTTGCCTTCGTTTCCTAATCTACAAAATGAACTAGAGAAGGAAATGGTAAATCATTCCAGTATCTTTGCCAAGAAAACCCCAGATGGGGTCATGAAGAATCGGACATAACTGAAAAACAACTGAATAACAACAACAACAAACTTCCCATTATTGTTATGAGAATCAAATGAGAAAACCTTTGTAAAGCACTTTGTATAGTGCCTGGCACTGAGAAGGCATTTAATGAATGCCTGTTCTCTTCCTTCCATTTTGGGGACCTCATATGGACAGAGCAAGCTCTAATTTGCTCCTCCTTCCAATCTAATTTCTTTTTTTTTCTTTGAAGTTACCATTTATTTTATATTTTTATATATAATGTAACAATAATAGAATACATATGATTTTATAGATATATGTAATAAATTATAATAAATATGCTTCTCCAAGAGAAACAAATTCTCACATTAGCTATATCCAAAAATGTATGTCTCATTCTCCCATCCTTCCCCCTTCCCCAGGAATCTAATTTCAAAGCTACTGACAGAGTTGTGTTGGTAAAAGTTTAACAACTGGCTCTCTGAAAAAGGTACAATGCACTTTAAAGTTTAAACTGCACTGGTGAGATTTTCTCCATCACTTTCTTAAGTTTCCAAGAAGTAAATGTTCGCACTAAAAATTTAACAATCAGCTGCCTCTGAGATGATTCTGAGATGATAAGAGCAAGTTCTAGTCCACCCCTACAAGTCAAATGTTCCTACACCATTATTACGGAGTAGACCACTACTATTTGAACATTAAGACAAATACTATCCCCCCATTCAAACCATGTGTTTACTGTCATACTTCACCTCATCATATTAAAAACAGAAATTTTTCCACTATTAACACAGCACATGCACATTCATATGCTTCAACATTTGAAGGATGGATAATTTTTTTGGTGTGGCTGCCTCCCCATCAATGGACCTTTAACTGCCTTATAATTGACCTTTTGGAGCTGCTTTGAACAGGAAAGGTCATTCTCTAGTGGCAAATATGATGATGAGTGCCCATTTCTAAACTTAGCTACATTGGTCCTCAGATAACAGACATATGGTCTATTGATGGACCTATTTTCAAAGCTGTTCTATCTTATTTGAATCAGTTGTAGTTTGGAATCTGTTGGCCTAACTTCTGAGATTCCAGGGTCATAGCCATACCACAATAAGGCATCAGAATAGAATTTTAGTGGGAAACTTTATTATTCTCTCTCTTTGTGTGTGTGTGTGTGTGTGTGTGTGTGTGTGTCTTTCTATGTCTCTTCTTTCTCTCTTTCTCTTTTTCACTCTCTATCTCTCTGTCTCTCTCTCTGTGTCTCTTTCTCTGTTGCTCTCTTTCTCTCTTTCTCTCTCTGTCTCTCTATGTCTCTCTTTTTCTGTGTTTCTGTCTCTGTGTGTGTGTGTCTCTTTCTCTCTCTCTCTCTCTCCCTCTGTCTCTGTCTCTCTCTTCCCTTTCCTCTCTTCTCCCCTCTTCTCAGACACTTCCTAGCTGTGTGACTCTGGGTAAATCATTTGATCCTAATTGCCTGGCCCTTACTGCTCTTCTGCCTTGGAACCAAAAATTAGTATCAATTTAAGATAAAAAACTATGGGTTAAAGAAAAGAAAAGAAAACTTTATTATATATATAAAGGGGAAAAGTTTTTATTATCCTCTTTCTCACACATATACACTCACACACCCTATATATACATATATGTGGTATCGAGGCAACCCTGGAATCTCAGAAACTATGCCAATGGAGCCCAAATTTTAGCTGATACTAACAAGTTAGAACAGCTTTGAATATAGATCCACAGATGGACCATATGTCTGTTATCTAAGAACTAACCTAGCTAAGTTTAGAGAGAGAGGCAGGCTCATTGTCATGTTTGCCACCAAGGATGACCCTTCTTAGCCAAAGTAGCTTTCAAATATATACATACATGCATACATGTGTGTGTATGTCTGTGTGTGTACACAGAGGTACCTAGGTGGTTCTGGAGTCAAAAATATCTGAGTTCTAAATCCAGCCTTAGATTACTACAGCTGTAACAATCTGTGTCACAGTGGACACTGGACAAGTCACTTAACTTCTACTGTCTTAAATTCCTCCTCTGTAAAATGGAGACAATAAAAATATCTATCTCCCAGGGTTATTCCAAGGACAAAATTGAGATAATATTCATAAAGTTCTTTGCAAGCCTTAAAGAATTATGTAAATGCTAGCTATTATTTTGATATATGAAACATACACATATATATAAGAGTCTTATCTAGATCTTGAAAAATTAGAAATGCAAGAGACTAAAGAGATCTCAAGTCTAAAGCCTCTATTTGAGAGAAGAGAAAACCAAGGCCCAGAACTTGGGCCGGTATAAGAGAAGAGTCCAGCAGTTATCCACTATGAATCAGAATCACAAAACCTCTGAGTTAGAAAAAAAATTCATCAATGTGCTTGAACAAGAAACTCCCTCCACAACATAACTGACAAACAGTCATCCAGCTTTTGAATGAAGAATTTTAATGAGAAGAAACCTACTAACTCCCAAGGCAACCCATTCCACTTTGGAATTCCAAGCCCAAATGGCCTCTTTGTGACTTCACTCCGTTGTTCCTAGATCCTTCCCCCTGTGGCAAGCAAAACAAGTCCAATCTCTCTTATAGCCCTTCTTAAACCCAACAGCATTTCAAATACTTGAAGACAGCTATAATGCTCCACCTTTGTCATTTCCTCTCAAGGTTAAGGATCCTCCATTTCTACAACTGATTCTCTTGTGGCATGGTACTGAAGCCCATTACCATTTGGATTGTCATCTTTTAAACACCCTGCAGCTTATCAAAGTCATTCCTAAAATGTTGCATCCACAACTGGCCTCAAAACTCCAGATGTGTTCTGACCAGGGCAGAACACAAAATGACCATCACCTCCCTTAGAGCACAGAGGGACCATTGCCACCATGCCTCTTCCAGCAGCCTACAGTTGCAATTAGCTTCTCTTTTAGCTGCCATATCACACTGTTGACTTACACTGAGCTTATCGTCCACAACTTGTGTATATGTATATTGATTTAATTTCAAAAGCAAATCATGTTGATGACAAGCTTCCAAAAACACATTATTCAGATAAGCTATGCAATTAAAAACTATAAATCCTTTTCAGATTCCTTTTTTTATTTTGAATTCTTGGAAACTGCTGAATCCTCCATCGGTCACACTTGGAGGAGACCTCAACCTGCCTAAATGCCAATCACTCTACTTTCTTACAGAGGGGAAACCTATCGAGCCTACCCATCCAATGAACTCTTGTTAGTTATAGTAAATTACATTTCGCTTTTGCTCTCCACTCAGTGACAATGGGTTTCATTGCTAGAGTCATGTTGCCGCTGATTTGGACTTCAAATTGTCACTATTTTTTATAGTGGTATTTGTCAGCATCAAGACCTCTTTCAAAAGATTTAAGTGCCCTTTTGGAGAAGATGAATCTAGCCCAATAAAAATGGATATGGAGGAGTGAAATTGCTTCGTTTCTTAAATGGTCATTCCTCAATTGCCATATACACAAAAATGTTCTAATGTTAAAACTCTAATTGCAAAATCCATGATTATAATTAACAGTGAATCATCACTGATACTTCCCTTTCTATTGTCATTCTGTTGCCCTGATCTTTTTCCACTCTATTATTTTCCTTTTTGAAAGGACAACAGATGGACGGTTTTTCAAAGTCTCTTCCATAGCCCATAGAGGATTGATGGCTTTTAATAGTATAGCTTATCTGAACAAGGCATTTTTGGAAGCTGTTAGCCAATGCCATCACCATCTCTTTCTCAAAATTCCACTCTGAATTAAAAAAAAAAAATCCACCACATCTTCCTCCATCTGTTTAGGTCAATGCCGCTTTTGGAGACAAGTGAAAATTTTCCCTAGCTTTTGCACTTGAATTTGTACCTGAATTTGAGTACATTTATTCCTGTGATGTGTAGCCAAACTCAATTAAATGCAATGACACTTATAAAGTTCCTACTGTGCATCGAGTACTGTTCCAGGTGCTGAGGGAGGCATAATGTTTAGATAGGTTCCCTCTCTGCTCTCATGAAGCTAACAGATTTATAGAAGGAGATGGCATACACAAATTACTATCATACAAAATTATACATGGTATGTGAGAAGGACACGGTGATATGAAAGACATGGAAGAAGAAGGGTCATGATTAAAGATCTTTCTTCTTCGGCCATATTAACATGGGGCTAAGGAGGTGCAGGATGCTGTGCATGAGGTAGGAGGAAGTCTTTATTCCAGCTCTCTCTGTCCTTGGCATGCCAGGTTACCTGAATAAAACCGATGACATGCCTACGTCAAAGCATAATCCAACAGAAATAAGGTGGATTTCTAATGCTATCGGCTCAAGACCCCATTCATATATATTCTCCCCAATATCAATAATGAGTTATAGTGTACCCCTTATATTATTTGATTTATCAATCCAATGATTAGCACTCCAGCATCATTTAACCAATTAACTTTAATTAGCGTTTACAAAGAAATATTTCCTAAGGTATAGTAAGAACAGAAGTAGAAAACTCCCATCCAAAAGAGCAGGGTTCTGGCTTCCTTTACACTCTTCTGGTCCCTGGGTAAAGGTGGCTTTTCACCATATTATACTGCCTGTAAACTCTGGTCTGGATTCCAATTCTCTCACAGCTCACGTTTCCAACCTTTTGGAATCCCAAAGTCCGAATCATCTCTACTACCCCTTTACCTTAGAGAGAGTCAGAGTCAAAAAGGTGGAACAGTGGAGAGGGTGTTGAATCTGGAGTCAGAACCTGAGTTCAAATCCGACCTCAGACATTTATTAATTATGTGGCTCAGTGACTTAAACCTCTGCCTCAGTTTTCTCAGCTATATAATGGGGATGATAATAATGATACCTACTTCACAGAATTGTTGTGAGGACCAAATGCGATAGTGTTTGTAAAGTGTTTAGCATCATAACTAGCATGCAGAAGCTAAATAAATGCTTATTCGCTCCCCTCCCCTCTCCTCCTTTATCTAAGAACTGGAAAGACCTAAGATAAAAGCAATCATGGCCATGTGCTCTTTGGCCAAGATCCCAAGTGAGAGAGGTCCTACAGCTCCTCCCCTGTGAGAGACTCATTAGCAATTTGCTCCCTGTACTACAACAAAGCCAAGAAGGAAAGAGAGCTCACTTTGTCTGGTAACCCTTAAATACACACTCAGTTCCCAACCCAACAACCAACCAGAAGGCAGTTACACCAAAAGAAATGATCTTAGAATGTTTGCAGATGCTTGGAAGTCCATTGCTGTATCAAGTAACACATGTTATTCAGGCTCAAAATAATGTTATTCAGGCTCAAAAGGACTGAGCCCTCAGTGGCCAGTCATTATACTACTTATATGGAATAATGGAATATTTGAGTTAGAAGGGTCCTTAGAAATCACCTAGCTCAGTTTCCTGTCCATTACAGGAATTCTTTCTACAATATCCCTACTAAGTGTTCATCTAGGCTACATCTCACTACCCCTAGTGACAGGGAACTCAACACCTCCAAAGGCAACCCATTCCAATGTTCATTGAAAACATTTCAAAATGAAAGATGGCATCAGTTCCCCAAAATTGTTGACTGTGTCTTCTAATGTCATTTGAATTAAGTTGAATTTTTAAATTGAATTAAGTTGAATATTTAAAGCATACAGTGTTTGCTCATATGGAAATATGTATTCTTTAACTTCAGGATCTGTTTTTTTTTCTTCCTGGTTATTCATTATATAGCTCTTTCAATAAGGACTAAGAAGAAATTCACAATAAAAATCTGGTAGGGGAAAAAAAGCCTCACTCTGTATCATGGTATAAATAGTCAGAATATCATTTTATTTAGATTGACATACCTTTAGTTATAATTAGAGAGAACCATATAGCAGTTAAGGCTCCATAATACCATCATTAGTTGTCAAGAGATTTTCATAGAGCAGAATTTTTTTATACTTTCTTTTATTTCAGTCTCTTAACTACCTGGGTAGCCTGCTGTTGAAGTGTGTTCTTTAAGGAACAGATTTTCTGCTGCCAGAAAAATCTCCTAAGCTGACACACAAGTAGGTCATGGATGACATCTAGTGACAACAGATGCACTATTCCCACAGGATCTCCAATGTCTGCCTGCCTGGCATTGTTCTGTCCTCCCAGGTGCCACCCTCTTTCTCATGGTTTCACCTGACAGACATTTTACAAAAGATGATGAAAACATTGAAAGCCATTTTTGTGGGGAGCTCATACAGTTATACAATAGAGGAAATGACAAAAAATGTCCCCACAGCATCAGCTACAATATTTTGGATATTTGAGGCCTCTTAAGAGTAATAATAATTTTTAAAATCACATTTATATTGCTCTTTAGGGCTTATGGATTGCTTGATCTCATTTGGTCCTCCCCCTACAATACTATGAAGTAGGTACTACTTTGAGCCCCATTTTATGGATGAGGAAACTGAGGCTGAGAGAAATTAAATCACTTGCCCAGGAGCACAGTGTCCAAGGTAGGAATTAAATTCAAACTTAAGGCTTTCTGACTCTGAGTCCAACATTCTATCCAATCAATCACTGACATAGAAAACAAAGACAGGACTAGAGACTGGCCCAGAGTAACAAGGCTTCTACATGTTTGAGGAAGAATTTGAGCTCAGATCTTCTTGACTTCAAATCCCTTATTTTAGCCACTAAACCAAGCTGCATCCAAGATGGAAGGAAAGAGTTTTAAAAAAAGATGGGAGGAAAGAGTTTTAAAAAAATACTTTTTGTTAAATAGAATAGTTCTCTAGGAGGAGGGAAGGAAGGGAGATGGGGGAAATTTAAATGATGTAAGAACACAAGATGTCAATAAAAACGTTTTTGTTTAAAATCCTAAGCTCTTTCATTCTCAACAAACATTTTTTGACTTTAATGATCTATTTAGAAAAAGAATCCAATTCTCTGTTTCCATCTTGTTGCCCATATTAAATAATTCTACTTTTATAAAACTATATTTCATGACTTTTCAATCTTCTGTTTTCAAAACTCACCTAAAAGAATCTGAAAGAGCACTGGTACAAGAAATACAGATATATGACCATTTGTCCAGGCTGATAGCCTAAACTCACTAGTCATGTGATCTCCCTGATCCCCAGCTTCTTCATCAATTAAATTAAAATAATATTTGTTATGAAAACACAGCTAAACATATGGGGAAAAAAACTTTATAAGCTGTGGAACGTTATTAGTCAAAGTTGAAAGTATCATGTAAATGGCTCTTTGATGTCCTATTTCCTGCCCCTTGTTTGTCAGTTGTTTGGTTGATTGGTCATTTGCCTTCTCTTTCTAAACCTCTAAATTCCCTTTTTCACATTGGTGAAAATGAATAACATTTAAATTATTATGATGTTTAATTATCATCTATATGCCAATAATTCTTAGACCTATTTATCTAGCTCTATTCTCTCCTTAGTGTTAGTGTCACATCTCCAGTGCCTACTGGATTTGAATCAGATATCCTGTGGACATTAAAAATTAATAACTCCTTTTATTGGGGGAATCTAGGTAGCTTAGTCAATTGAGAGCCGGGCCAAGAGATAGAAGGTCCCAAGTTCAAATCTGATGTCCTAGCTATATGATGCTGGACAAGTCCCTTAACCCCCATTGCCTAATCTTTACCTCTCTTCTGCCTTGGAACCAATTCATAGTACTGATTCTAAGATGGAAGGTAAAGGTTTAAAAAAGAAAAAATTCATTTCATTGCCTCCTTCCTTTGTCCAACCTTCCTTATTCCTGTCTTAGGTATCACTTTACTCAAAGTCACACAGACTCACAACTTAGGTATCATCTTTGACTCCTCACTTTCTCGGTCCTCATATCCAGTTGATTTCCAGGTGCTATCGGTTTTACTTTTGCAACATTTCTCATCTGTCCCCCTCTCTCTTCTGACACTACCACCTTCCCGGTGTGGACCCTCATTACCTCTCACCTAGACTGTCTCAAGAACCTTCTGCTTGGCCTCCTGACCTCAAATCTCTCTCCATTCCAGACCATTCCCCAGTTAACTATTGAAGTGACCTTCCTAAAATACACATCTGACTACATCACTCTCCTTCTCAGTAAACTATAGTAGCTCCTTATCTCCTTCATGTTCAAATACAAAGTCCTGTGTTTGCTTTTAAAAGAAAAATACTTATCTTCTGTTTTAGAATCAGTACTGTGGGGGGCAGCTGGGTAGTTCAGTGGATTGAGAACCAGACCTAGACATAGGAGGTCCTAGGTTCAAATCTGGCTCACATTGCCCACCCTTACCACTCTTCCACCTAGGAGCCAATATACAGAAGTTAAGGGTTTAAAAAAAAAAAAAGAATCAGTACTGTGTATTAATTCCAAGGCAGAAGAGTAGTGTAATAAGGGGATAGGAGGAGATGGTAATGAGGGGTCACTAGGGGCCTAGGAGCCAGTAATTAAACTAGCTGGAGATTGGAGTTGATGTTATTAGAGGGGAGCAGCCTCAGCTGAGCTGCCCAGTGAATCTCCACTGCTAGCTGCAGGCTCCTTTAAGATGTTGGGTTGATGGCCCCTGGCTGCTGAGGTAACTGACTCCCTATTGGGTGACAGCAGAGCCCAGCAGGAAACCATGGCTCAACTTCCTCCCAACAATGGAGGCTTAGCGTTCACTTCCACAATAGCCCCTATTTCTCAAAATTCTGTCCTCCACTTAGTCTCCTTAGCCTTGAAGGTGTTAGAATAATCACAGGAATTCACAGATTAAGGCTAAGGGATTTATTTGAACTGGAAAGGGAAAACTAAGGTAAGAGGGCTTAAGTCTGCTAAGCTGTTGCTAGGGGCAACTGGCAGGTGCTGGCAAAGGACCTAAAGGATCTTAACAGGCTGAGGGCAAGCAGCCCTCACCCTACCCCTGCCCCAGCAAGAGATGACTAGACTCTGCCTTGGTGTTATTTGATCAGCTAGGTACACTGATGATGTTGTTGAATTGCTCTATATATGGCCCTAACCACTAGGCTACACTATCTAAGATCCTACCCACGATCCACCTCCCTTCCACCCTTCCCTACCAGGGGCCCCAGGGGGTAAGGTCAGGAATAGCAAGTTGTCTGGATGAGGTCAAGGGAAAAACAGAACCCCAAGGTTGGGTTTGCAGGGCCTTATATAGTCACAGCCCAACTGTCCATTAGCACCTGCCCCATAGCACATGCCATTGGCAAGATTCTATTCTGATAACTGACAGGATTGCCTAGGGTAATATTGCAATGCAAGAAACCCTGCATTATAGTAGTAAGGGCTAGACAATGGGAATTAATTGATTTGCCCAGGATCACACAGCAAGGAAGTGCCTGGGGTCAGATTTGAACCCAGTACTTCTCATCTCCTGGCCTGGTTCTCCATTCACTGAGCCACCTAGCTGCTCCCTCTGTTTGGCTTTTAAATCCTTTCTTACCATATTCTTTTCCTACCTTTCTTCTTCTCCTACCCTGCTTCATGGTCACTGACACTGGCCTCCTTTCTGTTCCTTGAATAAGACACTCATCAACTAAATCCATACATTTTCACTGACGCCCCACCATACCTGGGATTCTCTCCCACCTCGCATTTGCCTCTTGACCTCTTTTGCTTTCTTCAAGTTTCAAGTATAATCTTGCTTTCTACGAGAAGGCTTTACAATCTCCCTTAAGGTTAGTGTCTTCCATCTGAGAGTATCCCTAATTTATCCTGTATCTACCCTTTTCATCTACAATCATTTGTATATTTTAACTCCCTTTGGATTATGAGTTCTTTGAGGGCAGGGACTATTTTTATCTTGCTTTGTATTCTTAGCACAACGTCTGACTCATGATAGGTTCTTACTAAATGCTTATTGATTTGATTTAGAGGAGAATTGCTCATAATCATGATCATTAGATATTTCATCAAGAGAGTAAGAAAGTAGAGGGTAAGTGCTACAATGGTATACACAAAGGACCATAATCAAGCCTCTGGAAAATTGGGCAGATCCTCTGGAGGATTTAAGGAAAGACTAAGATAAAAATTGGCCAAGATGAGAAAACATTGCTATAAGCATAATGCCCTGGTAGAGAGATTACCCACAGTAGAGGTCATAGAAATCTCAAAAGTATAGAAAAACCTCATCAAGCAAATATTCTTCAAAAAACCCACCTCAAGAAGTAGTACCATGGAGCAGTGGGGGAGCAAAAGTGCTAGGCTTGAAATCAGAAGTTCTAATTTCAAATTCTAGCTCTGAAGTTATTAGCTATGTGACTCTGAAAACAAGATATTCATCTCTCTGATCATCAATTTTCCAGTCTGTAAAATGGGGATAGTCATATTTTTTTGATCCACCTATTGGGGTTGTGGCGAGAGAAATATTTTGCAAACCTTTAAATTCCCTATCCATTCAATTCAAGAAATATTTTTAAGAGTCTACAGCCTGTGAGGGACCATGCTAAAATGAATGATAGGCAAGGCAAGATGAACGAGAACCCAACCCCTATCCTCATGCTTCCAAAATTAAAACACATATAATTCTTTACATCTGGTGGGGACTCCATAATTAATGCCAAATGCTTTCTGATTGTTTCTTTTTCATATGCTCTGCTTGATGAACACCAGCAATGACTTTTTTTAGATGTGCAATTAAAATGGTTACGTATTTCTGTTTTCTTTTTATAGAATTAGCTCATTTTAATAGCCACATAGCTTGTCCCCAACTACCTCCTAAGTCTCTCACACTAAGATATAATCCCTTCATATATAGTTCCTCCTAATTAGAACTCCAAACACTTTTTATTTTCCTTTTGCAAATACCCTCTCTTTATCCACATTAAAGAAAAAGCAAATTCTCTTTTTAAAAATTAAATCAGAACAATACAAAAGAGAATTGGCATACTCCTGATTTGACCCTACCTGATGAGATACTTTCCTTCCTTCAAGACTAAGATCAGGTACTATATCTATTCCATGAAACCCTCCCCAAATCCCCAGGTCTCTCCTCCAATTGTACTAAACCCCTTTGGCTGCATCTCTCTGTCACTATCCCAATCTACCTTGGAGCTTACTAGTTTATGTAGTCACATCCACACATTAATATCCCCCATATCCCGGACCGTATTATTTTCATCTTTTTACCTCTTGTGTTTATACATGTGGTAGACCTTTTTTTAAAAGGTTGTCAAATTGAAGAAAAAAGAAAACAACAAATGAATGTGTGCTCCTTATATGATATGAGATACAGCAATACAATGATCTGGGACAATTCTGAAGGAGTTTTGGCAAAGCATGCTCTCCACCTCCAGAGAAAGAACTGTGGGAGTCAGATGCAGATCAAATGTCTTTCACATTAGTTTATTTGTGGTTTTACATTGGGGTTGGGGTTTTATATGAGTATTCTCTTACAACAATGGCCAATATGGAAGTATGTTTTGCATGATAATATGTGTATAACCCAAGTTAAATTGCTTATCATCTCTGAGAGGGGGAGGGAGATAATTTGGATCATATAATTTTGGAAAATGTATGTTGAAAATTATTACGTATAATTGGGAAAATAAAATATCTTTGAATTTTAAAAAATGAGATAAAAGCCTAGTCTAATATCTCATTAAGAACCCTAACTGGTAGTCCCAAGTGGCCACATCCTTCACAGATGCAAAGCCAAGAGCAAGAACAACTCAAGATTGTATGGTCCAGTAAGTGGATGCAATGGGAAAAGTATAGGATCCACAGGGTTCAAAGGCATTGGACTCTACCACCTTCATTGAAATGTCAGTAATAATCATAATGATCTCATTTCACACATCAGAGAAGCTGGCACTGTGTTTTGTAGCACAGCAGAAGGAAGGCAATCATTTACAGATGAATAGTCTCATAGCCTGCAAACCAAGGCCCAGAGATAGAAAGCGAACTGGCCAAGGAGGCACAGCAAGTCCATAACAGAGCCAGAGCTGACTGAGAATCTAGAGTCTTTTTAAAAATAACAAGAGGTTATATAATTATTTTTGAGTGACAAAGCAATGTTATCATACTATTGTTTTTCAGCCATGTCTAACTCTTTGGGACTCCACTTGGGGTTTTCTTAGCAGAGAGAGTAGAGTGGTTTTGCCATTTCCTTCTCTAACTCATTTTACAGATGAAAAAAACTGAGGCGAATAGAATTAAGTGACCTGCCCAGGGTCACACAGCTAGTAAGTGTCTAGGGTTGCATTTGAACTCAGGAAGATGAGTTTTCTTGACTTGGGGCCTGATAAAGATGAATGAAAGTGATAGGAACCAAAGTACACAGAGACAAAGCAATTCAGCTAGATCTCCCTCTCCTATCACATTCTAACTTGTAGTTTGTATATATGTGTGTATGCCTGAGAGAGAGACAGAGACATCAATTGAGAGAGACAAGGAGAGAAAGAGGGTGGGTAGGAACAGAGAAATGGAGACAAAGAAAGAATAAGAGAAGGAGGAGAAAGACACAGGAAGACACAGTGAGAATCTCACTTGTCCTAACATTAGGGGGATAACAAATAAGGACTACACCTGGATCTATGATTTAATTGGCAAAGGAAAATCCTTGGGGAGGAAATTCCCTCTGCCAGTACAGGTTTAATACCTCTTCTATAACTTATAGTCTTAGAGAGTTTCATATGGCATGCAGGAGTTAAATGGCTTGCCTAGGGTTATATGACCAGTAAATATATGTCAGAGGCAGTACTTGAACCCAGGTTTTGCTAGATTCAAGCTTTACATCCATCATACAGCTATCAGCTATACCATAATAGGGTAAGTATTATTACCATTTTACAGATGAGGAAGTTAAGGCTCAGAGTAGTGAAGTGGATTGCCCAAGATCACGAAGCTACTAAGTGGCACAACCAGTAGTCAAGTCCCTGACTCAGAATCTCATCAACAACCTTGTTTCACTGCTGCTTAAGATTTTCTCCGAAGAATACCACTACTGGGTCTATATCCCAAAGAGACAAAAAGGGAAGGTGGGATGGAATGGCTTATTTGTGCAAAAATATTTAGAGAAACATTTTTGGTAGTAGCAAAGAACTGGAGATTGAGGGAATATCCATCAGTTGAGGAATGTCTGAACAAGTTGTAGCATATGATTATAATGGAATACTATTGTATTATGAGAAATGATGAGCAGGATGATTTCAGAAAAACCTGGAAAGATTTATATGAATCGATGCTAAGTGAAATGAGCAGAACCAGGAGAATATTTTTCATAGTTATAGCAATAATGTATAAAGAACAACTGTGAAAGATTTAGTTATTCTCAGCAATACAGGGATCCAAGACATTTCCAGAAACTCATGATGAAAAAAAAAATGCTATCCTTCTCTGAAAGAACCAATGGAGTTTGAATGTAGACCAAAGCATACTATGTTTTACTTTCTTTCTTCTTTTTTCTTTTTAATTTATTATGTCTTCCACAAGATGACTGATATGGAGAAATGTTTTACATGCCTGCATATGTAAAATCTCTATCAGATTACTTATCAACTCAGGGAGAAAGAAGGGGAAAGGGGAGAAAAAGAGAAAATTTGAAATAAAAAATCTTTTTAATGAATGTTAAACCTAGTGTGTGATAAACCAACAAATGCCAGCTTTTGGAAGAACTTTCTATTTAATAAAACCTGCTGGGAAAATTGGAAAATAATATGGCAGAAGTTAGGGATAGACCAGTATCTCACACCCTGTAGTATAGGGCCAATACCAAGATAAGAGCAAAATGGATATATGGTTTAGATATAAAGAGTGATACTATAACTAAATTAGGGGACAACAGAATAGTTTACCTGGCAGATCTTTTGGAGAGGGGAAGACTTTATGACCAAACAAGAGATAGAGAGTATTATAAGATGTAAAATGAATAATTTTGGTTATGTTAAATTAAAAAGCTTTTCTAAAAAAATGAATGTAACCAAGATAAGAAGGGAAACAACAAACAGTGAAAAAAATTATTACAAACTTCTCTGATAATGCTCTTATTTTTCAGATTTATAGAGAACTAAGTCAAATTTATAAGAATACGAGTCATTTCCCAATTGACAAATGGTCAAAGGATATGAACAATCAGTTTTCAGATAAAAAAAAAATCAAAGCCATCAATAATCATATGAAAAAAATCATCTCAATTACTCTCAATTAAAGAAATGAAAATCAAAAGAAAGCTGAGATACCACCTCACACCCATCAGATTGGTCCATATGACAGTAAAGGAAAGTGATAATTGTTGGAGGGGATGTGGCACAATTCAAATACTATTACATTGTTGGTGGAGTTCTGAACTGATCCAACCATTCTGGAAGGCAATTTAGAACCATACTCAAAAGGCTATAAAATTGTGTCTACCTTTTGATCTCATAATACCACTACTGGTTCTGTATCCCAAAGAGATACAAAAGCGGAGAAAGGACCTACTTGTACAAAAATATTTATAGCAGCTCTTTTTGTAGTGGCAAAGAACTAGAAACTGAGAGGATGTCCATTAATTGGGAAATGGCTGAACAAATTGTGGCACATGTTGGTAATGGAATACCATTGTGTTATAAGAAATGATATGCAAGATAATTTCAGAAAAAGCTGTAAAGAGCTACATGAACTGATGCAGAATGAAATAAGTGGAACTGGGAGAACATTGTACACAGTAACAGTAATATTGTATGATGATTATCTGTGAAAATTTGGCTAATCTCAGCAATGTAGTGATATGGGACAATCTTGAAGGACTTATCATAGGGAATGCTATCCACCTCCAGAGAAAGAACTGTTGGAGTTGTCTTTCACAGCAGTGTATTTATGGTTTTATTTTGGGTTTTTGGTTATGTATGACTTTGATCTTACAACAGTGACCAATATGGAAGTTTCTTTTGCATGACAATAAAAATAAAAATAATTAAACTTAATGTTACATTAAAAATTGTTTTTACATGTAATTGAGGAAAAATAAAATATTTTTTAAAAAGATTTTCCCTAAAGAATGTTTTCCAGATAACTTAGGGGACATATAGGGAGAAACTATAAGTTTAGTCATTCTAAGGGGGCAAAAGGATGTCAATGATCTTAAAGTAAATATATTTAATGTTCAAAATGTCTGGCACAGCTTTAAGATTTTAAAATTTTATTGTTATTTATTATTTAAAATTTTTAATAAATAAATATTTTATAATGTTATTAAGTATTTTGGAATTTAAACAAATATTTATTACTATATAGTTACTACATTATATATTATTTGTATTGTAGNATTTTGGGTTTTTGGTTATGTATGACTTTGATCTTACAACAGTGACCAATATGGAAGTTTCTTTTGCATGACAATAAAAATAAAAATAATTAAACTTAATGTTACATTAAAAATTGTTTTTACATGTAATTGAGGAAAAATAAAATATTTTTTAAAAAGATTTTCCCTAAAGAATGTTTTCCAGATAACTTAGGGGACATATAGGGAGAAACTATAAGTTTAGTCATTCTAAGGGGGCAAAAGGATGTCAATGATCTTAAAGTAAATATATTTAATGTTCAAAATGTCTGGCACAGCTTTAAGATTTTAAAATTTTATTGTTATTTATTATTTAAAATTTTTAATAAATAAATATTTTATAATGTTATTAAGTATTTTGGAATTTAAACAAATATTTATTACTATATAGTTACTACATTATATATTATTTGTATTGTAGATAATAATATATAATTAATAAATGGTATTGTGTTCATATATTGATAAAAAGCTTGTCATTTAAGCTCTTAAAGCTTAAACCTCACTAAGACTTTGGGGACACTGCATTTTCACCTAAGAGGTAAATATACCAAATTATATATATTCTAGCAAGGACAAAAGATTCCTTCAGACTGTAGGGGAATATAGTAGAGAGGTCCATTGTAGGCAACATATGGTACAATGATAATGTAGCTTACTGGTGAGACTTAGTGGCCCTGAATTAGCCCAACTAAAAGTTATCTTGTTTTTTTGTCTCTATCTGTTGTTTTCCTTCCAGTCTACATCATTTCTGCCTTCTCTTCCTTGAAGCCTCAGATCATGTACCAACTCTCTAGGAAATCCAACTTCTCTTTCTTATAATGTCTGGGACCCATCTTCTAATGACTATGATTATCATCATTTTGCCTCCAACATAGGAATTTAGAATTTGTAAGAGGATGGGAGGAGAGAATAACTAAAACACTTTAAAAGGAAAAGGAATGTACACCAAGAAATAACTCATGTAATACTGAAAAAGACTGAAATGTAGACACTCAACAGATATTTGCTGACCTAAAGAATGAACGAATGAAGTCATGGGAGAAATGAATCATCATTAATAAAGGATCATAGAGTGGAAAGGACACTGGCTATAGAGTCAGAAGAATTGAGTTCAAATACAAGTTCTGATACTATTTATATAGTTTATGTGACCTGAAGCTCTGGGATCCTCGGTTTTCTGATTTCTAAAATGAGTGCATTGGACTCTCCTTATTTTTTAAAATAAAAAGACCTTACCTTCCATCTTAGAATCAATACTATGGATCACTTCCATGGCAAAAAGAGTTATAAGGTCAAGGCAATTGGGATTAAGCATCTCATGCAGGGTCACACAGCTATAAAGTGTTTGAAGTTAGATTTGAACCCAGGTCTTCCTATCTCTAGGCCTGGCCCTCAATCCTCTAGCCACCTAGCTGTCCCCTGGGCTTTCTTCTAATTCTATGAGCCTTGAAATGCACTGCCTCTTTGCCTCCACCTCTTAGCTAACCTAAGTTAGTGAAGCATCTAACACAGTGCCTGGCATACAGCAGGAGCTTGATAAATGTTTGTTGATTGATCTATCACCTGGACATAAGAGCTCTTCGTTCCACTCCTAAAAAACTGAGTTCTTTGTTTCTCAAGACATGATTAGCAGTATCTCCAGGTTGCTTATCTGACCAGGCCATTTGTTACCAAAAAGCAATGGGTAGATTAATCACATTGAGCTCATGGTGTTGAATTACAACCTGAAGCTAGGGGTTGAGAGTGAGGAAGTAGTGAAACAAATTGAGGTTTACCAATATAAAGTTTATTGGATAGTACATCAGGATTTAGGAAAAATCAGAGTTCAAATTCTGCTTCAGATACTTACTAATTGTGTGACCCTGAGCAAGTCACTTAATATCTCTCTACCTTACTTTAAAATGGGAATAGTAATAACATCTACCTCCCGCAGTCATTGAGAACATCAAATGGGATAACATTTGTAAAGTACTTTTTATATAATTTTAACATAAATTCTTTTTATAATATATTATGTATAATATATTTAATAATAAATACTTTTTGTTGTTTAGTTGTTTCGGTCATACCCAAATCTTCTTGTCACCTTCAAGGGTTAGGGTTTTCTTAATTAAAGATACTAGAATGGTTTGCCATTTCCTTCTTCAGCTTATTTTACAGATGAGGGAACTGAGGCAGAGTTAAGTAACTTTACCAGAGTAACACAGCTAAAAAGTGTTTGAGGCCAGATTAGAACTCAGGAAGATATCTTCCTGACTCCAGGCCCAATACTGTATTCTCTGAGCCACCTAGTTCCCCTATTTGGTATGAAAATGTCTCTAAATTTTTGCACCTCACATTTCTTTTGAGCTATTGCAATTCTGCTTTGTTCACAGAGTACTACTCTAGCTTATTTGATGCAAGCATGACATGCTAGACGGTCCTGTGCCAGTGTCTCTCATGTCCCATGAATGCCAAATTATGAATAAATGAACATTCAGTGATGATCCCAGAGAATATATCATAAAACCTAACCTCCCTTCTCACCATAGAGAGGCAAATGACTACTAGGACAGAACACTGTCTACATTTTCAGATGTTTTCACTGTATTTGATATTTTCACTTTTTTTTTTCCTTTGTTACAGAAAAGGGTGCAATCACTAGGTTAACGCAGAAGTGGGGAGGAATTGGGTGAAGGCTAGGTGTCCAGAAACTGATCTGATGCAAAGACAAGGTATCAGTGCAGTGTATTCAATAATGATTATTATAATAATAATCTGAAGGAATTGAGAATGAAATAAATTTCCTGTGCCTCTAAAATTGAACTAAGAAAAAATGCTGTTTGCATGATGAAAAGCAATCACTGTATGGGGTATTTTTGCTTAACTGTTTTTCTTTGTTATAGGAAAAGACTCAATTTGGAGGAATGGGGGTAGTATCTCCAGAAATAATTGATATGAAAATGAAAAACATTAACAAACTTTTTTTTTCATCTGCTGTGCTTTCCATAGTGGAAGCAATAGCTTAAAGCTACCCCCTTACCTATTTTACATCAGGTAGATAGATGGTACCCTAGATGGTATTCTGTATCCTTGGCAAAAATACGTTGTAGTCTTCCAGAGCTTGAAGGTTTGGGGCAGTCAAAAGACTTGGGTTATGCTCTCAAGTTTTGCCACTAAATCTAGCTCCATGATAAACATCAAACAAATCCCTCCCTGCTCCCTGAACCCTGTGTTCATCTGTCAAATGAGAGGACTAGACTAGGTGATCTATAAAGTCTCATTCGGCTAATTTCTAAGATTCCAAGCATCTACATCCTGGTCAGCCATAGCCTGACTCAGGATATTCCCATAAACAGGAGCCCGTGTAAGCTCTGATCAGACCAACGGGGAAAGAGGCTTCTTGGGCCGTGTCTAAAGGAATAATGAATGTTCTTGTTGTTTTGATTTCTGTTACAGGACAAATGCCTTAGTTCCAACTTTCCAGCCCCAACCCCTCACACGGAGTCCTCCTCACCGCATCACCCTGCGTCTGACATTGAACTCCTGACACCCCGCGCCCGAGAAGACTGCCAAAAATCACTCTCGCTATTCTTCTTCATCCTCACTAACAATTTGGTAATGAAGTATTGATTTCCACTTCTCTGCTTATGGGCGATATTAGATTTTCATTGATAAACTGCAGCGGGGCTGTCTTGTCTCTGCGGTCCCCTTTTCGCTGTCACTAAAACAAAGTGTCACTGGAGAGGGATAATGACTGAGAACATTGATGTACTTATTCCGTCAATTTGTAACAGTTGACAGGAAAAAGAAAAAAAGTATAATTCTTCATAGTGTAATGTCCAAGTGTGCTGCACTCGCCAGAGTCACGTTGGAAGCCTACTTTTCATGGTAATGTCCATTTCCTATTTATAACCCCTTTGGGACAGTTTGTCTAAAGGAAATGTTTCTGTTCAGTGCGGCTATTACTGTTGCACCTGGGTTGCCCAATCCAGCCTCTGCACCAGGGAATAATACATCACCCCCAAGCAGAAGAATTATTAAGTTAAAACAGAGTTAGAGCCAAAAAACCTCTGAACAATGTTAATCTTCGGTGCAAGTTGTTCAAATAGTTGTGCTTAACCATGTTGCTGCCAAAGATTTCGTTGGAGAGGGGTGGAGGAGTCATCTTTCTATCTTTTCCCTTTCTTTCTTTTTCTTTCTTTCTTTCTTTCTTTCTTTCTTTCTTTCTTTCTTTCTTTCTTTCTTTCTTTCTTTCTTTCTTTCTTTCTTTCTTTCTTTTTTTCTTTCTTTCTTTCTTTCTTCCTTCCTTCCTTCCTTCCTTCCTTCCTTCCTTCCTTCCTTTCTTCTTTTGTTAACTTGCTTGATTCCATGCCCATGCTCTCACCCAAGCTCCACTACCTTGCTTGACCGGGTTGAAGGATACAATTCAAAGATAATTGGAGCCAAAAGAAAGAGAGACAAAGAAGGGGGGCGAAGGGGAGGGTGGGAGATCGGGTATAGAGAGATAAGGGGGAAGGGAGATAGGGGGCCAGGATATGAGAGAGAGGAGATTAGGATGTGAGGAGAAAATGAGGAGCAGAGAGAGAAACAAAAGCACAAGGAATTGAAAAAGAGGAAGTCAGAAATAGAAGGGTTAAAAGGGGTGGGGAGTAGGGTATGGAGGAGGGAAGGGGACCGTTGAACCAAGATAAGAAGGAAGAAGAGAGGAAAAAAATCAGAAATGGAGGAGAGAGTAGTTTGATGTGTGGTTAGAGAAAAAAGAAGGGGGGAAAGGTAAACAGAGAGAAAAGAGGAGAGGGGGAAAAAGAAGGGAGGAAAGAAAGAGAGAAGGGCCAGCTGGTGAACACAGAGAAAAAGAGAATATTAGGGGCTGGAGAGAAGGAAGTGAGATAGAGAGGGAAGAGAAGGGGTGAGGGGAACGGGAAACAGAAGAGAGGTGAAAAGAGGGGAAGAGATGACCTCATTCTAGTAGAACTCAGGCAGAGCAGGAGGCTCCCCTCTGGTAAACTTACTCATGTCCATCCTATAGGACCTGTATTTAAAGGCTGTAAAGAAAAAGGAAGCTTCGCTTCAAAATCAAGTAAGAGCATGAAAGATGGGTGTCCATTTTAAATGTGTTCCTGCAACTTTTTTCATTAAAACTTTGAGGGCCCAATTTTAATTTGTGGAATATTCACGTTAATAATGAGATCTAATTAAGACATCCATTAAAAGCCCGTTAAAGTTAATTTAACGTAAAAATTCCAATAGAACTGTATTAGATTTTCTCCATTAAATTAACGTTATGGATTTTTAACGGATGTCTTAATTATACGTTATTATTAACGGGAATACTGTATTACACAGATTAAAATCAGGTCCTAAGTCAACTTGGAAAAACTCACAGAATGTTTTAATAGTAAAGGTCTTATATACCTAGGCAATACCAGAGTAGATCTATTTATTTTGGCAGAGCATTCTCTATACAACTGAAACCACCTATAATAGATAAATCCATCTATCCACATTTAAGGAATAAATTTCCGTATTCTCAAAGGACAAATGAGTCTGGATCAAGTTGTAAACTGCTACTCCATTACAAATGAAATGTTTAAACTCAGCTAGGCCTCACGCTGGGAACTGGGTGATTCCAAAACAAAAGAAACGTCTTTTGTGTTAGTTTTAATTACCGAGAATATCTTTACAAATGCCAGGCAACAAAATGAAACCAAATACATATTGCAGTCCCCATTTCTACCAGAAGCAGTCTGTTGGAATTATTTTGGATATTTTGACATGATCCCTAAGCTCAACATTGAAGGGGGGGGGAAAATCAACAACAACAACAAAAAACCCTTCTTATTTACCTCCTAGGGAAAGTGTTGCCCTTATGCCACATATAATAGCAAATTGCTTTTTTTATGGCATGCATAACCTAGATGGGAAAAAATATGGCGCTTCAGGGAAGGAGGGAAAAAGTAAATGAAGTTCCAGGAATGTCATTCTGAAGTAATGAGGCATGGACAGAAAATATACCCCTCACATCATCGGATTGAGATGGCAGTCGAAATAGCTTCATTGAAGTGTCAGCACTCATCCATCAATCAATCATCCACAAGGAAAAACGGCAACACTACACCGGGGCGGCTTTTAGGGGATTTACTCATGGGCATAGGGAATAGCAGCTCAAACGTAGTTCTGACATGAAAAGCAAGGTGCTGATATTATTTTTTATGATGGGAGGATCATAAAGTGAATTGAGAACAGTGAGGTCTGTCTTTGCTTAACCTATTCAACTGGAAATGAACGGAACTCAACTGGAAACGAACAGTCTTGAGATGGGTTAAGATTGGAGTGTGGCCTGTGCTGAGTGCTGTCCATTGACAACAAAATTCTATTAAAGGAAAATCAATGCATTAGCATTGGGTTGCTTGAAGCTGTTAAATTGCACACTTCAGTCCAGGGTTATTAAGTGAAGTTATGTAATATGGACCCTGTCGGGTGAGTCCCAAAGCAATGTTTAGCTACTGTTTCATTTGGGGGAAAGAGCAAAAACAATACATTTCCAAACTCTACTGACTTTTTTTTTTTAAGAAAAAAAAATAATATTTTTCAACAAATCCTCAAGCTTCTGTGAGCTCGGTTTCTTTGAGGGGCTTGGGGTTGGTTGAGGAGGGAGAGATATAGATGAATGACTTGTGGGTTCACTTGGTACCAATGAAGGGCACAGAGCAGCCCTGCTGGAATTTTCCTTAGACCCCATATAATGGACGAGTCTGTTCACTCCAGGCAGATCTCAATTTATTTGTGGAGGTCAGGCCTATGGTGTTTTAGTAAGCCCTAGAAGGTTTCCAAGAGCTTCTTTCTGGAAGAAAACACACACACACGCACACACACACACACACACGCACGCACGCATGCACGCATGCACGCACACACATGCACAAATATACACACACATATATATGTGAATAGACATAGAATTAGAGTTTGTTTTTATACTCTTCCCATCCCTGGCCTTTCTGCTGAACAAATATGCATCCACCCTGCAGAAGCATTTGGAATTGAGAAGGAATGTAGCAAGTAACTCATATGCCAGCCTCTTCCTTCTTGGATCCTCTCCCCAATCCCCATTTAAATCAGAATGCAGACTTATCAGGAAGAAGGGAGAAGGAAAAGTAAAGCTAAATCCTCCTCAAATCTGATGTAGAATTTCCTATTGAAAGGTCCATGTCTTTTTTCATAAAGGTATTGTGGATTTGCACTATTTTGCAACATGCCAAGATTAGCTAAAACTAAGGACATTAAAAGACTCATTGGGGAATGCAAAACATGGCTGAAAACAGTGTGTCTGGGGTAACCCAATAAACCAGGTTGATTTACTCCAGAAACCTGGCTTGTAATAGCTCCTTCCAATTGGCCAGAAAGTTTTCTGAAGCAGAGCTAAATTTTGCTTATCTTTCACTTCATAAACAGTCCTACCCTTATTTCCATATTTTAAAAACTATAAAATATCTGAAGAATATTTCAATTCTCTTTCTGTGTGAAGTTATAGTTTTTAAAAAAGTAACTTGGAAATAGATCAGAGCCTAGAAACAAGATAAAACCATAGCATAAATGGAATAGTACAGATGATCCCAAAGAACTTTCAGACCTCACATGAATTTCTCAAAATCATCTTCTACCCCCTAACCAGCCTCAGCTCCTCTGCCTCTGAAGGCATGGACAGGCTCCTTTGATATTGAGATATTCGTGTTATATGGGCAGATAACTACATTTAGAATCAAAACAGAAAGAAATGACAAGTTAGTGTGAATTTTGCATTTAACCAATGCAAAACAATGATAAGCATTGAATATTTATCCATTTCTTTGTGACTCTCATCGTTATTTTTCAGTGGCTATGCATGATGACACTAAAGAATTTATGATTTTTTCCCTCAAACTTTTCATTGTAAACCCAAAGATTGCAAGAGTTTTAAATGATGCTCTCTTTCTATTACATTAATTTCAGTGACTTCCTGTCCTCCTTAACTGTGTTTATATTCTCCTTTATCAAACTTTCTATTTTGATGATTTTTTCAATAAAAAGAATCATTTTGCCATTATTTTCAATTCTCCAGGAAGTAAGATAACATATAGTCTGGTTTTAAAATAAAGAAAGTGTTCTAGGCACTTCAAAACACACGCAAACATGTGTGCACGCACGCACACACACACACACACACACACACACACACACACACACACACACACACACACCCCTCATTGGATTAAATTGTGCCAAACAGTAATAAAAAAATCTGTTTTGAACATGAAGGCATAGGAAAGTCAGCAATGAACTTTAAGAGTGGTCTTCATTCTGAAAGGGTTAGCAAGGTGTTAAAATGCTAATTTCATTTTCTTCATACCTAGCTATGGTCCTTTTCTCAAAAACCTATAAAATGCTTTGACACAGAGATTGATATGAAGAAAAATGATGCAAATCTCCACTACCAAAGCAGAGAGAAGTTTTTCCATTGGAAGAGAAAATATTCAAAATCTTGAGGCTGGTATAGCTTCTAAAGAGCTGCAAGGGGGGACCTTAACTATTTCACCTTAAAGTCAAGAAAAAGTCACCACTGAGAAATTAATCCAATTACTTTATACTGCAGATCTTTGCTTCAGAAGTGTACCTATGAGCAGATTTTGAGACAAGCATATTCTTGTAAAGAAAATAGACTAATAATAATGATATGTGTGTTCAAAAATTACTTATAAAATATTTAGGGGAAAATTTGAAATAGTTTCTGAATTAAAATGGAAAAACAATTTCTGAAACAGGACTTCATATATGACTTCAAAAAGAAAAATACATATCCCACGTGAAATAGCTATTCCAAAGAATGAGGCAGTAGTTGATGTTCCACCTTCCCACATCATCATATCTGCAAATACAGAAATGTCTTTACACTCTGAGAAGACAAAGGCCTACTTGAGAAGACAGATTAAATACTCATAGCAATGTACACATTGTTTTGACTATTTTTACACCGTCAGTTTATCTGACTGTATAAATGCAATTTTGTTAGTACAGGCAATATTTCTTTTGTGAAGAAACTCCCCAGAGAAATTGCAGAAATATGACAAATTTATTGCTTTTTTTTTTAATCTCACATGCAAAAAAAATTGTGATGTGATGACTGAATTATCATGAAACTAAAATCCACACTTGGGTGTCATCCCAGAGTGAAGCTCTATATTTACAGTACTTAAACAGCCATTCAATTATAACTCAAATGTGGAAGACTTGTACTGTAATGTTTTCACTTACTAAATGGTCCATATAACATTCAAGAATTTTCTTTACATGCACACACACAGCCCAACAGTTCTGTGGATGCTCAAATCCTACATATTCTGCATTATATTAAAACAACCAAAATCTTCAGGTGATGAAATGCAATATTTTGGCTTTCCAATGCAGTGGATGCTGAAATATGCAATAAAGGTTGCAAAAGCTGACAGGCTAAACAGTTCTCATTTAGCTCAGGGTCCTTAACTGTCACACTGTCTCTGATACAATATGCCCTTTTGTCTATACTGCGTAGGTACCCCTTATTAATCCCTTCCTTGTTTTTCCTAATAGCCAGACATTGTCAGCAGGCACCACGCATTTTCATCCCCATCGAAAATAATGGAGGTAGTTGGTCACACAAGTCATTTTAATGGTCAGCCAGTTCCTTCTGTGCACAATGAGTGTCAGATTTTGGGAAACTGAGGATTGGCTGCATCTCCAGGTTACATATTTAACCCCTGTTGTTCATTCTAGATTTTCTTTTTCTACAATAAATATGCATATGTACATACCTACATATACATATATTAATGAAAGGGAAAGGGGGAAGGAAATGAGTGAATTGTGGGAATTCCATTTGTCCTTGGTCAGAGGAAAAGTGCATCTACTTCAGCTCGAAAAGACAAACACATTTTTATAGTAAGAAAACAAACAAGAATCTTTTCAAAGGAAAATGGTGTCACCCTTACATGTAGAATATTCCTGTGTGCTGCACTAATTTTATAACATCCGCATGCTGTATATAAAACATTGCCTGTATACTAGAAAGGAAAAACAGGCTGTTTTCCTTGTGTACAATGCAGATTAGATAGCTGGAAAATTAAGCCTTTGATGCATTTTTATATTGTAAATATTTGTATATATGATCTCTATTACCATGTAATGAACACAGGTTTTATTCTGTTGGTTTGTTTCTCTTTCCTACCAAACTTGTCCATAATTATGATTATTTTGAGGGGAGGAGGATAATAGAAAAATATATATATATATATGCTTGTAATTTTTCTTTCTTGGTCATCATTCAATAGTTTGCAAAAGAATTATTAAATTTGAGTTGACAGAGAAAATATGAGAAATGAGTCTTTTGCATGAGCCCCACCCAATTGCTGGATAGAGGGGGGAAATTGTTCTAATTCTGAATTTTTTCTTTAAAGGCATGCTTAACCCCTTGGGAAAACTGCAAACTCATACATGTAAAAATATTCTCTTTGTATTTTATCTAATAGTGCCTGAATTTTTTTAAAAATGTCTTCTTAGAGGAACAATTCATAATTGTCAAAATTTGAAACATTAGCTTAATTTTGTTTTTATGACCTCGCAATTCTTCTCCTTATTTATTTTGTTGCTGTTATAATGGGCCCCCAGGCTATTTCTGACATTGGCGTGTTCTTCTTCTACATTAAGGATGTTTTTAAAATTACAAAGATTATTGAGCCAACAGGCTGTTTTAATCAAAACCATGTTTCACTTGTTTTTGATGATTATGAATGGTCCTTACAATTTAAAAAAAAAGTTTCTGCTAGGAAGATTATACCACCCTGTGGCCAAAAAGATTCATCACAGATAGGCCTCTACACACTTTCTTTTTCCATTTAATTCTCTCTTACTGGATCTCCCTTTTTTCTCCCCAATTTCCCCATAAATATTGATTACAAAGATGGCTATTCTTTCCAAATAATCTTGCCATGATGTAATTTTACCCAAAGGTGGATGATAAAATTGTGAATGACATCGTATTTTCTAGACTGAAAAAAAAATAGTTTATCCCAGGAAAACCATTTCTGCCTTTGTCACTTAGGGTTACAGCCCCACCTTCCACTCTCCCTTCCCTAACTCATTAGCTAATTATGAACAATCTGGTCCATGTATTTCATTTTGGATGCAAAAAAAAAAAACAACAAAAAAAACAGGCATTTATACAAGAACTATTCTGCTTAAAAATGAAACTGTTTGGGTGCAGTGAAGATATCTCTGTGTAGGATGTTGCAGCATTAAAATTACCTGTAGGAAAGATTTTTTTAAACATAATTTTCCCCTTGAAATGAATTTTTGAAGGTAAATATGAAAAATACCTTAAGTTATATGAGCAAAACCATTATTTTTTAGACCCAGAGTTTTTTTTAATAAAATCGTTCTCGTTTGAGAACTGTAATTAAAACCCTAAATAATTGATCCTGCTTCTTTGAGCTGTAGTGCAAAAAAAAAAAACACACACACACAAAAAATCCCAACCTCTAATGCACTATAGAATCCCTCATTTCCATCCAAAAAGGTTATATAAGTTTATTATTTACATTTTTTAAACATGATAATTTTTTCCTTTGTGGCAGAAAAATGTCTTTTTTTCCCTAATGCAGTTATTGGAAATAGACTGTTCACATCTGAAACCTTATCATAATTTGCATCAGGAAACCCAACTGCCAACATTAAGGACTTGGGTGTGTTCAATTATGATTTTGCTGGAGGCTGCCCCTCATTTTAATGCTGCAGACACTGAACCACCTTTCTGAAATCTAGCTGATAGGGTAGGCCATAGACATGCCTCACAACATCATTAGCTTTGCAAATGGCTTCATTTCAGTCAATGCAGACTTCAGTTTTGGCCAATTGTAAAATGGAAATTAAAAAAAAAACAGATGCACTTAAAACATGAAAAGAATTATTTATATGATAAAAATATATTTAGATTTTCAAAGCACAAGACCGAATAGAAGTGTTCTTTTTATGCTTTCTGAAGATGTTACTGTTAAAAGTCTTTCTACATCAGGCTTAATAAATCTGTAATGACATTTGATGGATTGATTTCTGCGTGTGTGTGTGTGTGTGTGTTTTTTAAGATGGCAAAAGGGAAAGAAAGAAAGGGGGAGGGGGGCAACCAGAAAAAAAAAAAAAAGCTGACCCTGGGAGACCAAGCAAGAAAATCCATCGTGGGGTTCCTCTGTTATTAGGACCTGCTGACCCATTTCCAGAGTCTTTTCTCATCTGAAATAGAATAAAAATCTCACTCCGGCACCCCACCCCCCCAATTTGTTTCTACAGTAGTTGCTATGTTGCTCTCCGATCAGCTCTCTGACCAGCTTGTGCCTGGGTTATTTATGATGTAATCTAGTACTAGGCAGTGGACGGCTGTCACACAAATTCTGGGATTGCAAGCCATAAAGCAGGCATGATTGAGATAGCAAGTCCCCTGCTCTGGGGGGCTCCACCTCAGAGTGATGGCTGTGGTTAGCACTTAGTTTACCTATGTACTCCCCTCATTTCCCTTAATGGGCTGGGAGAATTGGGTCATGTTTCACATTCAGGTTTCCAAAGAGGAAGCTGATACCCCACCAGAAATGACTTGTTACCTCAGGACCTTGAGTCATGGCTGTCAGTTCAATTTCATTCAACCAACATTTTTAATCACCTACTAGGCGCTTAAAGCCCCCAGTTGGGTACCAGGGAACCAGATTATAACCGTGACACAAGGCTTTGCTCTCAAAAAGATCTCCAATGGTGCTTAAAGCCCCCACTTTGGTACCAGGGAACCAGATTATAACCATGACACAAGGCTTTGCTCTCGAGAAGCCTCCAATGTAATGGAGAGGTGGGGAGAGTAGAGAGAGGCAAAAATGAAGGAAGGAAGGTGATCAAATACACAAGTAAGTTGCAACAAGGTGCAAAGATGTCCAGGCAAAGTGCTGAGAGAAATCTGAGAAATGAAGGGTCACTCTCACCTGAAGAGGTCAATCTAGGCTTCATGGAGAAGGGTGGCATTGGAGCTTGAAAGAAAGGAGGGTGTCCAACTATGATGATTGATGGTTGTGGACACTATCTTCTGGTCATTCGGGATTGATAGTATAAGCAAAGGCATGAAGGCAGTAAAGGAAAGTGTAAGAATAGGAGATGGAGAGTGGTTCAGCTTGGAGAGAGGAAGAGGTAAGATTCCATGAAGGAAGGGCAGCTACCTGGCTCAAGAGATAGAACACCAGACCTGGTATTGGGAGGACCTAGGTTCAAATCTGGACTCAGACACTTCTTAGCTGTGTGACCCTGGGCAAGTCACTTAACCCCAGTTGCCCAGCCCTTACCACTCTTCAGTCTTGGAACCAATACATAGTATTGATTCTAAGACAGAAAATAAGGTGTTGGTTGGGTTTTTTTTAAGCCCCATGAAGGGATGTAATGTGAGATAAGATTAAAATAGTAGGAAGCTTTATATGCCAGGATCAGGAATGTCTAGTTTGTTCCAGTTATAGAAATGAAGAGTCACATAAATTTCTGAGCCATGTAGTCATTAAATCATGAGAGGGTCATTATTATTTCTGCATAATTGTCACTGACTTCTCTCTGGGTAATCATATGTAAGGAATGTGGAATGAGAAAACAGAGGAAGAAGCAAATGAAGAAAGGAAACAAGAAGTCTTTTCTGAAAATTGATGGAAGATGAAGTATTTTGATTGACAACAAACCATCAGGAAGTCCAATTCTAACTCATCCTCACAGTTCTTGACCTCGTGTCTTTAGGTTTCAATAAGAGATTGTCAGTTTTCCTGATAATATGGTTTTGGCTATGTATTTGGCTAAGTATTCTTGAACCTCATTTCTAGGCTTAAGCTATCCATCATCATTATTTACCAGGTACCCTAGAGATGCAGTGAATAGAGAGAGTAATGAGCCTGGAATCAGGAGGATCTAAGTTCAAATCCCACTTCAAATGCTTCCTTAACTGTGATTCCCTGGAAAAGCCACTTTATCACTCTGTGCCTTAGTTTCCTCATCTGTAAAATGAGTATAACAGCATTGTTGTGAGGATCAAAGCAGACAAAGTACAAAAGTACTTTGCAAACTTTAAAGTGCCATGTAAATACTGGCTATTAACATTATTATCATTTTCCTTAAATATCTCCCTCTATCCTCAATTTTCCAGTAATTTACTATTCTACTCATTGCCTGGGAAGAACGAATAATTTTCAAATAAGACCAATTGGATGCTAGGGGAGTAGTCAATTCTTGAACCAGTGAGACAGGTCCTCGTAAGGCAGGCCTCCTATGATAGATCTGTGACAACATTCATTGGCCCACCTCAGTTCTCAGATTTACCATCCATTGTGGTCACAGACAGAGGTATCCAATATGGAGGAAAGCATGGAAGTAAAGGAGCAAAGGGAAAGTGGTGACAAGGATCAGGAAGATGCACAATATATAACAGAGAACAGATGTGAACTGATAATGCTAGAAGTATGGTATAATAGAAAACATAATTTCAAGTCTTAAGATCTAGGTTCAAATCCTGCCTGTCACTGATTATCTATATAACCTTATCACCTCTCTGGAAATCAGTTTGCTCCTCTAGTTATAATATATAATTATTATAATTATATACAATATTACATATGTGTATATATGTATAACATACATTATATGTTATATTATAATATTATAATAAAGGGGTTGAACTAGATGGCCTCCATTTTTAACTCTAAATCTATGATGATCCCATTTGCTTCAGAACTGGCAAACTCGAATGATGGATCTCTTAAGTTCGATGAAACCTGAAGCCATGTCTAGTCCATTTGGAACCAAGTCACAAATGCTGAAGTGCCAGACTAGATATCCTAAGCTAGGATTCTCAGGAACTAAAATGGCCTAGATGACTGATTTTCAAAGGGTAATCCTCAGATGAGTCTACAGGTAGTTCAAAATGGCTTTTCTAAAAATTTAATTCAATTCAGTTGTCGTCTTGAAGCAGTATCTCAGAGCTAGAAGCCACGTCAGAAAACATCTTGTCCAACAAGCACGTAACCAAGAATCTCTTGTATAGCATCTTTGACAATGGTCATCTATCCTCCATTTGAAATCTTATACTAGTGGGGAACCCATTGCCTCCTGAGGGAACTCATTTCACTTTTGGACAATTTAAATTATTGAGCATTTTTACTTATAATACGCAAAAGGGGGTTCTCTACAGTTTCTACTCAGGGTTCAAAATCTTCTCTGTGGAATCAAACAAGCAAGGTAAGTCTTCTTTTACTTCTACATAGCATTTTTAAAATAATGTAATGATTGCTATTGTTGTTGTTCAGTTGTTTCAGTTGTGTTCAACTTTTCATGACCCATTTTGCATTTTCTTGGGAAAGACAATGAAGCAGTTTGCAATTTCCTTCTCCAGTTCATTTTACAGATGAAGAAACTGAGGTAAACAGGGTTAAGTGACTTGTCCAGGGTCACACAGCTGATACGTGTCTGAGCAGGTTTGTACTTAGGAACATGAGCCTTCCTGACTCCAAGTCTGGCACTCTCTCCACTATGCCACCTAGCCGTCCATGCACGTGTGCCACTTTAGGCATATATACCACATGTGTGCACATGCACTCACATAAATAAAATTATACAATGCCCCTGTCCTTTAAGACTCCAGCTCCAACTCGAAACTCTCCTCTCAAAGTAATTACATTTATGAGTATTCTGCAAATTGATATACTCAAGAAGGTGGGGGGAGGGTGGGAAAGGAAGCTGAATTCTCTTTCAGGTTTTCAGGGTAGATGATGTCAAATATTTACAAAGCAAACATCATATTACAGTAGCACCATTCTCTTCCCTCTGATTAGGGCTCTGTCAATCATGCCTTGATTAGAGGGCCTGTCATCTGTTCTCAATGGGATCCACCTGTATCTGAGTTTAAACGTTCATGATTAAATTACAAGCCCTCTCCCTCTGCTCCTGAGCACTGCAGAAACTAGGATCCCTAACCCAATTAAAGGAAGTGGGGAGCAGGGCTTCATTAAAGGGGTAGCCAGGTGGCTTTTCAGTAAGGCTGTTAAGAGAAGGTTAGAGAAGAGTTCTTAGGAGATGAAGATAGAGATGGACTGAGGGTAGAGGGCTGTTTGGAATGTATGAATGTATGTATGAAAAATGCTGTTAAACAAGGAATTGTGGAGCCTTTGGTGTCATCCATACCGTCTTACATCTGGGCAATGGGGATATTTCAGAGGATCTTTTGCTGAATGGTCCATGATTTAAAAAATAAAAAAGGTAATTGAGCCTGACTGCTCTGGTTTTTGGTTAATGATGTGGAAGATGGGGGAGGATGAGAAAGGCAGGCAGACAAGTTTCATAGCCCTCCTTTGGAAAGGCTTCTAAGCCTGAGCTCCCATTATAATGATTTGGGATCAGAAGACAATAAATAATGCACTTTGGCAGTATCACAGAGGAAAAGAGAGATGGGCATTCCTTGGTAGAAATGAGTTTTGGCACTTCTATCCCTTTCCCATTCTCTGAGTGATCTGATTCCAGCAGATCACTTAGAGAACCAGTGTTCAATTGTCTGCATCCCACTAAGATATAAGAATATTCGAGTTCCACTTTTCCATTCCAAACACTTGTCCTTCTAACATTTCCTACAGAGGCAGTAAAAGGGGATGAAAAACTCTAGAAAATCTTCCCAGCTCAGATTCTATAATATTTATCAGTTACCCCCTCCCTGGCCCTGTTAAAATTGACAGCCCTGCCCTCAACGATGTAATAATAAACTGCAGCGAGTCAGATATCTTGAGAGTCCTAGTCCCAATGCTGTAACTCTCATTCTCTGAACTACCTTAGGTACATCACTTCCTCTTCTGAAACTCAGTTTCCTTATCTGTAAAATGAAGGACTTGAGCTAAGCCATTTGTAAGCTCCCTTATAGGTCTGATTTTCTAGATACTATGACCATCTGCCCTGACCCCCTCACAAGATTGCTGCAAAGAACAAATGAGGAAGGACTTTGAACAGTAGATTATTTCATGGCCCCCAACAAGGTCAAGAATAGAAAGAAAGGCCTCACATATCCCAAAATATTCATAGAAGCACTTTTTGTGGTAGCAAAAAATTGGAAACAAAAGCAAAGAAGACTCATCAAGTGGAAAACAACTAAAGAAAACATGGTACCTGAATGTAATAGAATATCATTGTGCTATAAGAAACAATGAATAGGAAGAATTCAGAAAAACATGGAATGACTCATTTCAACTGATGCAAAAAAAAAAAGCTAATTTGCTACTAATAAAATGAAATTGAATATTATATGATTATTGTGATCAAGCCTGGTTCCAGAAAAAATATGAGAAAATGTGCCTTCCCCCTTTCATTGGAAAGGAGGGAAATTATAAGAATAGGATATTGATTGTATATGCTTTCAGAGAGTCAACATACTGGTTAGTCCTGCTGAATTTTTTTTCTTCTATTATTTATTATAAGAGAAGATTCTCTACTATGGAGGTAGTAGAGAGGTATATTAGGTAAGGAATGTGATCTAAAAACAAAAAGCATCAATCAAAACTCTGAAAAATAAAATTACCATGTAAAACATTAAATTTACAGGATTTTCCAAATCTATAACAAGGAGAAAAGATAATAATCCAGTCATATATGAAGTATCCCTTATAGGAAGCTTTGTGATGAATGACTTTAAGAATAATTCCTAATAGGGGCAGTCAGATGGCTCAGTGGATTTAGACTCAGCCTAGAGACAAGAAGTCCTTGAGTTCAAATCTGGTCTCAGATACTTCCTAACTGTGTGACCCTGGATGAGTCACTTAATCCCCATTGCCTAGCCCTTGTTACTCTTTTGCCTTGAAACTAATGCCAACAGCATTGATTTTAATTTGGAAGGTAAGAGTTAAAAAAAAAAAAAAGAACTCCTACTAAGACATACTGGCCATGAAGATCATGATATAGCTTTCCATATAAATGAAAATAACCGTGGCCTGAATACAACTAACTTCTAAAATAAGGAAAATTTTTCTTCTGAGACTTTAATTATCCTATTCCTTCTTTCCTCAATGACATTGCTCTCCCATTTCAGGCACTCTGGCCCAATTCAATTCAGTAGACATTTATTCATTACTTACTTTGTGGTATAACAGATAGAGCACTGGGTCTGGAGTCAGAAAAGCATGAGTTCAAATCCAGGCTCTAAGATACTTAGCTGTGTGATCCAGACAAGCCACTTAACTTCCAATTGCTTCATTTTCTTCAGTCATAAAATGGGGATAATAACAGCACCTATTTCCCAGGGTCACACTTAGGGAGGATCAAGTGAAATAATACTTGTAAAGGGCTTAGCACAATGTTTGCTACATAGTAGATGCTAAATAAACGCTTGTTTCTTTTTGGCACATAGTAGGTGTCTAATAATTTTTTCTTTTCCTTCCTTCCTCCTGTTAACAATGGCTACTGATACATTCTTGTGTTTTCATAAAAGAGGCATAATTGCCAGAACAAAGAAGGTAACAGACCCATCATACCCTCCCCTGGTCACAACTTGTGTAGAGTGTTGTGGTTAGTCCCAGAAGCCACATTTTTAGGAAAGATGTTGACATCTGGAACATATCCAGAGGAGGGTAACCTAAAGAGAGAAAGGACTAGAAAATATGACACACAAGAATCAATTGAAAGAACTGTAGGTGTTTAACAAGAAGTGAAGCCTTAGGGAGAAAATGATAACTGCCTTCAGGTATTTAAGGATTGTCTTGTGGAAGAAGGATTAGACCTGTTCTTCTTGGCCCCAGAGGGCTGAACTAGGAGCAATCTGTAAGTTGCAAAGAGGCAGATTTCAATTCAATATAAGGAAAAACTTCCTAATAATTAGAGCTATCCAAAAATAGAATAGACTCCTTGAGGAAGCAGTTTATTTTCCATCACTGGAGGTCTTTTAAGTTGAGACTGAATAAGCATTTGATTGGGACATTATGGAGGGGATTCTTTGTCAATTAGGAGTGGACTAGGTGACCTGTGCCATAGTGTTTTGGACACTGTTCATCAAGTAAGAAGACCTAGTTTGTCCTGCCTCTGCCTTCAGGGATTTAAAAGTTTGTTTCTTCTGGAAGCAAGACTAGACCTCTTTTACTTGGCTGAAAGGGCCAAGGTTATGCCAGGGGAGGATCATGAGCTCTGGAAAGAGCCACCATGCTAGAAAGGTTTGTAAGGTGGGCTTAGTGGTACCCCAGTATCTAAAGACTGATCAGTCTGTGGGATCCTAGCCAAATTGCTTCCCTGTTCAGGGCTCCCCTTTTTAACTTCATCTATAAATTTAAGGGATTGCACTAACTGACCTTTCTAGTCCCTTCTAGTTCTTGATTCCAGGGATCCAACCCAGGAACCCTGAAGTTCCATACTCCTGTGATCTTCTGACTCTGAATCAGAAATTTTAGACAGGACGTGGTTCTTTTCTTAAAGAGCTTAAAGGGATATGAAAAACCAACATAATAAATCATGATTGAATGCTTTAACAATAGCTTACATTTGAATAGACCTCTAAAAATCATTTTTATCCCTTCTCTCATTTGATCCTCATAATAACTCTGAGAAGGAAGTAATTCAATTATTATTGTCCTCACTTTACATATGAGGAAACAGAAGTAATTTTTTTTATTTTACATATGAGGAAATAGATAAAAAAAAATTTATTTTACTTAAGAGGAAACTGATGACCAGTGAGCCAAAATGATTCAGAAAAGGCACGGAATTTGGAGTCCAAAGACCTGAGTTAAAGTCCAGACTCTTCTTACCATACATATGTAACCTTAGCAAGTTATTAACAGCTCTGGGCCTCTATTTTCTCAAAAGGAATTGAGCAAGTTGGACTGGATGGCCTAGAAGGGTCATCTTCCAACTTTAAATCCTTGATCCTCCCAAAGTTACACAGCTAGTAAGTGGATAAGCTCACTTGGGGATCCAGATTCAGTGCCCTCACCTTTATATCACACTGATACTTCTATGCCATGTTTTGGGAGGACACAAGATGACTCCTAAATCATCAAGGATGTATCTTTTGATCTGGGTTTTAAAGTATAAACATACTATAATTATAGAACTTTAACAGGCACAGGAGAGAAAATAAGGTCTTCAGTGTCCTCTAACTTTGCAGACTCCTCCCTTAGGAGGGAAAGAAAAGAAGCTACTGTCCTTATTCATACTGTGACCAAACTGATCAACCAAAACTGAAAACACCCCTACTTAATACTTTGTAAGCCATCAAGTAAGAAAATTCACAAGTCACTTACTTGGAGAACTTTTACCCTTTTAACCCAATCAATCAGGAATGAGATGTGGATACCACACACATTGCTCTCCTGGGCAGTGCTAGGCAATTTAGAAGCTGTGACTGACCCCTGTGAAGAGGAGAAGGGACAAAAAAGACTATAAAGTCCTGATCTTCTTCGGTCATCTTCGGTAGTCATCTTCAACTGGTGACCTGCCTCTTGGAGATGACTTGGGACTTGGACTGTCTCTTGGGTGATTGAGTAGGTGGCCTTCCTTTCCTGATGTCTAAAGAGAGAATAATTTCAGAGAGGCCTTCCCTTCTTGGAGAAGGCTGTGTGGGTGGAACTCCAGGTCCTCTGGTTGAGGGTTAACAAGCCCTGCTGGGCTGAGCCAAGCACGGGAGCAATATTTAGTGTGATAGGCTAGACATCTTCTCTACCCTCTTTTTGTATTTCACTCTTTTCACCTCTTTGTAAATAAACACTAATAAAAGTCATTTTGACTTGAGCTATAATATTTTAAATCAGCGACCACAATATTAATTTAGAATTCCCACATATTTAGTCAAACCCCTTAATTTAATTCCTTACACTGTATGACCCTGGGCAAGTCCCTTACTCCCCATTGCCTAGCCCTTATCGCTCTTCTGCCTTGGAACCAATACACAGTATTGATTCTAAGATGGAAGGTAAGGGTTTTAAATAAATAAATAAAATAACAATAGGTCATGATGTCATTCCTTGTGCCCATGCCATTCCAAGATCCTAATCTATCCTAATATATGTATTTTTAGTACTGACATCTATGTGTTAATTTTAGTTTAATTAAAATTAGTTAATTTTAGTACTGACATCTATGTATTAATCCTTAGAGGGCAAGGGTTTCCAAAAAACAAAACAAAACATAACAAAACATCTACTAAATCATGAGAGAGCTACTACCTGCAAAGAGGGAGTTCCCACTTTGATGAAGTCACAAGTCATTGAAATATAAAACATATATGTGAGTGCATTTGTGTATCAATCCATATCATATAACTTAGAGTATGTAATAATGATAATAATTGTCAACATTTACATAGCACCTACTATGTGCCAGGAGCTGAGCTAAGAGTTTATGCTGTATCTACTTGGGAGGAAGTATTTCCTGGTCACAGATTTAGAAGGGACACTAGGGTATCCTCCTTTTTTCTCTCTTGTCTCTTTTTTTTTTAAACCCTTACCTTCCGTCTTAGAGTCAATACTGTGTATTGGCTCCAAGGCAGAAGAGTGGTAAGGGTAGGCAATGGGGGTCAAGTGACTTGCCCAGGGTCACACAGCTGTGAAGTGTCTGAGGCCATTTTTGAACCTAGGACCTCCCATCTCTAGGCCTGACTCTCAATCCACTGAGCTACCCAGCTGCTCCCCCCTCTTTTCTTTTAAATGAATTCAGAGCCTTTTATCATCGTGGCCTTTCCCCCTGATCTTGGGTCACCAACTCTCTCCTCTCCCCATCCTCCAATACAATGATCTTCCTGTCATTCCAGAGGCAGGCATTCCCCAGGCTCATGGACTATAAGCTTCCTAGCACCAAATATCAACAAGTTAGGGTTGAGAGAAAAAGAAATCTCTACTCAAAACAGGTAGGCAA
This sequence comes from Gracilinanus agilis, assembly GCF_016433145.1. Classification (NCBI taxonomy): domain Eukaryota; kingdom Metazoa; phylum Chordata; class Mammalia; order Didelphimorphia; family Didelphidae; genus Gracilinanus; species Gracilinanus agilis. Next base: position 248,707,301 of record NC_058131.1, read on the forward strand.
GGAAAGAAATGGCTTTCCCTTATGGAAATATGGAAACATATTGATTGAGCACAGAGGATTTCAGCTTTGGGTCATGGGTTGGAGGAGCAAAGGAATTACAATAGTTAGTGAGTAAGATCAAAATTACCTTGCATAAATTTTAACTTGAGTGAATGTCAATGCGAGTGTATAATGATCAAATAGGAAAAACTGCTAATGCTGACCCTGATTATAGATACTGAAGATCGAACAAAGAGGAGAAAACTTTAAAACATGATTTGGCTGCATAAACTAATGCTAATTATAGTCATTTATAAATACATCACAAAAATAATTAGATATGAGATAAATAGTTACCAGATTAACTTTGTTGTGTTTTATTTGATTATGATAGTAATAATTTCATACCTGTAAAGAATCTTCAGAATAGTTCTTTGTGCAGCATAATCATCTATTCACAATTTAAAATCACAGAATCTCAGATTTAGGAGAGAATTTGGAGAATATCTAGTCAAACCCACAATTGAGCAAGACTACTCTGTACAACATACCCAAGAAGTGGCTATTTTGCCTTCACTTAAAAACCTTAAATGAGAAATAATCCACTCTCACTTAAGATAGACCATTTGTGCTTTGGGATAACTATAAAGGTTGGTTTTTCCTAACATCAAGCACATTAGCTTCTTTTATGGCATTCACCTATTCTTCCTAGTTCTGCTATCTGGGGCCCAGCAGAATAATTACCATCCACCCTGAGAATTGAGCCCATATCTTCTATGACTCTTCTCTTTCCTCCAATATAGAGTTTTTTTATATCTTCTTTATGACCTACATGAACTGATGCAAAGTGAAAGTGAACAGAACTGGGAGAACATTGTACATAGTAACAGCAACATTGTATGATGAATATTTATGAATGACAACTATTCTTAGCAATACAGTAATCCAAGACAATCTTCAAAAACTCATGGTAAAAAATGTCATCTGAGAGGGCAGCTGGGTAGCTCAGTGGATTGAGAGCCAGGCGTAGAGACGGGAGGTCCTGGGTTCAAAAATGGCCTCAGATACTTCCCAGCTGTGAGACCCTGGGCAAGTCACTTGACCCCCATTGCCTAGCCCTTACCACTCTTCTGCCTTAGAGCCAATACACAGTATTGATTCCTAGATGGAAGGTAAGGGTTTAAAAAAGAAAAAAGAAAAGAAAAATGTCCCACCTCCAGAGAAAGAATTGATGGAGTCTGAGTGTAGAGCAGGACATACTATATTTAACTTTGTTTCTTCACTTTTCTTTTGTTTGTTCAATTTCTCTTTCACAAAATGACCAATACAGAAAGATGTTTTACACTATTACACATGTAAAATCTATATTACATTGCTTGTCATGGTGGGGCCGTGGCAGGGGTGGTAAGGAAGGGTGAGAAATTGGCTCAAATATTTTTTAAAAGGAAGGCTAAAAATTGTTTTTTCATATCATAGTAGAAAAATAAAATATTATTAAGATAAATACTCTCTTATTATCATTATCTTTCCTTGCCACTTCAACTCATTCTGAGCCTTACTACTTTTAATACTCTTATTTGACCAGGTCGTGCCTTTTTATACTTTTTAGTTACCTGTTGTTGTTCTATCTTCTCCACATGTCTTTTTTTTTTTTTTAACTTTACCTTCCAACTTAGAATCAATACTGTGCTTTGGTTCCAAGGAAGAAGAGCAGTTAAGGGCTAAGCAATGGGAGTTAAGCGACTGGCCCAGGGTCATATAGCTGGGAAGGGTCTGAGGCCAGATTTGAACCTAGGACCTCCCATCTCTAGGCCTGACTCAATCTACTGAGTCACCTACCTGCCCTCTCTACATGTCTTTTAAAATTTTTACATGGTTAGTAAGTTGTCCGTGCATCCATATTGGTCTTTTTAGACCTCTCTACTCCCCTTTTTCTTCCTGAGCAGAATTATCTCTTTTGTACTCTTCAAAATTTCATCCTCAAGAATTTCCCATCCCTTCTGGACCTACTTACCTTATAAAATGTTAATCTTCCCAGCTTTTCCTCTCTTTCTCTATCATAAATTCATTTCCATGCTAGTAACCAGTTTCCTTTTTGGTGATAATCAGATCCAGAATAAAACATCCATTTATTGAATCCTCCAACTTCTGAAGGATGAAATTATCATTAGAGAGAGACAAGAAATTATTAACTGCTCTTCCTTTGGCAGAGTTCCAGTAAACGTCCAACTAATATGAAGTCCCACAAAAATCACTACTGTAACCACGTTTTTGTGCCAGGTTGGCGATCTGTCTCCTGAACTCTTCATCTAGTTCCTCATTCTGACAAAGTAGACTGTAGCATATTCTGATTAAATTTTTGTTGTTGTTATATATTCATACTCAGTTGTGTCTAATTCTTCATCACCTCCTGGTCCATAATTTCCATAGGGTTTTCTTAGCAAAGACACTGCAGTGGTTTGCCATTTCCTTCTCTAGTAGATTAAGATGAACAAAGATTAAGTGATTTGCCCAGGGTCAATCAGCTATTAAGTGTCTGAGGCCACATTTGAATTCCAATCTTTTTGACTCCAAGCCCAGCACTCTGTTCACTGAGCCATCTAGCTGCCCCTTGATGAAAATAGTGTTTTTATTCCTGCAGCCTGTGGTTGAGAATTGCCTGAAATTCTTTTCCGCTTCTCTCTCCTTAATTTCTGTCTAGAGCATGTTTTCTTAATATATGATGCTACTCTACATCTCCTCCTCTTCCAAATTTAACTTATCACAATTCTTTTTTTAAAAACCTTTACCTTCTGTCTTGGAATCAATACTATATATCGGTTCCAAAGCAGAAGAGTGGTAAGAGTTAGGCAATGGAGATTAAGTGATTTGCCCAGGGTCACACAGCGTGAAAATGTCTGAGGCCAGATTTGAATTCAGGACTTCCCATCTCCTGCCTGGTTCTCGATGCACCGAGCCATCTAGCTGCCTCTTATTGCATTTCTTTTAAGGAAAAGAAAAAAAAAGATGTTCTTCTAGAGGTATATTCTAGTCAGGGCTCACAACCTCCCATGTTTCAGTGATACCTATAAACCCACAGAATCAATGTCAAATTTGCCTTCTTGACTTTAGATCTACTTACTTGCTACCCATAATTTGTACATTTATATATAGATATCTGAATCCATGGATTTTATTATTACTTTCTTTTTTTGTTTTTTTTTTGTCTCTTGTGAAATCTGGATTGCTTTGGCTGCTATTCTTGCTACATGGTAGAAAGTTTATAATGTGTCATTTATTGAGAATATTAGTTCTCAAAATTTTTGGTCTTGGAAACCCATTCCCCTCTTAAAAATTATTGAGGGACTCCAAAAGAACATTGTTTATGTAGGTCAAATCTACCAATATTTACCCCATTAAAAGTTTAAAATACCCAGAGTTAAAACATCTCGGCATTATAAAAGTAGTTTTCACTTTATAGTTCCCTCGAATGAGTCTCAGGAACCCCCAGAGGTCTCTAGACCATCCTTTGAGAATCATTGATCATGAACATCCATACAATGCACAAGTCTGTGATTGACTTACCATTCGGGTACTTCCACTGATTTGATTTACTTCCATTTACTTGCCATATTTGGAGAGCCTGTACCCATAGGTCCCAATTCTCCTGGAAGATCCTGGGGAGATACCACCATATAGACACTCGGCACTGGGTGAAAGAGGCAGACTTTGAAGAGAGTGCCTATGTCAGTGCAAGAAAGAGGCTATTTTTCTCACTTTGCTCAATATTTATCATGTCACTCTTGAGTTATGCTGTCCTTCATCTCACCACCATCACCCCCATCTTCCCAACATTCCCCTTCAGAGAGTTCTGTGAATAATAACAGTAAGCCGTAGCCGTATTCACAGTGTCAATAATATGGGTATTCCCTTCCCTGGGACAAATCTCAACTTGTCCTCCCTCATCTTGTGGTCCTATTCGGTTTTTAACTGTGCCTTTCGATGGCTTCTCCCATGAACTTTGCTGGTTCTCCTAATATTCTGAGAATCCTAATAGAGCATTTAGGCTACCTATGTATTTTGTTTCATGACCAATCCACCTCCCTTTCTAGCTGTCCATATCCCTCCTTGGCTATATCTTTTATAACTCACTGCAGAGCCATAAGAAATCAGTGAGGTCTGTCACTCAAAAGACATTAGCCAAGCAATCCACATTGGAAAAACAAAGTAGATTAAGAGAGCATATTATGCATTCTGACGTGTACACCATTGAATACCAGACATAAATAGGTCTTCAAATTGGTTTGTGTCTCTATACAGATATGTCTATATACATACATAGAGAATACATAAGAATCAGGTTAAAACTACCCATTTTAACTTTGATTTTAACTATGTAAGAATACATCTGTACTAGTCAAAAAGCCTTAGACTAAGTGAGAAGAGCTAATATGTAGAAGAAGGACTAGACTTGTGCCATTGTCCTCAGAGGGTACAACTAGGAGCAACAGTCAAAAGTTGAAAAAAGGCTCAATGTCAGGAATTTTCCTACAATTAGAGCTGTCCTGAAATGGAAGGGGCTGCCTAGAGACATAGTTGTTTACTCTCCTTGGAGATCTTCAGGCAGAGACTGGACAGCCACTTGTCAGGTATGGAATTGTCAGAATTCTCTTAGTATATGGTCGAACTAGATGGTCCACAAGAGAAGAAATGGTTTGTTGTGGCTTAAAAAAATATATCATCAACTTGCATTCAGATGAGTAAGGAGCCCCTCTCGATTTAATGAGGCTAGTTTTCAGATGATAGATAGTATGACCTATCACTAGGTCTCTCCTCAAAGTGTTCTAAGTTTAGTAGGCTCTGCCAAAGCTGGTGTTTCCGTGGCACATTCCTAGTGAACCCAGGGACACTTCTTTGCCAAAATGAATAAACAATAAAAATAACATTTTATAGCATCTATCCTTCTATAAAGCACTTTCACATATAGGATCTCACTTGTTCCTCATAACATCCATTTTTATAAGAGGCAATATTTCTCCATGTTATAGATGAGGAAACTGAGGCTCCTGGAGGTAAGATAACTTGCCTAAGGTCATACATACATCCACTAAAATGGTAGAACTTGTAAATGCACTGATCCCATGTCTCGTGGCTCCATTCCACCATTGCAGGCTAATTCTCCCTAGAAATAAGCCTGAGTCTGCTGCTCCCATTAAATTAATTAAATTAAATCCCAAATTAAAGTGGATTCAAGAAGGTGCCTCTGTGGTGGTCACTTGTCTATTTAAATGAAAATCAAGCCCTGCTGATTAAAAAAGAGGAACATTGCATCCCCATCCTCCAAAAAAATGAAGGTTTGATGATTTAGGTTTTCAACAGTAGGAGTCAGTCTAGCAGAACTCCCCATGCCCTCTAATGACCTTTCTGTTCATCTCCCCAGGAAACTTTAGAGCTTGTGTCAAGGTCAGCCACAACACCACCTTACTTATTTTAGTTTGCTTTAAATAGATCAAAGGCAGGAAATGTGAAATAGCAACTGTGACTATTTGAATGCCCCCATTTGTTCACCTTCCCACCCCAGTAGACATCAGGGCCATCCTGAAATTGACCAAGCCTGCCTGGGAACATTAGTGAATGTTGGGTACTAAAAGTATTTTCAGAAAACATTTCCTGAGCCAACCACACCTGGTTAGACTAGTTGAAACACGGAAAGGTTTGTGTGGATGTCAGGCAGTGAGGCTGCTTTATTGAAAAGACTCTTGATATAGTGAACAAAAGCTGAGGAAATACAGTCAAATCCCCAGAGGAACACTAGATATCACTCTGTTCACACTAAAATATCCAATTTATGGTCTATATTGAATCCTATGTCTATAATTTACTGCCCTAACTACAAAAGAGTTTTTTTTTAAATACAAACCAATTTCAATGTATTTTACTATTTTCCTTGCCTGTGTTAAAGAAATAACAAATATTGCTGAACGACCAAAAGGCAATGTAACTAAATACAATAATATTAAGTGGCATTTATAGAGCACTTTAAGGTTTTGCAAGGCACTTTACCTATACTGTTTCATTTATGCCTCACAACAACCCTGTTAGATAACTGTGACAGCTTTTATTATCCCCATTTTATGGATGAGGAAACTGAAGATCAGAGAAGTAAAGGAACTTGCCCATGGGCATAAAGTGTCAGAGACAGGACTGGAACCCAGGTGTCTCCTAATTTCAGGTCCAGACATCTTTCCACCGCTCATCTCCTAAGCACATCTTCAATCCAACAAGCATTCATTAAGCATTCACTATATGTCTTGTTCTGAAGATGGGGGCTGAAGAGAAGGACAAAAGGTTTAAAGCTGGAAGCAACCTTCAAAGTCATCTAGTCCAACTCCCTAATTCTACAGATAAAGAAACTGAGGCTCTGAGAGCTTAAATTACTTTATCTTATGTCACACAAGTAATAAGTTACAGAACCAGAGTTTGAACCTGAATCCAATGACACCAGATCTTGGAAGTTTTTACTACTCTTTTGGAGAAGTCAAACTAGCATATATTTCTAGCATATATAGGCTCTGGGATTATTCTCCCAACCCATATCACGCTGGCAGTTCAGGTCTCTAGACTCATGCTCCCATTCTCTTCCCACAAGATTCTAGGGGTAACCCTAAGAGGTTCTTGGATTCTTCTAATACTATCATTCGTAAGCACCTATCCAGTATATTTTCTACAATATCGCTCGCCAAGTGATTGCCACTCCGATATCAGTTAGGCAGCTGATCTTTCATTAATATCAATGAAATAATTAATATCAATTATCTTTTACAAATATATTTACTGGAAGATATAATAAAACCCAACTTATAAAAACCTCCAAAACTAGTGTCCTACTCTCCTTAACCATGTTAGCCCCTAGGAAGAATGGGCTCAAACTTAAAGTGATTGCTATAGACATTTGCCTCTCCTGCCCAAGTTCACTTCCCGAGGTGGCATCACTAATGGATAAGACCCTCTCTCACCTGCTGGATCGTGTCACTGCTAGGATGAGTCAAGCAGGTTGTGCCTCAGATTTGCCTCTGCTGCCACAGCAAATGGCAGATTTTTCTATGTACAGCAGTGCATTCTGTTTTAGTTCAATAGCCAATGAAAAAGCTTTGGGGTCACCATGTAGCAAGCTGACAGGAAAGATTTAAAAGATCTTGCATATATGTCCTGAATCAAAGGCAGAGTCCTTCCATTACGCATCCCTAAAAACAGAGTAACTAAATCTCCAAATGGACTGATCCCAGACACATAATATTTCTCGTACCCTCAGGACTGGTCTCTTCTTGGCCATCACCCTATTATGCATGAAACATTTCAAAAGCATGAGATTTAAGAAAGTAGGGTTATAACTAGCGGTTCATCATACACATGATATACTAGAAGGAATATTTCAAGTCAGGAAGACCTGAGTGTTGGAATTACTATGTTGCTACTGCCTCCTCTGTTGTCTTGAACAAAAGTAACTCTCTCTCTTTTTTTTTTTTTCAAAACCCTTACCTTCCATCTTGGAGTCAATACTGTATATCGGCTCCAAGGCAGAAGAGTGGTAAGGGTAGGCATTGGGGGTTAAGTGACTTGCCCAGGGTCACACAGCTGGGAAGTGTCTGAGTCCAGATTTGAACTTAGGACCTCCCATCTCTAGGTCTGGCTCTCAATCCACTGAGCTCCCCAGCTGCCCCTCAAGTAACTCTCTTGACCACAAAATACAGGAGGAGTGCTAATTCTGGAGTTAGAAGGTTTGAATTCAAATTCTCCTCTAATTCTTGCAACCATGAGGTTTTGGGCATCACTCCAGCTCTCTGGGCCTTAATTCCCTTATCTATAAAATGAGGAGTTTGAACTATTATGATCTTTAATGCCCTTCCAGCTCTAAATCCTATGAATCTGATTTCAAGGAACTTCAATTTTATCACTAGTAATGCTTCTTCCATTGGCTTAGCCCACAACTTCTCCATATTTTAATAGAACTCAACCTCTAATTGAACGTAATCCCCTCAAGGATAAGGACTATTCCATTTTCATCTTCTTATTCCCATGGTCTAGCATCATGGCTTGCATATAGTGGGCATTTAATCAATGCCTATTAAATTAAACTGGACTCAGTAGATGGACTTAAATCAGTTGATGTGGATGAAAAAACCATAATATTAGTGATGAGCCTCTTGGCACTTCACTAAACCAGTTGTTAGATGATCTACATAAAGCTTATTGCTTAGCCAAGAATGGAAGTCTTTGAAGCTTGATAGGACCTGCAAGAGTTTATGTTCTACTAGCATAACTTTGAATCCATTATGATCTACTGGCATAGCATCTACTGGCTGCCCCCTCACTATGATGGAGCAGGGGAGGAGAAGGAGGAATTTAGTGGAGAAACAAGTCTTCAACCTGGGGTAAAATTTCGCCCCTAAACTTCTATATTTCATGCTTAAACTCCTTCCCATCCACTTACTCCTTAAGCTCTACCAATTTGATTCCTGCTCCTGTCTTTCTATCTAAGCCATCTAGAATTCAATGACCTTTCCTCACTTTTCATCCACTTTGGCCTTTCCCACTGCATTTGATCTTGGCCTGAATTTCAGTAAGGGAAGTAGTACAAAGAGCATTATCCCCATTTCACATAAGAAAATTGAAGCCCAGAGAAATTATCTAATAAACAGCCAGTACTCAATAAACACCAGGTCTTTGTCCATGAATTGAGTCAATCCTAAATCAGCCCGTGTTTGTTTCTACATGAAGCCTTTTGTGATCAGCTTAGCTACTAGAGCCTTTCCTTGCTCAATTAATTTGCATCCATTTTGCATATACCTAAATTTAATGTATCTTTTTCATCCCCTTTCCCTGTTCCAGCCTGATTGCAAATTTTCAGGGGACAGAGACTATATCCTACTTGTCTTTACATTCCGAGCACCAAGAGCAGTGCCTGGCATATAGTCCAATGATTTTTGATTTGTTATTAATTATTTGAAAGATTCTGCACATCAACATCTTCCTTCCAGCTAGAGCTAGTCCTACTTAGCAGTAATAGGGGCCTACATTAATTTGAGAAAGTCAACCCAAATATTCCCAATATCTGAAATCACCGCTTTTAGATTCACACTTTCAGTGAAATGTGGCTACTATTAAAAAACAAATGAGTCATCTGACTGGGGCAATGGTAAATCTTCATTACCTATTAAAATTACCCTAGAAAGAATCAAATAATAATAATGCCTTTTTGGTACCTTAAGATTTACAAAGTGCTTTCTTAGAAACAGCCCTAAGAGGTGTATAGTATAAGTGTTATTATTCCCATTTTATATGCCAATGGATGGTGCAGTGGACATGGTGCTGGACCTGGAGTCAGGAAGATCTGAGTTCAAAATTGACTTCACACACTTACTAGCTGTATGATCCTGGGCAAATCAGTTCATCCTGTTTGCCTCTGTTGTGGTTTGGTTTTTTTCTCTATAAAGTAAGCTGGAAAAGGAAATGGCAAACCATTCCAGTATCTTTGCTAAGAAAACCCTAAATGGGGTCATGAAGAGTTGGGCATGACTGAAAAATGACTGAACAACTGATTCCAATTTGATAAATGAAGAATTTATACTTCATGGAGGTTAAATAATTTGACTGTGCTCACACATTGAGCACCTGGAATGCAAACACAAAACTTTTGACTCTAGCATCTTTTCAGCTATATAAGTTTTTTGGTGTTTTTTTTAAACCCTTACCTTCCGTCTTGGAGTCAATACTGTGTATCGGCTCCAAGGCAGAAGAGTGGTAAGGGTAAGTAATGGGGGTTAAATGACTTGCCCAGGGTCACACAGCTGGGAAGTGTCTGAGGCCAGATTTGAACCTAGGACCTCCCGTCTCTAGGCCTGGCTCTCAATCCACTGGGCTACCCAGCTGCCCCCTATATAAGTTTTTAATGGTGGGAGAGAGGAAGATTGAAGACAAGAAAAATCTAAGTTTCGACTCCTGCCAAACAGGGTGGTCTGAGCAACCAGAAGACAAAATCTGGGCAGAAAGAGAAGAGCACTCTAAATAGCTGACTTTGCCTGCTTCATAAACCACATCCTTCTTGATTTCCTTCCTTCCAACAGGAAGTGATGTCTCCCAAAAATCATCTCTCCTTTCTTTGAGCTCTCTGAGCACCTGTTTGTACACCCACTCTTTGGCACTATTTACATTTCATTTTGCTTTATGGTTATTTTGGGAGAGTCCTTGCCCTCCTAAGAACACAGAAGAAGAGATAAGACAATACACAAACAACTATAATACATAATGAAATGCAAGAAGTAGTTCTATGACAGCAATCAGAGAAGATCTATTATTTTCAGCTATTACTGAAACACTGTTTTTACAGCCGCCCCCCCCCAACCCATCAGAATAAAGCAAGAAATTTTACCTAAGCCTTTGGCAGGAGGTTCAATCTATATTAAAATGCAAACTAGGAAAAGAAAGAATGGCGAAATTCTGGCCTGGGCATTTGGAAGAAAGGACAAAGTGGGTGAAAAAAGGAGAAGAGTCAAGGGCTAAAGCCAAATTTAGAATCATAGGATGATAGGATTGGTCCTAGACTTGTAAAGGACCTTTACAAGTCAGTGAACCAACCCACTATGTGTTGCACAAACTCTTTCAATAATATCTTTGACTAGAGATCATCAAAGCTATAACTAGGAAATTTTTCAATCTGGGACAAGGGATAGGAAGTGTACTCTCAGTTGAGCAGGGAGTCATGAGGAGAAAATCATGTGGGATAGGAGAGAAACTCTCCTCATAATCAGTTTAGAAATAGATACTTATGTGTTTATATATCTATTTATATCCACACATTTACATATATTTATCCATGTATATACTATTTGTGTTACATAAACACATATCAATTTTATATTATTAACTAATAATATCTCACATTTATATAGCACAAAATACTTTACATATACTATTTCATTTGGTCCTTACAGTAGCCCTGAAAGACAGGTGCTATTATTATTCTCAATTTTTATATAAGGAAATTGAGGTTCTTAAAGGTTAGAGCCATTACTAGAGTCACATAGCTGGTTAATTTCTAAGGTGAGATTTGAACTTAATTCTTCTTGATTCTAAGTTCAGCACTCCATCCACTATGCCACACTGCATATATCTGGATATATTTTATATATATAGTTCCATACATGTATGGATGTATGTATCTATGTGTATCTGTCTCTTTCTGGCAGACACTAAAAATGGACAATGAACTGAGCTCAGAATAAAGCAAAAAGGAAAAAGTAGAATAGATTTTCTTTGGGTAATTGCAAAGTTCTTTAACTGACCTAAACTTCTCCCAGAAACCAAGGCCCATTTTTCTTAAAACCAGAAATGTCCTGGTGATCTGATATAACTGTGAGTCATGAAACACTAACTCTGAAGAACAGGATCACCCTAAGGGTAAAGGAAGGATAGATGCACATAGGGTAAGTGCGAACAAACTAAATCACAAGATAAGTGAGGGTTGACATAGGAGAATTGAAGTAGGGATGGTCAAGAAATGTAGAACACCCCCCCCCTAAAAAATGGGCTACTCATGTAGGAAACTATGAGATAACAACTACAACAAAATCCTTCATGCTTGGTGAATATCTTCATAGTGATGGTGTCAAGAGAATATCAGGAAGCTCATCGTGATGATGAGAGTCGCATAGAATGGGCATGTATGGAAGGGTTGCAGTTTGGACCAATGAATAGACAGTTGTTTGTCCATTTTGATAGAAGCAAAGCAAATGCTGATATTAAGTCTCAGTGATCCCCAGAGGGCAGAACAAGAAGTAATAGCATTTTTAAAGTCCAGATGACAATTTGTTGAATGTATTTGTAAAGGCAGAGGATTCTTCAGGTATAGGTTGAACCTGAAGGTCACTGAGATCCCTTCCCCATGAAGAATGAAAGAATATACCTCCTCCCAGAGAAGCCTGGTCCCCAAAAACTCAGCCATCCTCCTAGAGAAATCCTCCCATCTTCCCTCTTGACTATCAAGCCCTCTCATAGACTCTTTTAAGCCCTTACTCTCTACTATTTCAAACTCTTTAACTATTAGTCTAGCAAACTTACTGGTTTATCCACCCACTGACTCCAATAGGTTCATATAGAATAAAGTCCTCAATCCAACTAGTTTCTAATCAACCATGTGAGGACAAGTAGAGAGGCAGTCCTGGAGTGTAACTGGGTTCTCTCCTCATTGGAGATCCTTACCTGGTGCCATAGAATCCTATTTTAACTAATAATTTCTGTTAACTACTTTCCAAACCCTATTCTTTCACTACTGAAAGACTGTGAATTCTTTCAGTGTCCTTTAAATAAGGTGCCTAGGGAGAAAGCTCTGATCTCTCCACCTTAATTTTAATTCTAATTTTTAGCTTCTGAAAACCTCCAATGTCAGGGAGCATAGCTTAGCAGAAGCAGCACTAGTTGTTGGACCTGGAAGTGGTAGAAGTAATGCCTTGAGCACTCAGCATCTAAGGCAGTGATTCCCAAAGTGGGCACTACTGCCCCCTGGTGGCTGCTGCAGCGATCCAGGAGAGTGGTGATGGCCACAGGTACATTTACCTTTCCTATTAATTGCTATTAAAATTTTTAAAAAATTTAATTTCCAGGGGGGTTAGTAACATTTTTTCTGGAAAGGGGGCAATAGGCCAAAAACGTTTGGGAACCACTGATCTAAGGGAACTAAACAACTGGTTAGAAAGATAGTAAAGGAGACTCCTATGTTAGCACTGAGTACAGAATTACTCAGTTCCAGGTTCCAGTTCCAAGAGAAAAAGGAACAGCTATAGTCTGTGCTCACAAAGAAGCAGAGGCCCTACCTGGGTAAGGACCAGAGCACAGATAAGAGAATAATGACCAGAACTCTCCTTGAATCACACTACCTAAGAAGTATTGAAAACCAGATTTAGCCACAGAACTTCAGGCTAAGCTTTCCTTACTCTCACCCCAAGAAGTAAGCAGAGCCCCACACTACTATAAGATGCAAAATAAATAGGCTAAAAAATTATCAAACAACCAAAATTTAACTATAAAAAACTTCTTTGGTGACAGGGAAGTTCAAAACACAAATTCAGAACAAGATAATGACATGGAAACATGTACAAGCAAAGCATTGAAGGAAAAAATGCTAACTGGACATAAGCCCAACAAAAATCCCTAGAAAAGCTTAAAGAAAGAGATTTTTAAAATAATAGTGGTAGAGTAAAATTATGGAAAGAAATTATAGCAATACGACAAAATGATTTTAAAAAAGGCAGGGACAGCTAGGTGGCTCAGGGGATAGTCAGACCTGGAGACAAGAAGTTCTGACCTCAGACACTTCCTATGTGACTCTGTGCAAATCACTCAACCCCCATTGCCTAGCCCTTACCATTCTTCTGCTTTAGAATCAATACATAGTATTGATTCTGAGATGGAAGGTACAGGTTTTTAAAAAGAGAGAAAATTAACAGCTTGATTTTAAAAAAACTTCTCTGAGGAAAATAAGTCCTTAAAAATTAGAATTGGTCAGATAGAAACTAATAACTACATGAGATACCAAGAAACAATGAAATAAATAAAAAGAATGGAAAAAATAGAAGAAAATGTAAAATTATCTCCCCCCAAAAAAAACAACTCACCTGGAAAATAGATCAAGGAGAGAGACTTTTAGAATCATTGGACTTCCCAAAAGCCATGATCAAAAGAAGAACCTCAAACATCATATTGTCAAGAAATTTTAAAGGAAAATGGCCTTATTAGCATATAAGCAGAGGGCAAAGTTGAAATCGAAAAGAATCCACTTATCACCTCCTGAAGGAGAACCCAAAATAAAAACTTTCAAGAACCAGATAGCTGAGATCCCAGGTCAAGGGGGGAAATACTAAAATCAGAAAGAAAAAATAATTCAAATGCCATGGAATCACAGTCAGGATTATGAGATTTATTAGTTACCACAATAAAGGAGTGGAAGGCTTGAAATATGACAGTCCAGAAGGCAAAGGAACCAGGATTATAACCAAGAAAAATCTACCCAGAAAAACTAAATATTATCCTACTAAGGAAAAAAGTAGAAATTTAATAAAAGACGGCGTTTGGGTATTACTGATGAAAAGGTCAGAGCTGAATAGAAAATTTGACAATGAAGATTCATAAAAGGCATAAAAAGATAAAGCTGAATGAGAAATCATAAGGAACTTAAGGTTAAACTGGTTACATTCCTATTTCAGAAGATGATACATGTAACTCTTAAGAACTTTATTATTATTAGGACAATTAGAAGGAGTCTACAGAAACAACAGATGTGAATATGAATTGATTATATTGAAATGATATAAAAAAAGAATAGAAAGGGCAGCTGGGTAGCTCAGTGGATTGAGAGCCAGGCCTAGAGACGGGAGGTCCTAGGTTCAAATCTGGCCTCAGACACTTCCCAGCTGTGTGACCCTGGGCAAGTCACTTGACCCCCATTGCCTACCCTTACCACTCTTCCACCTATAAGTCAATACACAGAAGTTAAGGTTTAAAATTTTAAAAAAAAATTAAAAAAAAGAATAGAAAGGCAAGAAAGGGAAATGCACTGGGAGAAGGAGAGGAAGAATAGGGAAAATTATCTCACAAAGAGTCGTGAAAGAGAAGATATCTACATACTTTGCTTCACCGTTTTGTTCAAGACCAATCTTGTTCAATTTTATTCAATAAATTCAAAAATGCTCAACTGCTAAACAATGCTTCTTATTCCTCCAGCAATACTAATCAGAATCTATCCATATTTGTACAAACTGTGCAGTTCTTCCCCATGTCCTCCCAGAAATTCACCACAAAAGTTTCCCTTGGCAATTCACCTACCCAATGTGCTGGGGCTTTCCTTACCTTCTCTTGCTGTGAAGAAAGGTTGCCAATGGAATACATAGGCTCTGTTCTCTTGATCTCACTATGTGACCAATTTATTTTCTTTTTTATTCATATATCTCTTTGATGACATCTTTCATATTGATTCGCCTTCATAATTTCTTACATTCCAATCATAGACTCAGAGCTAGAAGGGGCCTCAGAAGCCATATAAAACAAACCTATCATTTTAAGTATAAGGGAAACTGAAGCCAATGGAGGTTAAGTGACTTGCCCAAGGTAAATAGAAAAATTTCAGAAATAAGCTTTAAACTCAAATCTTCTGATTCCAGACTTAGTCTTCCTTCCACTGTATCATGTTACATTCCAATGCCTTATTGAGCCTAGAAGGAATGCTGGGTTCTTAAAGGCTATGCCAGAGCAAGGAAAGATCTAGGAGATTTGATGAAATACTGAGAAGGTTTTGATTATGGTTCCAACAACAGATTGTATCTTTGCTAAAGACTAGACTAGCTAATGATGGAAAGACTCATTACTAATAGTCTAGACACTTGGTGATGAATTTTTTGGTCCTGCCAACCATCAAACACAGGAAAGTACAAAATAGCTGTTATTCCTAGGAGGCTCCTTTCTACTTCTTCAACCTGTTGGGCTAGGGATCGAAAAGGCCCTGTTAATGTTTTGAATGATTCCACATGTCTAAGGGATATCATATTTCTTGTCCTTGCAAAGGAGGGAGAAAGGAGAGGGGAGGGGGAGGTTGAAAGAAAATTTGTAATTCTCTTAAATTTGTCATTTAATTTGTAATTTCTTAAAATGAATGTAAAAGGGGCAGCTAGGAAGCATGGTGGATGAAGTGCCAGGCTTGGAGTCAGGGTTCAAATTTGACCTTAGAAACTTCCTAGTTATGTGACTCTGAGCAAGTCATGTTACCTCAAATGCTTAGCCCTTGCCACTCTCCTGTCTTAGAATTTATATTCAGACAGAAGGTAAGGATTATTTTTTTATATTAATGTGAAAAATGAAAAGGCCTTGAAGGGTGGTGAATGAAGACTTAATAGTCATTCACAGTGACTCTTTTATTTCTGTAGTGATGATGGCATAAACTACAAACATACAATTTATTTGTGTAAAATAATCTGATCTTCATATCAGTTTTAGGTTTGTAAAGCACTTTACATATTAGTAAGAGTTAGCATTTTATATAGCACCTTAAGTTCTGCAGAGTGAAATAGAAATATTGTCTCATTTGATTCTTACAACAATCCTAACAGATGGACGCTATTATTGTCTCCATTTTATAAATAAAGAAACTAAGGGGGCAGCTGGATGGCTCAGTGGATTGAGAGTCAGACCTAAAGAAGGGAGGTTCTGGGTTCGAATATGACTTCAGATACTTCCCAGATGTGTGACCCTGAGCAAGTCACTTAACCCCCATTGCCTAGCTCTTACCACTCTTCTGCCTTGCAACAAATGCACAGTCATGATTCTAAGACAGAAAGTAAGGGTTTAAATTTTAAAAAAAACTGAGACACAGAGAGATTAAGTGACTTAACCGTGGTTACATAGCTAGTAAATGTCTGAGGCAAGGAGAAAGAAAGGAAGGAAGGAAGGAAGGAAGGAAGAAAAGAAGGAAGGAAGGATGGAAGGAAGGAAGTGAAGGAAGGAAACAGCTATTTGGCTCAGTGGCCACAACCCAGATCCTCTAAAAGAAAAAAATGAATTCTGCCTACAAGCTAGGAGTTGAAGATTTCTGGAAAATGTGGAAGAGCTAGAAATTCTTTCTGAATGAAGGACTAGCACAGATAGATCCTAGACAATATTCCCAGAAAAGACTCATCTTCCTGGTTCCCTTCCCATTCATTGCTTGGGCTATTTCTTCTGAGAGTGGGCCAAGCCATAGAAAGCATGTTAGTAGGAATAATCCCATGCTGGGCCAGGAAAGGCAGGGGAGGGGAGAGGAGTTGAGGCCAGAGAAAAGCAGACTTAGTGACCTCATACATCTATTCCATCTCTAATTATGATGATTGTTATGGCCTGATTATTAACCAGCTTCGCTGCCAGCATTAAACAGTCATTTATCAAACACAGTGACTAATTTTGTGCCATAAAAGCCTGGCCCTCAGCATGCTCTCTACAAAAACAGAAGCAACTCAAATCACCCGTTGTCAGTGTGTGAGGCCAGGGTTCCTGCATCTGCTCAAGCATATTTCTACGTGAATGAAAAGGGGAGAGAATAATTCTTAAAAGATACATTTACTCTTTTCTTTCTTTCCTTTCTATGGTATTTAGAATGCCTTGCACTCAAGGCATGCCTTCTCCACTGACTCATTAGGATATAAGGGAGGGAAAGTCCTTCCAATTGGATACTATGGAGGCACAGAAAAGATATGGATTCTTAGGGGTCTTACCAAAGCCATCACCAGGTGTCCTGGTGCCAGGGGCATGTTCATTTGGAAGAGGTAGACTCTGATATATAAGAGCCTATGGAGTTAGAGGCTCAGGGATATTATGCCATAATGAGGATGGAGGCAGGAAGGAAAGTTGCGGGCATCCTCCAGAAAAGATGTACTTGTATTGAGTCTGACCCTCAGGGAGTTTAATCTGTTGTCTCAAAGTACAGAAAATGTTTAGCCTCTGCCTCCAGCATCTCCTATCTGGGAACAGGGAAAGAGAAGCAGGTAAGAGGACTGGGCACAGGACAAAGTGGAGCACTAAAAGAGAGGTGCCCCAGTGACGGAACCCTGGTAGATGAGGCACAGGACCAAGCAAGGGACTCAGCATGGAGGACCCTGGGAACAAAAAACTTCAGGTCAGAAGACTGCCACTAGAAGAAGTATGTACCCATCCAGCATCACCTAAGGCAGACCCCTGGTTACACCAACTCAGTAATAGCTCTGGAGACTGGTAATAAACTAAAATGTCTGTCATTTATGGATGAGATTAGCTAAAATTAGAAAGGCTCATCTGCTGATGTTGGACTGCCAGGAAGTGAATTCTTTTGGCTATGGCAACTCATAAAGTCCATTTCCAAGGGCATTAAAGAGCTGTGGCCTTACATGGAGGAGGAGATACCCAGAATAATGAAATCACAGATCCTGGACATATTAAAGTAAGCATATTTTATTCTTATAACAACTTTATGAGGTAGATAATGCATATGTTATTACTACCTCCATATTACAGACAAGAAAATTAAGGCCCAGAGAGGTGTAATGACCCTCAGGATCTCAGAGGTATTTAGCTACCAAAATTAAAATCCAAGTATCTAGTGTAAAGAAACCACCACAAGGCAAATGCTCATGCTCCCAAGACCAAGCCCACGCAGGAAGGAGATCAACTCTTCCAATCAAACCCCAACCCAGTCCCCCGTGAAGTTTGGCCTTATTTGATTTCTACTAGGCTTCGGCAGCCTCTTCTCTGTGCCTTTAAAGATCCCCATTTCCCTTCAGATTCTCCTAATTTAGGAAAGGTCTAACTATAGAAAGAAGGGATCACCAGCAAAGAAGAAAAAGTAGGTGGGCTTGGGGCAAGACTACAAGAGCAAGACTCCTGATGGCCAAGGGTTGTTTCTTTACATCCTTGATCTCGTGATTTGTCCCCCATGATAATCATTTATTAAACAGCTATTACTATCCTGAAAATTTAAAGATACAAAAGCAGAAGTGAAACAACACCATGTCCGCCATTCAGATAACCTAGGTATGGTTATATGGCTCTAGGACCTTCATATCCACGACATCTGCACTAGGAGGTCAAGCTTTTGCAATGTAGACAGATCAATGCTGAAACAGTTTGCTCAATCAACCTTAGTCCTTTTGTTCAATCAGACAAGGTATCTTTGAGACCACCTCTATCAAATCTATTTGAATCCAAGACCAATCCCATCCCTCTACCAATTGTATAACAGCTATTCTCCTGAGTTTCCTTACCCGATCAGATCCTTAAGATCAATCAATTGATAAGTATTTATAATGGCCCTACTATAAGCTATGAAGCATGCTAGGCAGCAGGGAGACGAGGGCATTGTTTGTTAGAACAAAATTAGAAGAGACGTCTTAGATGTGTGACCTGTCCCATGTCATTAATCTTGAATGAATTGTTTGGTAACTCAGACTGATATCAGCACAGGATCCAGCAGAGATGGACAATGGAAAATCAAGAATGGTAGGGCACCATTGGAGGAGGATGAAATGGAGAGGTTCAGTCTACATTTGGGAGGACTATTTTGTTTCAGGATATCTCCTCTACTCTAGTTTATGAAGGAATTTAGCATCCTTTGGGATTTCCATTTCAGCCCTGGAAGCCATGTTTTGTATGTAGGATCCACAGTATCAATGCCATGAGTCCTTTACATTTGCTTAGTGTTTTCTTGAAACCTGCTTGGGGAAGATGCTGAAATGCTCAGCTTTGTAATCCATCAGCCAATCTGGTTAAAAAAGTATTTATTAAGCACTAAGTATGGGCCAGGGTACTTCACCAAGTGCTGGAGATACAAAAACAAAGAAGAAAAAGTCTCTACCCTCAAGGAACTTACATTCTTGGAGGAAAGACAATTACATTTATAAATATAACAAGGAAGTGAGAGGGATTGGCCAATAAAAACATTTGGCGAGCCTATTATAGGGAGTCACTGATGATGCAGAACACAGAGGCCTGGTCCATCCTATCAGAGAATGGGTATTATAGATAGTACTTGCTGATGGTTTTAGGTAGATGTTTCATATCATTTTATGAAAAACTCCATTTATATCTATGTTTTCCAGTAATTTTAATAGGAATGAGTGTTATATTTTGTCAAAGGCTTTTCCTGCATCTTTTGATATAATCAGATGGTTTTTTATTACTTTTGTTATTGATATTATCAATTATGTTGATAGTTTTCCTTACATTAAATCATCCTGTACTCCTGATATAAATCCTGTTTGGTCATAATATGTTATCTTTGTGAAACATTATTGTAGTCTCCTAGCTGGGCAATTATTCTTTAACTGCTTCCTGTTCATTTCCAATATGGTAGAAGAAAGACTTTTGGATTGGCTTCTGAAGAGGAAATGAGAATGCATAAAAAATACCTCAGTGACTCGACTTTTCCTCTTTCCTGCCAAGCTGTTTTAGTGAGAAGGCTAGTATCAGTGTAAGCCTCTGACTGGAGAGAGAGGCCTAGTGTTAGCAGCCTACTCTTTCTCCTCATCTGGAAATAAATTTGTCAAGCACTTAGTGTTTGACCCCACTTTCTCCAGGGATCAAAGTGGTATGGGAAGATTATGCCCCTGTGTATTGGAAGAAACATCTTTGAACTATGGTTCTTGCAATATCTTTTTTTTTAACCCTTACCTTCCATCCTAGAATCAATACTGCATATTGGTTCCAAAGCAGAATTGAAGTAAGAGCCAGGCAATGGGGGTTAAGTGATTTGACCAATTTTGCACAGCTTGGGAGTGTCTGAGGCCAGATTTTAATCCAGGACCTCCATTTCTAGGCATGGCTCTTAATCCACTAAACCAGTGATGGGCAAACTATGGTCTGAGGGTCAGAGGGGGAGGAGCGGGGCCTGAAATGTTCTATCTAGCCACATGACATTATTCCTAATCTGATGAATACAGCGAGTAGGATACAATACAATGAAACTTCAAAAGAGTTGCCTTAGAAACAGACTGACAGATGAGCATTTCCTTTCCTTTGGCCCCCTCTTTAAAAAGTTTGCCCATCACTGCACTAAACCATTTAGCTGCCCCCATCTTGCTGTATCTTTTGAGTAAATATTTCCTTCATATAAGCTAATTTATGTTAATTGATTAAATGATGTTGGAGCACTAATCATTGAGTCAATCAATGATTTGGAGAGATACGAAATGGAACTGGTGACTGATGTTGGAGAGGACACACCAGAATGGAAGCTCAAGCCAACAGAATAAAAAGACATTCTAACCTCTTAGGGATATCCTTAAAAACCAGAGGGAAAGATAGAGAACTGCTCTGGAACCTGACTTGTCAATGAGAGTAGAAGTTTATATATGGACTCCCAGATTCTATAAGTGCTACATAAGTTCAGGGATAGATCTCTGATTTCATTGATATAATCAACTAATCAATAAACATTTACTAAATACATGATGTATGCCGGGCTCTCTACTGAGCACTGGATATGTGAAAACAAAAACTTTACAATCTGTTGGAAGAAAATGATGATCCACAAGAATCCAGAGTCACCGGGATGTAAAGGGCACAACAACAATGAAAATATTCATCATTGAGTGGAAGGTGTGTGACTCTGGTCTAGTCACTTAACCCCCATTGCCTAGCCCTTACCCATCTTCTGCCTTAGAACCAAAACACAGTATTGATTCTAAGGCAGAAGGTAAGGGTTTAAAAAAAAAGTACATACGGAATAAACAATGACATATCTCTTCTAAAATTAAAATAAAGGAGGCAAAGGTAAAAGAAAAATGCTTATTCTTCTAGCTTCCCATGTACCCTCCATGTCATGGCTAAGGAGTGAAGTTTCCTGTGACTAAATTCTCAAAAACCATGATTGAAGAGTGCATGCTCTTGTAGGTTCTACAAAAAGTGACAGCTCGAGCTAAATACAAAAAGACTTCTCTCCACTTGGCCACCAGGAAGTCAAAGTTTTTCATCACAGCAACTTATAAAGAACATCTCTAAAGTCTTGGAGAATTAGAGTTTATAAAAGTAGAGGGAGTAGTAATACAGATGAAATCATAAATCTCTCAAAGTATAGTCATATATAGAACATAATCAGAGCTGGCATGAACAAAAAGGCAGCCATGTCATTTGTGGGACTTTGGAAGACAGCCACAGCTCCCCTTAAGAGGCAGTCCCCAAATCTCTCTTCCTGTGCTATCTGAAATTCCACCATTAATAATTCTTTATCCTAAGTAACCCCTCTCCAGCTTTCCCTTTTAAATTATAAATTATGAGGCAGCTAAGTGGCTGAGTGGATCGAGCACTAGGTCTGGAGATGAGAGGTTCAAATCTGGCCTCAGACACTTCCTAGCTATGTGACCTTGGATAAGTCACTTAACCCCCATCGACTACCCCTCACCACCTTCTGCCTTGGAGCCAACACTTAGTATGGATTCTAAGACTGGAGATAAGGATTTTTAAAAAATAAAATAAAATATAAGTTGTTCTGGGAGTACTCAATGAACCCCACAGATAATCTAGTGCAATTTCCTTATTCTACAAAGGAGCAAGCTAAAACACTGAGGGTAGAAGTGACTTGGCCAAGTCACAAGTGGAGTTAGTGGTGGATGCAAATAAAAGCAACCTGGACTCCTGACCCCTTTTTCTGTACTCTTCCCTATCAAATGTCCCTAATACTGAATAATGAATGGGAATAGTGAATAATAGTGAAAGGGAACAGGCTTGTCAGAGCCTTTACCTCCCTCTTGAAGTGCAGTTCCCCATCATTGGTTGCTTCCTGGACACCTCAAACTCCACATGCTCCAAATGGAACCAGTTATCTTTCCCCCAATAGCTTATCTTCCTAATTTTCCTGTTTCTGTCAGGGAGTCACCCTGCTGCCCCATCACATGAGACTGCTTTAGGTTTACCACCTTGGAAATATCTTCAACTCTTTCTTCTTCCTCACTCCTCCCTCCAGACAGTTGCCAGGTCTTATTGATTCTAGCTGCACAACATCTCTCATCAATTTTCTCTTCTCCATTCCTACAGCCACTCCTCTATGTCAGGCTTTCATTGCCTCTTTCCTGAACTAATACAATTGCCTTGTCATTGGTCACCTTTTTCCCCAGTTATCACTCATTCAATTCACTCGCCACACAACTGCCAAAATGATCTCCCCAAAATGTAGATTTGCTCATGTCACTCCCCTGCTCTGGAATTTTCAAAGGCTCCTTATTGCCTCTAGTATAAAACAGAAGCTTCTCAATTTGATATTTAAAGCTTTCTGTGATCTAGCTCCAGTCCTCCTTCCCAGACTTAATTTCATATTATTCTCTTTCACTCACCATATGGTCCAACCAAACTGGGGCTTAGCTGCCCTTCTCTGAACTCAGAATTCCATCTCCCATTGCCTTGCCTTTGCATAGATGGGAATACACTTTCTCCTCATCTTTTCCTCTCAGGATCCTAGGCTTCAGGCTCATCTCAGATTGGGAAATCTTATCTGATAGTCAGCTTTCCTTCCTCTAATTGACTCGCAAATATAGATCTATAAATGCCATATTCCCACCTCTCATCTCCCTCAGCTTATTGAGGACAGAGACTATATTTTATCCTGTTTTTTTTATCCCTCTGTGCCCCCCCCCCCCCCACCCACCCATATAGTGCTTTGGACGTAGAAAGTAGTTAAATGCTTGTTGAATGAATGAACGAAATGTTGTTTTTCCTGGCAGGAAAATAGAGACCAGTGG
This sequence comes from Gracilinanus agilis, assembly GCF_016433145.1. Lineage (NCBI taxonomy): Eukaryota > Metazoa > Chordata > Mammalia > Didelphimorphia > Didelphidae > Gracilinanus > Gracilinanus agilis. Next base: position 248,730,538 of record NC_058131.1, read on the forward strand.
CAGAAGTAGAGGGGTGTGGGAAGAGAATGGAGATATAAGACAAAAATAAACCTCATGATTTTTCCAAAGGCAAACCCCAAATCCAGGCTTCCAGAATATCCTACTCTGTTAGGAGAAAGAAAAGAAAAGCTAAGGGGGAGGCAAGGAAGAATCAGAGTACATGAGCCAAATCCCATTAAAATGAGGTCCTTTTTTTTTTTTACTGGGATAAATTTTTTTTTTTTACTGGGATAAATATTGTCTGAAACAAGGCTAGCGGCATAGCCATCTTCTGTGACATCAAACATTTTAACCATATATGTGATGCTTGTGGCAGGATTTGACTTGTATTTAGACTAAACCCTTATGAGTTGGGGTATTTATTTTTATTCTCTCGCTGCCTTCTTCCCAGCCAACTCTATTGAAAACATGATCACTGTGTCTGAGGATAAATGTGGGGCTTTTCACTTGAACTTTGAAAGCCTTTTACCTTCAGCAAGAGCACAATATTGCTACATCAAGCTAAAGGGAAAGGGAGACCTTCTTATCTCAAACCTCTGTTTAAACAACCAGGTCCCTCTGAGACATCATCAACCAAAGGCCTTGTAAGCCATCCCGTCAAAAACTGGGAACATCATGAAAGGAAGACACTTGTAATTTGAATGGGGGGGGGGGGAATGCCCTATCTTTGTGAGGATAAAATTAAATCCAAAATGAAAGAATGGCTAGTGAAAATTTACAATGAATTCTTGGAAAAACAACAGAGTCAAACCCTGGTGGTTTCCCACAATGGAGAAAACCTAACTAAAGCTACCATTTCAAAGAATAGTTCTTCATTGAAAATATCTAACCCACCCAGAAGGCCCCAGGACCAGTGCTGGCCACCCAGGGCTTTGGTATCAGTGAGAGGGTACCCAGCTCAACTGTTGGCCTCACGTCCTTCCACCTTTCTCTGCTCTCTTTCCCAGACTTTTCATCCGATGCCAATCAGCATTTCTTAGTCTAACGCCACCGTTTGCTGTTTGCTGATATGGCCCTAAATGCAGGCATACTCCCAGGTAAGGTCAACCTGACCGAGATAATTTCGATATAATATCATTAGTACATTATGATCTAATGCTCAGGTAAAGTCTTTAAATCCTGTAAGTAATACCATCTGCCTGATGGCTCATTAGCAACACTGGTCCTGTGAGCTCTCTGTTCATTTGTTACTTCTGTCTTTATTCCAAAGAGTAAACTGAGATTCTTTATTTTATTAAGAAAACAAATCTAAAAATGACCAGTCTTGGCCCTGGAGAAAAGATGAAATCATTCTCCTTTCATTAGAGGGGTGGAGTACTGTGGGTGTACAATACTGTCTACACACTATTGTGATCATTGTGTGGATTGCTTGGGCTGAACTTTCTTGTGACTGGGAGGCCCTGGAGGGGAGTAAAGGGCAGGAGAATCTCCAGAAATGATCGGGATATAAAAGCAAAAGGCATCAATTAATTTTTTTCCATGTCTAAGAAGGTCAGTGCACAGAATATATTTTGTAATGCCCCAGGTTATCATCTCTCACTCTGGAGAATTCTGACCCAACTAGCTGCCCACAAAATAGTTTCTTGTATTCTATTAAATGAAGAGCAATATTTTGACTTTATTAATGGTTATGCAAATTAGCTTATTTAATCCTTGAAACAACTGGGTGAGCTATTAGTACATCATTAATCCAATTGAAGCAGTTGAAGAAACTGAGGCTCTGAGATGGGAATTATTTACTCAAGGTCTTATACCTAGTCAAGGGAAGAAGCTAAGGTCTTCCTGTTCCAAGTCCAGAATAATATGTTCGTTTGTTGTTTAGGCTGTTGTTGTTGTTGTTTCATTTTACCATGATGAATTTTTAATCAAAATTAGCAAATAATATTCTTGAACCCATTAAAAATTTTCCTTCTTTACGTATTAGCTCAAAAATGCGACCCATTACTCTGATCTTATCCTGCTCGCATTTCAAAAGTTTCTTTCCTAACCTACATGTTTATAAATTCTTTCATTCCTTTCTTCCATGAACTAAGGTCATGTCCTTTATCCAGTCTGTCTTCTAACACATCTGAAAAGCTGTGTTCCTGCCACTCAGATCCTGCTCTGTTCATCTTCAGGCTTCAGACTGCTTCCAGCTGAGAGTCAGTGGCTGGCAAAGCTGGAAGGAACCTTAGTGATCGGTTCCACCCAAACCCCTCATTTTACGAATGATGAAGAGGAGGATAAAGCATCAAAGGGGATTTGCCCAAGTCTCACATGGCTATCAACTGGCAGATGAGAAACTTGGACTATAGGTTCCTGGCAATACTTTTTTGATTTTTATTATGCTGCCTCCCTTAAGGACTCAGAAAAATCAGTGGCTTGTGAGTTTAGGAAACCTTAAAACTAAGTTTTCTTTTTAGCCTACCAATGTGCCATTTCAAGTCAGTCTTTCTTACATGCCTACTATGTGCCAGGCACTTTGCTAAGCACTGGGGGCTCAATATGAAAAGATTCAGATTCAGAAAAGACTTCCACAACACCTTCCCACTAACAAAACTAAGCTTATAAATCTAGGAAGGAATTTTACAGACCATCTGGTCTGACCCCTTCGTTTTATAAATCAATCACTCATTAAATGAGGAAACTGAGCACCATATAGATTAAAAGATGTGCCTAGGATTATATAGGGAGTAGGAAACAAAGTCAGAACTGAAGCCTGGCTCATCTGACTCCAAAATCCAGCCAGGTCTGCTTCAAACTCTTTTTTAAATAAATATTTGACATTTTAATACATGTTTGATATTTAAATAATATTTGATAGCTGCAAGGCTCCTGTTTACCAAAAAGAAGAAGAGTCAGCCCTAGGTTGAATGTTGCTTTGTAATTTTGCAGGATATAGCTACAATACATTTGTAGAAATAAACATGCTTAGGAGATGCAATCAGAGACTCTATTAGAGTGTCATTAGACTGTCCCCATATCTGTTTTGCCCATGGAGACTTGTGTTGGTGGAATGTGATTCCTTTTCCCCTCAAGTTAAAATAGGTCAGATCCTCATTGTGTTTTCTGGCGGCAGTGTTTGGTTCTGTTTTATATTTGTTTACCAACAGTCATACAGTTGTTGATTAATTTGGTTCTGCCAAGTAAACTTGGCCTAGAAATAGTCTCTCCTTTATTCTTAAGATTCTCTCTGAAGCTCTTTCTTTGTTTCCCTGGCTACTTCAAATCGTTATCCTAGGCGAACACTGCCACCTCATGGGAAAAGCTTGTATTTACAACACCTGGAAAATTCTCATTTCTTCCTGGTTGCCCAACCATGAATATTTGGGAAAGTTACAATAATGATCTTTCTTTTTTTTTTTCATTTATTTAATTAATTTAGAATTTTTTCCATGGTTACATGATTCATGTTCTTTCCCTCACCTCCACCCTCCCCCTTCCCATAGCCAACAAGCAATTCCACTGTATCATTGAAATGATCTTTCTTTTAAAAATAGACAAAACGGGGGCAGCTGGGTAGCTCAGTGGAGTGAGAGTCAGGCCTAGAGACAGGAGGTCCTAGGTTCAAACCCGGCCTCAGCCACTTCCAGCTGTGTGACCCTGGGCAAGTCACTTGACCCCCATTGCCCACCCTTACCACTCTTCCACCTATGAGAAAATACACCGAAGTACAAGGGTTTAAAAAAAAATAGACAAAACAAAGTATCATGGGTATGCTGGGTCTCTAGATGCTCCAAAGAAGTATGTAACAGTCACAGAAACATTATCAAAAGTCTCCTTTGGATACCTCTGTCCAGCCATGGAAAGCCTTGTCATTTCCCTCCCAAATCCCAACTTTTAAATTTTTGCTCTATTTTATGAAACTACAGAATGCTAGAACTAACAGAACTTTAGAACATGGAGACAATCGTGTCAGAACTAAAAGGGACCTAAGAGTTTCTAAGTCATTTTACAGATGGGGAACCCTAAATTTGAGTGATGAGAGGTCCTAGGTTCAAATCTGACCTGACACTTCCTAGCTGTGTGACCCTGGGCAAGTCACTTGACCCCCATTGCCTACCCTTACCACTCTTCTGCCTTGGAGCCAATACACAGTATTGACTCCAAGACGGAAGGTAAGGGTTTAAAAAAAAAAAAAAAAGAATTAAGGGTTTTTCTGGGGGAAAAAAATCATACCTTAGAGTTAAACTTCTGGGATCTTAGCAGTGCTTATCCAAAAGCTATCACTACAGACTCTCTAAAGGTGCTTTCATTTTTTAAAAATTATTATTAATAGAATGTATCCATAAGAATTTATCTGAGTGTTTTTCCAAGTAATATGGCATAGTAAATCAAGGGCCTGACCTGAAAGTCAGGAAGACATGGGTTCAAATCCTATCTTAAACATTTATTATGCTTGTCCACATTTTTAATTGCTTGAAATCTGTTTTCACATCTAAAATGGAGATCTTGATATCCATAGAACCTACTACAGAGAATTGTTGTGAGATTCAAATGAAATCATATATGAAAAGTACTTGGCAAATCTTAAAACATTATTTTTATATAAATATCAGTTATTATTGTTATTATCTATGTGGTTTAGTTGTCTTATTGAAGATTAGGAGGGGAAGAAACCTTGTAACTGAGAATATCAGAATCTGAAGGGACTTCATGACTCAGAACACTGAATATTAAAACTGAAAAGAATCTAGGGGAGACCCTGAACATAGCATGTCAGAACTTGAAAAGACTTTGAAGAACATGGAAAGTTAAAGCTGGAAAATATCTTCAACTCCTGGTTCTGAATCTAGAGTCATAGTCCTAAAGGATGAGAAAGAGGGGCGGGCGGTAAGGAAGCTACGTAGAGGAGGATGAAGATTTCAAGAGGGATAATAATGCCTTGGAAAAGAAAAGAAAGAAAAGACCATTGATGGAAAAACAAGAAGGATGATAAGAGGACTGGGTTTAAATCTGGCCTCAGACATTTTCTAACTGTAAGGCCCTAAACAAATAACTTCACTCCAATTGCCTAGTCTTTCCTGCTCTTTTGCCTTGGCATCGATACTTACATCAATTCTAAGAAAAAAAAAAAAAGAAGTATTCATGAAAAACATTTTTTTAAAAGAAGAAGAGAGCAAAGGGAAGTTTAGAAGGAGTCATAGACAAGAGGAACAGTGTTGTTGTTACCATGTTGAATTTGATATATTCTTTTAAAAAAAATAGTTGTATATTCAAATTCGGTTTCTTATGCAATCTTTTTCTGTCATATGGAAATGTACAGTTTTGGTGAAAAATGTTCATATTCAGAATAATTTTTAAAATTATTAAAGGAAGATACAACATGTAAGTTATTGTCACACTAAGAAATCTTTTTTTTTTCTTTAAGGATCACTCTTCTTTCCAAATACTAAGTTAGCTCATTTTCAAAGCTTCTGGTTACATATGAGTTCTACGTGTCTACTCCCTTAGTAAGTCACTAAATATTTGTAAAGTGCCTACTATGTGTCAGGTACTGTGCTAAACACTGAATACACAAAGAAAGACAAAAGACAATTCCTGTTCTCAAGGTGCTCACAGTCTAATGGAGACGACAACATGTAAAGAACTATATACAAACAAGATGTAAACAAGATATCTTGAAGATATTTAAGAGAGAAAAGGCAATAGAATTAAGGACTGATTATTCAATAAATGTTTATTAAGTGTCTTCTATGTGCTGGGCAAAATGCAAAAAGAAGCAAAAGACAGTTCCTATCCTCAAGGAGCTTATAATCTAATGGGGGCAACAACATGCAAACAAATATATACAAAGCAAGCTATATACAGGACAACAGGAAATAAACAAAGGGAAGGCACTGAAATTAAGAGGAGTTGGGAAAGGCTTCCTGTAGGAGGTGGGATTTTAGTTGGGACTCAAAGGAAGTCGGGGAGGTCAGTAGGCAGAGCTGAGGAAATCAGTAAAGGCTTCAAGGAGTGGGCTGCTCTGGGTAATTTCAATCTTCTCTTATAAATCACAATAACCCTCCAAGGAAGGCAGTACAAGCATTGGAATCCCCATTTTACAGATAAGGAAAATGATGCTCATTTCAATCATCATTTGCATATCTGCCATTAGCATTTGATAATATCATTTTTCATTATTTCTCAGCTCATCTTTTCACACAGTCATAATTATTATTCAAGAAACCTATGTACTTAAGAACCCACAGAAATCAAAAAGGGGATGATACTCTGATGGAAAAAGAGTAGTCCTTTTCAAACTTGGAGTTACAAGTCTATGTATTAATAGCAGAGCTCCAATTCCATATTTCTTGCTGCCTTAGAAACAACTTCACTTGAATAGCCAGTCAATAAAGGAGCATTTAATAAAAAGCAGTGTGCTAGAAACTGTGCTAAGCCCCACAGAGACCAAAAATGAAACCTTAAAATAATTCTTGCCCTCAAAGGGCTTGTAAATGAATACTACCTGCCTACAGACCCTTCCAGAGAATCTGTGATTGCACTCATGACCCTACAAGACCAGGGCAAATTGCAAGCCATCCATACTCTTTTTATTCAGTGTGATGCTTATCCATTTCTTTCCCAAAATCTTCTATAAAGGATGTACCCAACAAGCTGGAAGCTTTTTCCCAGGGTCTTTTAATAATGAATAGTTACAGGGCCAGCTAGGTAGTACCGCTGATAGGGCAGCAGGCCCTGTGTTGGGAAGATCTGGTTTCAAATCTGGTCTCATATATTTCCTAGCTGTGTGCCCCTGGGCAAGTCACTTAAATCTGTTTGTCTGGCTCTTACTCTTCTGTCTTGGAGTTGTTACTAGGACAGAAAACTTAGCTTGTGTGACCTGGGCAACATTTAACCTCTGTTTGCCTAAATCCAACAGAGAAGGAAATTGTAAACCATTGAAGTATCTCTATCAAGAAAACCCCTTGGAAGGTATGGTTTACAGAATACAAAGAGTCAGACACAACTCAATTGAAAAACAATATTTTGAAATGTAAGGTTGAAAAAAATGTTTAAAAAAATTTGTTGGGCAGCTAAGTAATAACAGTCTTAGAATTGGGATGACCTGGGTTCAAATCTAGCTTCAGACACTTCCTAGCTGTGTGACCGTGAGCAAGTCACTTAACCCCAATTGCCTACTGTTTATCACTTTTTTGCCTTGGAACTGATACTTCTAAGACAGAAGGTAAGGGTTTGGGGTTTGTTTTTGTTTTTAATATGGTGTTAGACCAATAGATTTCGAAGGTCCCTTCCAGCTCTAAAGTTCTATTCCAAAACTAAGTGGTATTTGAGCGGATATCTGATTTACTATCATCTCATTCTAAGCATAAATTCTAAGGGTGAATTTAAAATAGTAATAATAATAATGAGGAGCAAGAACAAGGAAGAGGCAAATCTGCCTGATTGCACCCTGATCAAATCAACCAGGTAACTCCCAAACCTCCACTTCATTTGATATATTCATAATTAAAACAACTGGGATGATGAACAAATTCATTTCTGAAAGAGGTCTGTGATAGTTGAATTGCTCAATCTCTTGGCTAGTCTCTCCAATGCCTTTCTTCATATTATTTGAGAAAAATCTTCCTGGATCTGGAGACAGAGGAAATGAGTTCAAAACCTGGCTCTGCTATTTCTACCCATACTTGAACAAGCCAGGTCCCTTCAGGAGACCTCAGTGTCCTTATTTGTAAGACACAAGGATTGGACAAGGTATGTCTCCAAAGTCCCTCTTAGCTCTTGATACTATAATAAGCTTCATAATTGGGCAAGTCACTTTATCTCTCTACCTCAGTTTCCTCATCTGTAAAATAAGGATAATAATAGCACCCATTTTCCAGGGTTCTTAGGAAGCTAAAATATGATAGTATTTGTAAAGTAGTTAGTTCAGTGCCCAGCATACTTGTTTTTCCTTCTCTTTCCCACCTCTCAACCCTTACTTATGCTGTCTCCTTGCTACTAATGTCCTCTTTCCTTTTGTCTATTCAAATCTTATATTTCAAGACTTACTCATGTCCTATCTCTTCCAGGAAGCCTCCCTTCATCACCCCAAGCCTTCTGCTATCTCTTTTATCTAAACTCCAATAGCACTCAGTAGGCACTTTGAGATTTAATATACATTGTTAGATTGTATGATGCAGAAACTGTCCTTGAGTTCCTTCTCTTACTAGATGAGAAGCTTCTTGAGAGCAGTCATCCCATAGATTTCTGATAACACATATCGCAGGACTAGATGAGAAGTTGCTCAAACACTTGTTGGTTGATTGAAGTTGAAAAGGAGTCTATTTTTAGAAACAATATAGAGGGGACAGGTAGGTGGCTCAGAGGATTGAGAGCCAGGTTCAGAGATAGGATAGTCCTAGGTTCAAATCTGGCCTCAGACACTTCCTACCTGCATGACTCTGACCAAGTCACTTAACCCCCATTGCCTAGACCAGTGATGAGCAATCGTTTGGGCTTGGTGTGTCAAAATTCACCAAAAAACTGAGCATAACTCGGGTGGTGTGACACTTCAAGAAAAAAAACGTAATTTCGCAGTATTTATAGTTTAAATAACAAAAATGTATAATTGTAATATATAACTATTTAATGAACCAAAATAGGTAAATTAATATAGGCAGAATGGTCATCTGTAGTGCAGAGTGTCTACATTACACTTCAGCAAATGTTTCATCCTCAGCATGCAGCCCCATACTTCTCTGTATGTAGCCTCGTGTCATCGAAAATGTCTACATGTGTCATAGTTTGCCATCAGTGCTATATACCCTGCCTCCATTTAGCTCCATTTAACTCCTTGCCACCCACTCATTCTTCCACCCCTTTTTAATCTGGTTTCCCCCTCCACCATTCTAAAGAAACAGCTCTGCCTGATGATAGCATTACTTCCTATTGCCAAATTCAATGGCTTTTTGTTGTTGTTCACATCTTCCTTGCCTTTCTGCAGCATCTGACACCAGGGGGATACCTTCCTTGAATATATCCCTACGCAGAGGGATGTTGACAAGCAGGGCAATGTTAGTATTCCAGGGTCAAATTTAATATATAGTAAAAGGAATAAACTGATGTCATGGATCCAGTGTTTGATATAATCCCCACTTCTGGCCTTCTTTGTGCATAGAAACATTTATATTTATTTGTCTATGACTTTCCTAGTTCATAATAATTTCTTTTAAGTTTTTTTTTTATTTTTAAACCCTTAACTTTTGTGCATTGGCTGGAAGAGTGGTAAGGGTGGGCAATGGGGGTCAAGTGACTTGCCCAGGGTTACACAGCTGGGAAGTGTCTGAGGCCGGATTTGAACCTAGGACCTCCCATCTCTAGGCCTGACTCTCAATCCACTGAGCTACCCAGCTGCCCCCTCTTTTAAGTTTTTAAAAGGTATCCACTCTTTCCTCAGCTTCCACAATACTGCCTTTTCAGTCATCTCTCTTTGAACATGTCTTCTCTCCTTTGCCTCTTCCCTCTTCCATCTCTAAGTTTTGAATCATTGGGTTCTTCATCTCCCTCTTCACTCTCCTTTGATCTTGCATTCTTGTGGCTTCTGTTATCAACTCCAAACCGATGACTCTCCAAACTATGTCTCTGCCCCCCCAGAGCTTGGCCCATGTATTGATAACTCCCTGCTGAATGCCTCCACTTGGATAGCCTGTCAGCTCTCCAAACTCTTTATGTCCCAACCCAAATTATCATCTTTCTCCAAACCATGTGACTCACTCTCCCTAATTTCTCCATTCCTGTGGCTCACAGTACCTTCCCTCTGGACATCCAGGCTCAAAGAGTGAAGTCATCCTTGACTTTTCCCTTCTCTCCTAACCCTCATGTCTAATTAGTTGGCAAGTTGGATGCACCTTTCTTCTGTAGTAGCTTGTGAAGAATTAGGCTCAAAGGTATGAAGGGCCTGTGATTCACATTGGTAGAAGGAAACACCAATGAAATCATCAACCTCTTGGTATATTGTAATATTTCAATCCTTTTTACTACTACTACTACTACCACTACTACCACTACTACTACTACTACTACTACTACTACTACTACTACTACTACTACTACTACTACTACTACTACTACTATTACTACTACTACTACTACTTTCTATAGTAGAAAATTTTTCAAGACTTTCACACATTTTAATGGCACCATTTTTTGATAGGAATAGTTTATATCTTACCAATAAGTTTTACTGGGGCTCATATGGAGAGGAAGACAGAATATGAACACATTTTGCTTTCCTACATATCTATCTTTTCTGGAATGATCTTTTGTAATTAATGTGACTTTAATCACATTAATAATATAATTAATAAGATAATAAGGTACCTTGAAGACTATTTTTTTAAAGCTTTTCTAGATCATGACTAAAGTTATGGCCAGCCAAAAAGGAAGAGCATGTGGTAAATTCATTCATTCTGGCCCATTTTTATACTTTTCTTGCTATAATGTTAAGCTTGTAAAGGGAAGAGGATGAAGTAATATATTTTCCCTTTATTAAAATCTTCAGTAATCAGAGGTGGATCCGTAAAGAGCATCATGCAGAGTAAATAGGGAGAAATAATTTTAAGGGGAAAAAAAGCACTTACTGTCAAGGTGTTTACAAACCTCAATTCAGAAATCAGTAGCTGTGTAACAATGGGCTAGTCACAATTCTCATGCCACTATGTCCTCATCTGTGAAATGGGAATAATTATGTTTGCATTACTGGCTCCCAGGGCTGGTGTTAGAAAAACAATTTGCACATCTTAAAATGCTATAGAAATGTAAGTTGGCAATACCAGTAACAATGGCAGCGGCAATAGTACTAGTGGTTTTATTTTGTTTTTAAGACTAGACCTGTAATTTCAATGGCATAAGAAACTCTAGATACCAAAATAGATCTGTATCTGCTCCATAACTTATAGCCTGGTTCATACAGCTAATAATATACGTTAAAGATGAGGCATCATCATCAATAACATTTATATTGATTACCATGGTCCAGGCATTAAGCAAGGGTTTTACAGTTATTTTACCATTTGATTCTCATAACACTTACAAGTTCATGCTATTATTATTCCTATTTTACAGATGATGAAACTGAGGCTAACAGAGGTGTGTGAAGGAAATTATTTAGGGGAGCTGGATCCCGAGCACCCCAGCAATGGGACATAGGTGTCACAGAATCACGTGTCTGACGCCCAGACCCATGTCCCAGCACAGCCAGTGTTAGTGTGAACATCCAGAGCATCAACACAGCAGAGTCGGCATAACGCCACCAGAGAAGGGCAGATAGCATGCCGTTTGAAAGCCAATGGCCAAGGAAAAGGAGGTAGAGTTTGAAAAGAGAGTGTGGGAAGCCAAATTACCCTTTGGCCTTCCGTTCCAGTCTCTGGGCTGGGGTTTTCTTTCTGAGCTTTTTCTTATCTGATTTGACAATATCTGGCTGGGAGGGTGGGGGGAGGAGGGGGAGGAATGCTCAGTCATACAGCTTCATGAGGAATCAGATCTATCCATAAAGTTAGAAAGGCTGAGATATCTCTCTCCCCCCTATTTATTCCTCTCTCTTTACTAATAAATGCTTTTAAATCTGGTGATAAGGCTCCAGATTAATCTTTAGTTATAACAGAGGTTAAGTGACTTGCCACAGGGTAACACAACTAGCACTTAAACCTGAATTTGAACTCATCTTCCTCACTCCTATGCTAGTTTCTCCATATCCTAGAAGTAGAAAATAAAAATGCTTGAATTTTAATGTCAGATTTCACAGCCAGGGTTCAAATTCCACAGGTTCAAACTCTCTGGAACAACCTAGAGGCACTAGAATTACCTAGAGCAGTGATGGCACTATGCCAAAGATGGCACACAGAGCACTCTCCATGGGCACATGCACCACCCAACTCCCCCCAGAGTTGGTTACAAGAAAGGCAGAGGGACTCCAGTTTAGCTTCTCCCTTCCCCCTCTCCACTGAGGCTGAGGACATTTTTTCACATCACCCACCCCTCTGCCCAGCAACCCAATGAGAGCGCTTTCTCCCTCCCTGTTTGGGGTAAGGGGGGGGGTGAGGGTGGCACGGCATGGGGTCTCTAAAAGGTTCACTATCCTTGACCTAGAGGTATGCTGGAGCCAGCTTTAAATAACTCAAGGGAGCCAATTGTTTGATTTTCAGTATGAGAACTAACACCTAAGAAATTGACAATAGCCACAAATCAGAGCTTGATTTGTTGTTTTGTTGCTTGTCTAGAATTTTTAAAAATATTAATCATGTAGGATTAAACCTAAATCACCTCTGCATAAATTTCACACCATAGAGCCAGGTCGTTAAACATTTAACAATTCACTCCAGAACTGTCCTATAAGCACTGTTTGAGCTCAGCCAGAGTACAGTAGAAGACTGAGGGATAAGGCCATCACGAGACTGGATAACAATAAGAACAATAACAATAATAAGAAATGACTTGTTATTTATGTAGAGTTTTTAATGTTTGCAAAGAGTTTTGCATTCATTATCTCATGTAATTCTCAGAATACCATTTGTATTTATATAGCCTTGAGCAAGTTAGTTTCCTTCTCTGGGATCCTTTTTTCTCATCTATAAAATGAAGGAATTATACAAGAAAGCTGCTATGGTTCCTTCTAACTTTATCATTTCACCAATAACCCAAATCTTACTTAAACTAATAACTCCATATTAATCACAAGTCATGAAGGAGTAAATTATCCCCAACCCCTACCTCCTGTTCTCTCATCCCTTTCCTCCTCGACCCAATCCCAATCATGCCCTATTCTAACTCCATCCATACCTTCCACTGAACTCTATATAATTCCTATTCCATCATTAACAAATATTCATATATCCTGGATTCTTTCTCTCACACTTTTCTGAGCTACTAGCACACATTGAAATTCTGCTCCTGCCTGATGACACTGCCTCCTTAGTTATCTCACATCCTACAAATACACTGGTCTTAGAGGAAAAAGCAAAATACTCTTTGCTCCCCATTGCCACTGCCAGATTCAATCTTCATCACTTAGCAATTTCTCCTCATATATCTACTCAACACAATTCCCCAGAAGTCCAAGAGTTTGACACTTATTTCATTATCTTCTCTTCCGTAACTTCTGCCTTTTTTTTTTATTTGGGGAATTTCATACTCAATTTATGTTTTTTCTAGCTTTTTTTTTACTAATAGAATTTATTTACAAGAGTCTCAGCCCTTCTCTCTCTTTCCTGTATCATAGAAGGCATCATCCAGGAGACAGATATGAATATATAGAGTATGTCTTTCATGCTTCCATTTTTCAGTTCATTCACTGGAGGTGACATTCACAAGTTATTCTTCAAGTATTAAAACTGTAGCTGTATATAATGATCTCTTGGTTCTGCTCATTTCACTATTCGTTATTTCATGTAATTCTTTCCAAGTTCTTCTTAAAATTAGCCTGCTCATCATTTCTCATGGCACAATAGTATTCCATCACAATTATATAGCACAATTTGCTTAGCCATTCCCCAATTGAAGGACAACCCCTCAATTTCCAGTTCTTTGCCACCACAAAAAAGAAGCTATAAATAATTTGGGATTTACAGATTCATTTCCTTTTTCCCTGATCTCCTTGGGAAACAGACCCAGCAATTGTATTGCCAAAACTAAGTTATTCAGTTTTATAACTCGCTGGGTATAATTCCAAATTGCTTTCCAAAATGGTTGAATCAGTTCACAATTCCACCAACAGTCTATTAGTGTCTCCATTTTCCCATATTCCCTCTAACATTTGTCATTTTGCCCTTTTGTCATTTTAGCCAATCTGATTATTATGAGATGATATCTCAGAATTGTTTTGGTTTGCATTTTTCTAATCAGTAGTGGTTTATAGCATTTTTTCATATACGCATATATGACTTTGATTTCTTCATCCAAAAACTGTCTGTTTTCATCTTTTGCCCACTTAGCAACTGGAAGATGATTCGTATTCTTATAAATTTGACAACGTTCTCTGTATTTTAGATATGAGACCTATCTGAGAGGCTGGCTATAAAAATTTTCCCCTCAATTCCTTCATTGTTTCTAATGTTGGCTACATTTGTTTTATTTATACAAAAACTTTTCAATTTAATATCTTTCTAACTTTTTAACTTCCCAGTTCTCCAGCCTCCTTAAATCCCAAGATCTTCTCCACTTCGGCTATGCATAGGAATGGTCACTCTGGGTCTTATTGTTACCCCACTAGTATTGTATTTTTCTAGAAATTCCTTACCTGGCTAAAGAATTCTATCATTCTATCTCTGTCTAAGGCTTCATCCTTCCTAAATCTATTCTTTTCATTCATTAAAACTGCCAATCACTCTACCCCTTTCTGAGATAATTCCCCTTACTCTGATTTCCCGTTCCTCCCTTTCTAATCTTGACCCTAGACTTAATCATTTCAACTCTACACCACTCTCTGCTCCCAGAAGTTCAGCTCTTAATAAATCTCAGTCCTTGACCATTCCCTTCATTTGCCTCCTCTACATCTTGCTGAATGAAAGTGAAAAAAAGTCCATGAAAAAGTATGCTGACTGTGTATATTATAAATTCATGTTATAAATTTCAATTTGGCCCTCACTGCAGCAAATCAGTCCCTTTATTCTTCCCTAATGGAATTCCTATCTCATTTCTTATAGAAACTAATTCCTAATTTCCTCTTCCCTTCTTAAGTTTCCCTCAAATTCTCCTCTACTTCTTTCTCAGCTGAAAAAACTTGCCTCTCATTTTTTTTGAGAAAAGAATGTACATTTTATACAAATACTCTCTTCTCCTATTCTCTTCATCCAAAAGGTCCTTGCTGTTATCCTCTACTCTCATTTTACCTTTAGTTTCTCATAAACATGTAGTCCTCTTCCTTTCCAAGGCCAATGCTACTCTATATGTATGCTTGGTTTCATCCTTTCCAGTTTTCTCTAGAAGCTTGAAATATTAAATATCCCTTTACTTTCTAATGTTCAATCTATCTATCTGCTAGTTCCTCTTCTATTCTCTTCAAACATATCTAATACTCCATCCTTCAAATTTTTAATTAAAAATTTTTCTGTCAGTGAAAATCTGCTTTTACTCTCTCCTCCTAGAACCTAGCACAACCCTGCTTGTTTTTTTCAACCTGCTCCTAGTTTAATAAGTTAAATTATTTTAATTTAAATTTAATGAGGTTTTCTTTTTTGTATATAGTTAGGGGTTTTAATTTAGTGGTTTCCTAGTTTGTTGTTATTATTGTTCTTTTTTGGTTTTTGCATATCCATTTCATTTATCTGCTCTCTCTCCTATCCACTTCTCTCCTTTTCCCCTTTAATGTATTGATTTTCTCTACCCTTTCTTTTCTTCTTTTATGACTATCAAAACCAAAGCAACCAATTCTTCTGTCTTCTAAAACTCTCTTTATGATCCCTGATTATAATAGGGTTCTGGAGGGAACACATGTATCATCTCCTTATGTTAGAATGTAAACAGTTTATCCCTGTTTAGTCCCTTATGATTGACCACTCATGTTTATATTTTTTATTTTTCTCTTGACTTGTGTTTGTATTTGAAAGTTTCTAGGCAGCTCTGGCCTTTTGATCAAGAACACTTAGAAAGCTTCTATTTTTAATGAAGGTCTACTTTTTCTCCTGTAGAATTATACTTAGTTTTGCTGGATAAGTTATTCTTGGTTATAATCCAATATCTTTTTACTTCTGGAATAACATGTTTATCCTAAGTTCCCCATTTCTTTAGTTGTAGCTGCTGATTTTTGTGTCATACTGAGTATGGTTTTCCTCTCTTTGAATTGAATTCTTTATTTCTAGTTGTTTTTAGTATTTTTCTCTTTAACCTAGAAACTCTGGATTATGGTTATAATTTTCTTGGAATTTCTTTCAGGATGTCACCAGTAGATTCTTTCAATTTTCAAATTGTCCTCTGGTTCTAAAAGATGTGGGAAGTTTTCTTTATGATTTCTTGAAATATGATGCCTGGTCTTTATTTCAGGTAATGGCTTTCAAGTAGACCAATGATTCTTAAATTATTACTCCATCTGTTGTCCAAGTCGATTGTTTCTGCTATAAGATACCTTACATTTTCTTCTATTTTTTAAATGTCTTTTGACAGAAATATTTTTTGTTGTCTCATAGACACATCAACTTCCATTTGATTGATTATTATTTTCAGAGAGTCTATTATCTGAGTATGTTTCCATATCTCTTTCCAATTCCTTTCTCTCACACACTCATTTCTTGTCCATTTTTATCTTCCTAACATTTTCATATCATTTGTAAAAATCATTTTAACTCCATCCAAAGATAATTTCTCAGTCTTTTTTCATAGATTACTTTTGTTCACACCACCATAATCCTATTTGACACCCTCAAAACTTCTAATTCAGATTATTACTTCTTAATAATGTGTTTGCCTGCATCATCTCCTTTTTAATGCATTCTCCCTACCGTTGTAAAATTGAATTATTAAAGCACACTCCCCTACTCAGTAAATGCCAGTGGTTATTCCTTACCAGACTATTCTGTTTGGCATTTAAAGCTCATCACAATTGGCTCTAATACCTTTCCAGTGTTATCAAATATTATTCCCTTTCTTGGGCTCAACCAATCTGACCATCTTGGTGTACTTCACAAATAACTCAGTCTTTTATGTCCTCTTTGAAGAGGCTGTCCCTCACACCTGGAATACACTCCCTTCTCACCTCCAGTTCTTAGAATCCTTCATTTCTTTTCTTCAAAGTTCAGGGCAAGTTATTGTTCAGTTGTTTCAGTCCTGTCCAATTCTGCATGATCCCATTTGTTTTAGTTGTTGTTTTTGACAAAGGTACTGGAGAGGATTGCCAATTCCTCCTCCAGCCCATTTTATAGATAAGGCAACCAAGATAAACAAGATTAAGTGACTTGCCCAGGATCAAATAGTTAGTAAGTGTCTGAAGCCAGATTTGAACTCAGGAAGAGGAAATTTCCTGACTCCAAGTCTGGTATTCTATCCATTGAGCCAAGTAGTTGCCTTCAGTTCAAGTATTACCTGATATCTATCACTTGAAAAAATTGACAAGAAAAATAACATGCATTAGAGGGGCTACTGAAAAACAGATCTATTAATCCACCATTGGTGGAGCTGTGAACTGGTATGGTCCATTCTGGAAAGCAACTGGAATTATATTACATCTAATCAATTTGATGACAAATTAAAAATCCAGAATACTAAAGATGAAACATGTAACTCACCTCTAGCCAAAGTGATGAGCTTAAAACTTAGAGAGCACCAGCTGTGTGACCCTGGGCAAGTCACTTGACCCCCATTGCCTACCCTTACCACTCTTCTGCCTTGGAGCCAATACACAGTATTGACTCCAAGATGGAAGGTAAGGGTTTTAAAAAAAAAACAAAAAAAAAAAAAAAAAACTTAGAGAGCAGTGTTTTCAGGCATAAGCAATGGGAAAATTTGTTTTGCTGAACTATAATGCATAGTTTTATATGTTTATTATGAGGGTTTTATTTTATCATTATTTTTGTTATTGTTGTTACTGTTGCCTAATTGGAGGGAGGGAGGAGCAGTGGAAGGGCTAGATTACAAATGCACAGAACTAAATTGTGCATACCCTTTTACCCAGTATTACCATTAATCAATCTATATCTCAAAGAGATTAAAGAGAAAAAAAGATCTATATGAACAAAAGTATTTATGTCAACTTTTTTTGTGGTAGCATAAACCGGAAACTAAAGGAATACTCATCAACTAGGGCATACATGAACAAATTATATGAATATAATGAAATATTATTGTGTATAAGAAATTAGGAAAGGCATGATTTCAAAGAAACCTAGGAAGGCTTATATAAATGGACATTGACCAAACTGAACAAAGCCAAGAGGGCACTTTATCTAATAACCGTAATGTAAAGACAAATAACTTTGAAATATTTAAGAATTATGATCCATACAATGATCAATCATGATTCCAAAGGACTGATGATGAAACATACTATCCACTTCCTAACAGAGAGGTGATAGACTGAGTGTATATTGAATAATATTTGGGGGGCATGGAAAATGCATGGATTTTTTTTCTACTTTACATATTTGTTACTAAGATTCTTTCTTTCTCTCTTAAAACATCAGAGTAGGTGGGAAGAACATAGTTTTGTTAAATTTTTTAAAACTCAGCACATATACCTAAAGGACTTTAAAAGAAGTCCTTTGACCTATCAATACCACTACTAGATCCGTATCCCAAAGAGATTTTTAAAAATGGGAAAGGATCTGTTTGTACAAAAATACTTATAGTTGCTCTTTTTGTGGGGACAAAAAATTGAAAACTAAAAGGATGTCCCTCAACTGGTGAATGACTGAACAAATTGTGGCATTTTATGGTGATGGAATACTATTGTGCTATAAGGAATGATGAACAGCATGATTTCAGAAAGAACTGGAAAGATCTGCGTGAACTGATCCAGTGTGAAATAAGCAGAACCAGAAGAACATTATACACAGTAAATGAAATATTATGGGATGATCAAATGTGATAGACTTTGCTACGAACAGCAACACAATGATCCAGGACAATTCTGAGGGGCTTATGAAAAAGAATGCTATTTACCTCTAGAGAAAGAACTGTTGGAATAGAAATGCAGATGAAAATACATGATTTATCACTTGTTTATTTGCGTATATGATTTGGGGTTTTGGTTTTATAAGATTATTGTCTTACAAAAATGAATAATATGGAAATGTGTTTTGAGTGATAATACATGTATAACCCAGTGGAATTGCTTATCAACTCCAAGAGGGAAGAGGATAGACGGGAAGGAGACAACATGAATCACATAATTCTGGAAAACTTATATGTAAATTTATTATCGGAATAAAATAAAGATCAAGTTTTAAAGGAAATAAATAAATAAATCACTCAGCACAGATATTACCTTCTAATGAAACCTCCTTCTGATCCCTCTAGCTTTTAGAGCTTGCTCCCCAAAATTACCTCATAATTATTGTTGGGGCTATGGGAAAAGAGGTACACTAATAGGTACTGGTCCAATCATTCTGCTGTACTTTGTTGTTGTTATATAAATATTGATTATTTATGTGAATTTATCTTATAACCTTCAACTTTGCTGAAGTTAATTATTTCTATAATTTCTCATTAACTAGTGGTCTCTAAGAACCACTGTCATGTCATCTGAAAAATCAATAATTTGTTTTCTCTTTATTTGTGTTTATTCCCTCAATTTCTTTTTTTTTTTTGCTTGGTTATTATAGCTAACATTTTATTTTGAGTACTTTGTTAAATATTAAATAAGATAAGAATAGGAATCCTTGTTTTATCTATGATCTTACTGAAAAACTCTCTACCCTTTCTCTATTATATATAATATTTGCTCTTGGATTTAGATAAATGCTATCTCCTATACTAAGAAATATAATAAGTAGCATGTAATATACACTGAATATTATTGAATATTACAAATATTATAATGATATATTAAATAGTCATTTTATTCCTGTGTTTTTAAATTTTTTAATAGGAATGAGACTTGTACTTTGTCAAAAGGCTTTTCAGCATCTATGGATAGAATTATGTGACTATTATTTCTATTATTAACATAATTTGTTATACTTAGTCTTCTTTGTATTGAATCAAACTGGTATTCCTTTCATAAGCTCAACTTGGGTCATTATATAAATATTCTTTCTAATATATTGTTTTAGTCTACTTGCTAATGTTTTATTTAAAAATTTTGCATCAATATCCATTAGTGATATCTCCCTAGTTATCAAAGGCATATATGTATCATAGAAGAAGATTGGAATGGTGCTTTCTTTTCTTGTTATTGCAGATAATTAGAATTGTTCTTTTATAGCTTGAGAAAATTTACTTGAGAATCTATTTAGTTATAGATTTTGGCTTTTTTTCCATCTTATAGAGTTATTTATGGCTTATTCAATTTTTTTCTGATTTGGTTATTTAAGTAGTCTATTTCTTTTCTTGATATGGGTAGCATGTGTGTCACATTTATTTCCTCTTAGTTATCAGTTTAAGTAGTATATAGTTGGGGGGAAATGATTTATAATTTCCTTTATTTCTTCAATTGTTGATTTATCCTCTTCATTTTTTACATAAAAAATTTAGTTTTCTTCCCTCTGAAAAATAAGGTTAGCTAAAGGTTTACTAATTTGAAAAAACAGGTCTAGTTTTATTTATAATTTCAATGGCTTTTTTGCTTTCAATTTTATTAATCTCTTTCTATTTTGTTATTTAGTTAGGGATTTTGGATTTGTTTGTTGGGGAGGATTTAATTGTATTTTCAATTTATTGATTTGCTTTTTCTCATTTTTACTGATGAAAAACATTTCTAAATATAAATTTTTCCTCCTCAGAACTGCATTAACTTCATCCCACTAAGTTTTGGAATGTTGCTTCATTACCTCCATTTTCTTTAAATTTTTTGCTGTTTCTATAATTTAAATTAAGATTCCTTTATTGAATATAATTTTTATTGCATTATGCCCCCCAAAAATTGTGTTTAGTATTTCTGCTTTTCTTCATTTTTAGTATGGGAAGCTAGGTAGTACAGTGGATAAAGCACTGGAATTTTATCAGAAAGATTCATTTTCCTGAGTTCAAATCTAGCCTCAGACATTTGCCAGCTGTGTGACCGTGGGCAAGTCACTTAACTCTGTTTGCCTCAGTTCTTCATCTATAAAATGAGCCAGAGAAGAACAGCAAACCATTCTAGTATCTCTGCCAAGAAAACCCCAAAAAGATCTGAACATTTTTAGTGGTCTTTATGCCCGAATAGCATAGTCCATTTTTGTTAAAAACACGAATTTTTAAATTCTTCTCCATCTTCTGTAATAGTCACATATCTATTTTTCTAAAACTTATTTAGGTTCTAAGCTTCTTTCGTATTAATCTTTTTATTAAATTTGTCTGGGTCTGTAAAAGGTACATTGATGTCCTCTAACATTAGTTTTACTAGTTATTTCTCCTTTAAGTGTTTTAGAGGGTATTTAGTATTTCTCCATTAAGTATTTAAGTATGCTGTTATGTACTTATGTGTTTAGTGTTGACACTCATTTATTAGTGGGTACCTTTTAGCATAATTTAATTTCCATGCTCATCTTTTTATCTTTTCTATAATTAGCATTTTATCTAAGATCATGATTGTTAACTCTGCTTTTTGAAATTCAGCTGAAGCATATTTTGCTCCAGTCCCCTTATTTTAACTCTGTTAAATGAGCTCTCACAATCTATTTCAAATATGTCTCTTATAACCATATATTACTGAATTCTGTTTTCTAATCCACTCTATCCTCTTCCATTTTGTAGCTAAATTCATGAATTCCCTTGAAGAGTTTTGACTGTTGTGCATTACCTTCCAACCCATCCTTTTTTTTTTTTTCCTTTTTTTCCTTTCTCTTCTTGCCTCCCTCTTCATACAGTGGAAGAATAGATAGGATTTGCTGGGCATTTGTTTATGATCTTATAAATAAAAATGGCCGGCTCCCTATATTATTCTTTTTATACCAACCCTAATCCCAGGTTTTTACTTTCTTCCCTTCATTTTGTCTTTATTTACATGGTTCCCTTTATCATTCATTATTTTGCTTATGACTATTCCCTTACCTAGCCATGAGACTGTGAGACCCTTGAAAGCAGGAAGTTTTTTGCCTTTCTCTGTATTTTTTCATGCTTGGCAAAATACTAGATGTAGAGCAAGCCATTATACATGCAAATGGACTGACCTACTGACCTATTCTGCCCTCCTAATTAAGGTTCTATTCTAACCCTCCTTTGTCTATTCCCTCTTATTTCCATTTTGACATGTATTTCTATGTCAAGATCTCTGTAATTATATTCAATTTTCCTTTATTCATGCCAAATGAAATTGAGGTTCATGAGATACCTATTCCCCTCACCCCTTCCACCATGGCAAATATATATATATATATGTATATGTTTATGTGTGATCTTATTCACCTCTAGTATGTAACAATAATTTCCTTCCCCTTCCTCTTCCTTTCCTTCCCAGTAAATTGTTGTCCCTCCTGTTTTGTTTTCCAAGACTATTAAAACAAAACTACCCACAGATCATCTCATTTTAACTTTTCTCTATGACGCTTACATATTAGTGTAATATTAACTCCATATTAACTTGTAAACAATTCATTTTCACATACTCTTTCAATTACACAAATAAGTAGCTTTCTCTGTTTCTTTTGGGGTTTGCCTTTTTATATCCAAATACCTAATCACTTATGGTTTTCCTAAGGAATGCCTTGAAATATTTTATTCCATTAAAGATTCATTTTCTACCTTATACTATACCTAGTTTGGGGGGATACTATACTCAGCTTCATATAATTCACTTACTTCATATAACTTGGTCTCATTCCTACCCTGAACCCATCACCATTCTATAATGAATAACACGTCCTCTGAAATCACGGACAATCACTACATTGATCAATCAATTCTTACAGCTTTCAAAGTTGTTTGTTATTATATTGCTGTCATATAAATTGTTCTGATTCCACTCATTTCATTTTTTATTAGTTCATAAAATTCATTATTTATCATATTGAAATGAGTTATAAATTTTTCTTCTGGTTCTGCTCACTTCACATTGCATCAATTCACAAGTTTTTTCCGAGTCTTTTTTAACCAGCTATGACCTTATTTCTTACAATATAATACTCATCACATACATATGCTACAACTTACTCATCCATTCTTCAAATATTGGGTATCCTGTTTTCAGTTTTTTATCACCACAAATATGTTGTACATAGACCTTTTCTTCTATCTTTGATCCCTTTTCATATTAGGCCTACAAGTAATAGAGCAAAGTTCAGAGGGCATGCACTATTTAGTAACTTTTTGTGTGTAATTTTAAACTGCTTTTCAGAACTATTCTATCTATTCACAGATCCATCAACAGTGTATCAATGTGGGGCAGCTGGTGGCTCAGTGAATAGTTAACCAGGCCTGGAGATGGGAGATCCTGAGTGCAAATTTAACCTCAGATACTTCTTTGCTATGGGACTCTGGTCATCAATTAACCCTCAATACCTAGCCCTTACCACTCTTCTGCCTTGGAACTGGTATTTAGTATCAATACTTTAAAAAACGATAGTTACCAATGTGCCTATTTTTCCCCACAAGCCCAATAGTTGTCAATTTGTTTGAATCTGATAATTCTTAGGAAAGTGTCTTGCTCAGTTTTCCAAATCATTTGTCTTTTACATATTTCCTTTTTTTGTTTGCTTTGTTATTTCTTGTATTGTTGAGGCATTATTTTGTCCATTCTAAATTTCAGAGCATCTGGTTCCTGTATGAAATTTTCCATCATCTGTTCTAAAGTGTCTTTTTTTTTAGTTACAATTTTGTTCTCTCCCTCCAACTTGCCCCTCCCCCCATTTGCGCAGCACACATGCACGCACAAGCAGATACACACACACACACAAAGAAAAATAAAACCCATGTCACATATAGAGATACACAAATTCCCTCATTGGTCATGTCTACAAAAATTTGACTCAATCTACATCTTGAGTTAGTTGCCAATTTTCCTTATCATTTCTTCCCTCCAAATTTTCCATTCTCTATTTGCTTCTTTCCTCTAGGTACTCCTGTAGCCCCTGTGGCTCTGGCATTTTTTTCCTCTGAAGCTTCACCTAGGCTTGTGGGATCACTATCTTCTTTAGGGTTTTTCACCTCGGTGTCTCTCAAGCCAAGGTTATTTCCTCCTGGTGGTCTGTTTTCCTTGACTTGTCCAGAACTAGGGCCTCTGTTTGGGTCAAATCCTAAAACCCAATGATGGCCTTTCTAAGCCCTGACAAAAGTAAGCCAGACTAATAAACCCTTCCTTTAGAAGAGCTCCCTCCCTTCCTCCACCGGAGGTCATTCCGCCTTGGTGCTGGGCTCCCTCAACAGGATTCAAGGATTGCAGAGAGTGGATTTTGCCCAGAGCCTTTCTCAGCTTGGCTGGAAGCCACTGGTGCCTTCTCCTGGCCTGAATGCTAAATGCGAAGGCTGCTCTCTCAGAGGACTCGACAGGACTAGATTGGGCTAGGGCTTCCCTGGAAGGTTCCCATTTCTTGAATATCCTTTTTACCTATTGGATTCATACTCATCCTCTGAAATACAAATCAAATGCCACCTGTTCTAGGAAAAATTTCAAATTTTCACCCACACCCAAGTTTCAACCTTGCTTCTTTTCCTCGGCCCAACCCAATCCTCCCCTGGCCAGACTATAGGTACTGTTTTATCAAAAGAGAAACAGAGAAGCCTGATGTAACTGAAACTAAGTTATTCATTAGACTAGCTTTCACCCTCCTTAATTTGACACCCGATTAATGTTTCTGAAACATTCTATGCTCATATCATAATAGCTCCCATTTCTTTTTAACTTCATAGACTGAAGAGCAATTTCCAAATAGATCCACAAGCCTGGCACATTACTACTCAACACGAGTTTATTCAGTCTTACTTTGAAAATCTCCACTGAAAGGAAACGCTACCCTATCCTATCCTACCGCAACTCATTCCGCCTTCGGGCAGCTTTGGTTGTTTTCTTCCCTTATGTTCACTGGAAATCTGCCTCTGCTACTTCCATGCTTTGACCCTAGCCCTAACAACAACTTCAAGACAAAAAGGAGAAATGGGGAAAGCACTTGGATTATGTCAGAGAACAACCTAGGCTCAGAATGCCAGCTCTACCGCTGAAGTCTCTGGAGTCTCTTCTAAGCTGTATCCAGCACGGAGGACAACGCCTGGCACACAGGAGATCCGGGACGTCCTGAAGAGTCACTCTAACATCTCTCATCTGTGAGAGGCCTGGCCCAAAAGACCTTTCACATTCATTCTAGCTCTAAATTTATAATCCGAGGTCAGCAATGGGCAAACTTGTTAAAGAGGGGCCAAAGGAAAGGAAATGCTCATCTGTCAGTCTAAGTTTCATTGTACTGTATCCTACTCATTGTATTTGTCAGATTAGGAATAATGTCGCATGGCCTCATAGAACATTTCAAGGGCAGTATCGGTTTCCCCATCATTGTCCTATGTTAAGCAGAACAAGTCTAATCCATCTTTTATATAAAAGTTCCATCTTTTCTCCAGTTCCTTCAATTAGTCCCGTGGATTGTTCTTAAGGTACTTCGCCACTTGGGCTACCCTCCAGATTAGTAATGCCCTTCCTAAAATGAGATGCCCACAAATGATTATAGCATTCTGAATCACACCAGAGGAAAGTCAAGAATTCCAGCTTTTTTCTGAACACGATCATCTTAATAGTTAGCCTTTATGTGGTACTTTTAAGGCTCAAACACTATTTTCCAATATTTTATTTGTTCCTTTTAACATCCTTTGAGGCAGACAATAGAGGTATTAGTTTTATAGAGGAAACATGCTCAGTGCAGTGACTTGAATATGGTTGCACAACTCTCAGAAACATGATTTAAATCTGTCTCTCTGCTTTCTCCAAGGGCAGTGAATGTGTTTTATGACATCCCTGTCTCTCAATGTAGCCTAATGCCACATTAGCTCTTTTGCCTGGCATGACGCATCAACTTATATAGTGCTTGGGGGGTGGGGTGGGGCGTAACGAGGTGATTCAGTGGATTGAGAGCCAAGTCCAAAGATTGGAGGTCCTGGGTTCAAATTTGACCTCAAGACACTTCCTAGCTGTGTGAACCTGGGCAAGTCACTTAATTGCCTAGCCCTTACCACTCTTCTGCCTTGGAAACAATATACAGTATTGATTATAAGACAGATGGTAAGGGTTTAAAAAAAATTTATACAGAGCTTATAGTCTACTAAAATCCCCAGATTCTTTTAAAACTTTTACATTAAGTTAGACCTGCTTCATCCTGCTTAGGCATTTGCTTGTTTTTTAGTGAACTTTTACATTTATGCTCATATAAATTCCACCTTATTTAAATTCCAGCCAATCATTCCAGTCTGTCAAGAGCTTTCTAAATCCTGACCTTCATTCAGTTGTTAGCTACCTCTCCCATCTCTGTGTCATCTATTACTTTGGTAAAATAGATCTTTCAAATTATTCAGTTTACATTTAAATAAAGTGTTTGTTCTCTTCCATCATAGGCAAATTCAAGCAAAAAGGCAGCTTTAGCTTAGTTCTGATCTGCCATTTTAAAGTGTAAGTTTAGAGAAAAAAAAAGAAGTCAAAATAGTGCTGAATAAAGACCAGAAGCCAAAATTGCAAAACACCAAATCTATATTTACATCCACATAAAATAACATACCTTGACTAAACTGAAATATATCATAAATTAGAGTAATGTCTACTGCTTGACAAACTTAAGTTTTAACAATTAAAATAAATCAAACTGGAATGAAATAAATATAAACAAAAATCCAACAAATTGTACCTCTATATAAATGCACTGTTATCTTAAAGGAAAAAAATACAAAACCAGTAGTATCCCAATAGTTAATACTGATGGGCAAAAAAGTACTTTGAAGTACAGGGCTGTGGAATTATTGACAATTGTTATGCATTTTTAAAATGTGGTAAAAAGGAAAATCTGAAAACCCCTGAAAATTGCTGTATAACATGAGTTGATTGTTTTCAAATAGATCTGGTAAATTTCTTTTTACATGTTTAAATTTCAGCCCTCTGTCACACAACCCCTTAAAATTTGAATGTTCTTATGGCATGCATTCTTTAAGACTCAAATCAGGCAAATATTAGGCCAACCACCTTCCAAATGTGTTCATTTTGAAAAAGAGGCTATAAAAAAGTGCAAAACTATGAAAACAAAATCTAGATTATGTACATATGGCTCAGCTTATGAACAGGAAAAAAGGTAAATAGTGTACAATTTCCTGATACACAGCACTTCATTACAATGCCAGTTGACAGATCTCAATTAGGTCCCCTTTAACACAGGAGTTAAGACATACATCAAGGATGTCTTATGTTGCATAATGAAAACAAGAGTATTTCTAGGTTTTGCTACTATAGGACATTTACACTTTCTATGTGGAAGAGAAGGGCAGGGTCAGAAAAACAAACAGTGCAAAAAAAATTTGAAACAGTTTCTTACTAAAATACAACATGGAAGCCAAAACCATGTATATGCTGAAGTAATAAATCTTCAGCTATGGGCTACAAGTAGAGGTAACTAGCAAAAGTTAAAATATTCAATAAACCACTTCTGCTGCCTGGTGGCTGTCCTCTTTTAAAAACCGAAGTTGAATGAGCACAGAGAAAAACCTTGTCCTTTTAAAACAAACAAAAAAAGGATAGGGGTAGGGTTGTGATGGAGAAAGGGAAACAACAGACAATCCCTTCTCCTCCCCCTCTGCACAGTGGGCAATTTCTTATTCAGAATCAATGTGTCTACAATTAACTTCAACCTGTCTTCAGTTAACTAAAATGCCAGAAACACCAAGAGATCTCTAAATACAAACATAAGATACACCAAAAATCTTTTATTTATTTTAAAATTGCTTCCCCATATTGTAAGATATTTATAATTTTGCACTCAAACTTTATTAGTTTGAGCAAATATATGACATGTCAATTTTTTAAAAAATGATTTCAGTTTGATAGAAAACGAATTTAAATAAATTCCACATATTACTTTGTTCACTATTACCATAGATTTGTCTGCTCAGAGAAAAAAAGGGTTCTTAGTAGAGACATTTTAAAATCCCACATAACCACCACATCCCATCAATTAAAAAAAAAAAGTCACCAAATAAAGTAGTCTGGTGGTTCCAGGAAAATTTACAAATCATGAAACAGCTGGTAACAAGTAATGTATCTCCCTCAGATAACATGTTGAAATAATTTGCAATAAAAGGGACCTAAAAATTCAGAAGTGATCTTCTTATAATATGCAAAACAAATCGGTCAAGAGGGTCAATACTTCAGTTAGGTGTAGTCACATCAATTTGCATAAAGACAACAATGTTAGATTGCCTAGGATTTGATATCATACAGATCATTGGGAATTTTTTAAAAAATAAAACCTATTCTAACTGAAAAAGCACAAGATCAGAAACTGCTCAAAATGTAGAGCTACCTTGGAAAGAGCAGGGGGTGAAAAACCACAGTATTTAAACAAGTAGTTTTCCAACAGATATTTACAAAATTTTACCTGAGGTGCAAGCATTATATACTCCCCCCCACCCCCAGTTACTTTTCAGCAGCGCTCAAGTATTCAAAAAACTACTTAATATTTGGTCAATTCTAAAAAAAATATTATTCAAGGTCAAAATAGAGATATACTTTCTCCACTTTTACAACCCAACTTTTCCAACTACAATTTTTATTGCTATTTGGTACAAATTTTAAACAGAACCAACATTATAAAACTGTAGTGTTCTTTTTATGTACAGTACAATCACAGCTTATTTCAGTAGCTTTCACCATTCATTTTCTCAAAGGATGAGCTGAAGGTTAACTCCACAGAGAATATGTACTTATGTCCTTATCAGACCTGGAGGTAGAAAAAGAAAATTGATAAAAATGAGATTACACAACAATAGCAAAAAAATCTCAAGCTGAACAAGAGTAAGGAAAGTTGTCCAATTTTTTAATGGTCATCTAAGCCCAGGTTCTTAATAATAATGGAAGATCCAGAAAGATATATGTAAAGTGAAAGTAGAACTATATGTAAAGAAGGATTCTGTTACCTCCTACAGTATACTTTGAAGGTAAAGGCAAGAAGACACAAAATCAATTACAGGATGAATCAATATTAAATATTTAACTGAAAGAATGACTATTAAAGGAAAAACTGGAACTTGTTATAATCTTTCTTCAAAAGAGTGGAAGCTGAATATTCCTAAAACCTAATATTTCTAAAACTCTTCCTAGAAGAGTTGAAAATAGAGTCAAATAGCAGCTGGGTACAGTAGAACACTGTTCTAATTGACATAGAGTAACAAAGCTAATCACTTGCCTCATAGGCTAATCACATCGGAATGACAATAGAATATGTTTCATGAGATGTAATCTGAACTGCTTTAGCTACATCTGTTAACAAGTCATATTATAATGCTATTCGCTACACAGCCCTCTTCAGTCACTCATCTTCATTGTTAAATGTGTTCTTAAGAAGCCAAAGAAGGTATACTTGAAGTTGTTCTTGGTCTACTTTACAGATGACACTCATAATACAATCTAAGAAACAAAATCAACTCACGTTTACATTAATTTTTTTAAAAATCCACAGCCTACACTCAATGAATTTTCTAACTTGGTTAAATTTAAAGAAATAAAGAGTTGTTGAAATTGAAGGAAAGCTCTTAGTAGTTAAGTGTTGTTTAGAACATGCAGGGACCTTGATAGATGTGATCTAAATTCTTAAGTTTGTTACTTAAAATTCAATTAATTAAAAAATTAACATTATTTAACTATAAACTAGAAAAGATAAAATAATTACAAAGAGGTTTCATGTTTGATTTTACAGAGGAATCAAAGTACATTTAATTGAAATGTTTACCTTTTTTCCCAAAAAATCAAGTTTTCTTATCATTTGGTCGATAATGTGTATTTGTAATAAGATTCTCGTAGTTTCTTTTTTGCAGCATGCTATTAGATAACTGTTGATAAGACATGGGCCTTTTTCCTAAATTGAGGGGAAAAAATTTGAAAAGACAGAATTAAAATTAAGAAGCTTTGTTCACTTATGCTTAAATTAACAGATTTTGCACCTATTTCAAAACAACGTTGATCAATTCCTATGTATTTCCATATACTCAAAATCATGGTACAGTTGAATTTTTTTTAAAACCCTTACTTTACCACTTAGAATCAAACATATTGGTTCCAACACACAAGATCAGTAAGGGCTAGGCAATGGAGGTTAAGTGACTTGCCCAGGGTCACACAGCTAGGAAGTGTATGAAGTCAGATTCAAACCTAGGACTTCCCATCTCTGGACCTGGCTCTCAATCCACTGAGCTACCCAGCTGCCCCCAATCTTAAGAAAAATCTTAAGAAATAGGATATCTGAATTACAGGCTCCAATACTCAAGTACTCAGGGGCTTGTTGGGTTTGGTCATTTGTAAAAGGGCACCCAGTCTGAACTATAGCTCTCAAAAGATAGAATAATGCACTTTGTAAATTTCAAAGCAAATGAGTTATAGAGAATATGAATCTTCATGTTTAATACTGGATATACTATTCATTTTTTTAACTGAAAGTACACTCAAAACAGAACAAAAGCTTTTTAGGAACATCTAACATGAATGAGCTCTTTTCAGAAACTTCATTTTTCCTTAAGTTTAAAAACTGATTTAAAAAAAATTAATATGAAAGTCCTCTCGATCCAAGTTAATACCAGCAAGAATTAAGAAGTCCAAAAATTAAATTTAAGTTTGAACATCTTTTAGCACAAATATGCAACATACATACTAATCAATAAGAAAAAAAACCTTATATGAAAGCAAGCCTTACATATTACTGAAGTATAGACATTACAATGATATTACAATGATAATATAAAAACCAGAAAAAAATAACTACAAAAAATAACAAAAGGAGCTTTAGAATGTTTTTTAAAATATGGAAAAATATCTAATTTCAACATTTAATAGTTCCTATTAGTGAAAGAGGAAGAATGGAAAGAATGCTAGAATATTAGGAACATGACAAAACCCCTCTGACCTAATGTGTAGAATAATAGAACAATAATTTTGGGTTGTTGCTCAGTCATGTCCAACTCTTTATGATCCTATAGACTATAACATCCATGGGTTTTCTTGGCAAATATTGGAGTGGTTTGTCATTTCCTTCTCCAGTAGATTAAGGAAAACTGACTTGCCCAGGCTATGGAAAGCTGAACTTATATTCAGATCTTCCTGATTACAAGCCAACACTGAGACATCTAGCTGTCTCTAATAATAATTAGAATCCTGTTAGTTCTCTTCTAGTAAAGAGAACAAAGAAAAGAGATTTAAGTATCAGTCATTTCAAACATCTCATCATCAATGATTTCAACATCCTCCAAATCAAATCTGCTAATGCAAAACCAACTAGTTTCCTCTCTTCGTCCTGCTCTCCTTAGTTTTGGTAATATGAGTGATAAACAGAAAAGTTTAAAAAAATGTTACTCATTATGAGAAAAGGCATGAATAGCCCACAAACTGGGCACAATCTGGGAACAGACCTATGTATTAAAATAAGAGAAAATCTTACATGTGAGAAACTAATATGAATCCTAAATTTGATAATGTTCAAAATGTACTACTACTCCAAGCAAACCAATACTTAAATCCATAAGAGAAAAAAAGGCCTAATCTAATGAAAGAAACATTTTAATAGCTGATAATTTTTTTCAACTACCAAGTCAACATTTATTAAACATCCACTATGTGCCTGGCACAGTGCCATTAAAGAAGAGGAAAACACAGTCCCTGCCCTCATGGAGTTTATAATCTAAGGGGGGAGACAAGTAAACAAATATATGAAAGATAAGAAATAATTAACAGAGGGAAGTCACTGATATTAAGGGGGCTGGAAAAGGCTTCCTATAGAAGGTGAGATTTTATATGGGACTTAAAGGAAGTTAAGGAGTTCAGTAGTCAGAGCAGAGAAAGGAGTGTGTTATAGACATGGGAGATAACCAGAGAGACTCCCTGGAGCCAAGAGACGGAACAGCCAAAAGACCAATGTCACTGGATCCAAAGAGCCTATGTCCTAAAGTAAAATGTAAGAAGACTAGAAAGGTCAGAAATAGGAGGAGAGGATGAGATTACAAAGGGATTTAACAATAAACAAGGCATCTTGTATTTGATGCTGGAGACAATAGGGAGGAACTGGAGTTTATTTATTTAGTAGCGGAGTAACATGGTTAGATCTGAGTTTTAAGAAAATCACATTGGTGGGTGAATGGAAACTAGATTGGAGTAAGACTTGAAGCACGCAGAACCAAGTTGGCTATTTCAAAAATCAAGTCACAAAGTGATGAAGACCTGTGTACCAGCGGTGTCAAAAGAGAGACAGGGTTAGAACAGATTTGGGAGCTGTTGCAAAGGTGAAATCGCCAGGCCTTGCCAACAGATTGGATAACTGGGAGGTTGGGAGGGAAGGCTATGTGAGATAGTGAGGAATCCAGGATGACTCCTAGGTTGAATGTCAGAGAACGGGAAGATGGTGTTAACCTCTACAGTGGGGAAGGTAGGAGGAAGGAAAAGTGGGGAGGGTGGAGGTGTGTGTGTGTGTGTGAAGAGAATGAGTTCTGCTTTGAGATGATTATAGAGCCCAATTCTTTCTTTCATCTGTGTTTTAAACAATAAGTAAAAAGTAAATGAAAGCTTTAAATTAAAAGACAAAACATTTCTTCAAAACTTTTGAAAAGTCACTGGAATGTGTTGAAGCAATTGCTCTTAATTTGCTATCTCCTCCAGATCAATCGGTACTAGGTTAGAATTGATAAAGCATCCTTTTAATTGAAACTAACACATAAAGTAAGTAAGTGATTTTAATGCAAATTTGCCTCTTCAAGGTAGCACAGACTAGGAGAACTTATGAGTAATAACAGAAACAATTGTGATTTAAACAAGTTTATCAAGTGGAAAATGATCCCAAGATATCCCAAATCTTACATTTAACATACTACAAGAGTTTGTCTAAGGGTCTCTTCAAGGCTATGCAATAAGGCAATCAATATTGGCTAAAAAATTATTTCATTTAAATTAAAGAAATCCAATCTTACCATTATGGAAAAACTTCAATATAATCTACAAGAATACATCAATGGGAAGTTACTTTGTATTTGTTTCAGCACTAAATAATTATCATTAAAAACTGCATGCACAGTACTGTTCAGAATGGAGTTTTACCACATAAGGATCCTCACTTTAGTAGGGAGTGTAAACAGAGAAGCATGTAAATACCCACTCTTTGAAACAGTATGTGTTAAGCATCATGAGTCTAGCTTAGTACAGGGCATATTTGGGAGCGGTTACAAAGATGAAAATCAATAGGCCTTGCCAACATCTTAGATAACTGGGTTGGGGGAACTGTGATACAATGGTATTTAGTTCAGTGAAATAGTGTGGGTCATGAAATCAGAACTTGAGATCAAATCCCAATTCTGTCCTAAATGGGTAAACTTGAACACGGTCACATCATCTTTTTTTTTTTTTTTTTAAACCCTTAACTTCTGTGTGTTGGCTCCTCGTTGGAAGAGTGGTAAGGGTAGGCAATGGGGGTCAAGTGACTTGCCCAGGGTCACACAGCTGGGAAGTGTCAGAGGCCGAATTTGAACCTAGGACCTCCTGTCTCTAGGCCTGACTCTCAATCCACTGAGCTACCCAGCTGCCCCCTACATCATCTTTTAATACCTCAGTTTTCTCATCTGTAAAATAGGGGACTTTGACTAGATAACCTAGGAGGTCCCTTTCTACCAGTTTATTATCAAAATTGAATTCATTCGGTGGCATCTGGGTAGCTCAGTGGATCGAGAGCCAGACCTAGAGACGGGAGGTCCTAGGTTCAAATCCGGCCTCAGACACTTCCCAGCTGTATGACCCTGGGCAAGTCACTTGACCCCCATTGCCTACCCTTACCACTTTTCTGCCTTGGAGCCAATACACAGTATTGACTCCAAAATGGAAGGTAAAGAGTTTAAAAAAAAAAATTGAATTCATTCTGAGTCCCACAAAGCCCTCCCCCACCTCTTCCAAACTTGTACATTACTTTTAAGGGTATCCTCATCCTCCTAATGAGACTCACAATCTAGAGTTAGGGCTCCCTCGGTCCCAGAGCCAATCTGTCAAGGCTTCTAGATCACACCTTTGTAAGGAAGGTCTACAGCAAACTCCCCAGCAGCCTGGTAAAGACCTGAACTATCTTCCATTACCTTGCTGGTTGCTCCACCTGCCCAAGTCTCTTCTCATTAGTCGGTCCTCTACTCCACTGTCAACTGGCCTTCCTCAAATGTGAGTCTACATCCCCTCCCCTCATAGATTCCAACAACTCCCTCCACCTCCAAGATCAAACATAAAGCCTTCTGTTTGACACTGTCCCCCACCATCCTCCAGTGTTGTTCTATCTCCTGGCCCCCACCCCAAGGCAGTCAGGGTCCCTGAGAGGAGGGTGTTGCCCTCCACAGGAATAGGGAAGGGGACAGGGAAGGGGAGAATTCACCAATAATACCTTCTATTGCAGAGCTTGATGCTTGACTACCACTAGATCCACAAGAACTATAAAGTGGCCCAGGACCGTATGGCTCATAGGATTTGAGGACAGTCAGTACATTTGGCGAATCAATTTCATTTGAATTCAGGACCCCTTGCTTGGTTGGCAACACTGATGCAGGTGGACACGGACAATCCTGAGGTAATAGATTTGCAATTCTGCTTGCAACACGGTATCTGTTGATATCATATTCTCTTCTGTAATTGGCTACTGTCGCAGAGTCAAGTTCAAGTGTAACTACATTAGATTTAATTCTTTTGGAAGATGGTTCACCAAATTCCACATTGACATTACCTACATTTCTATTGCAAAAATATTCTCTTCCTTGATTACTAGACCACGGAGAGTCACTTTTAAGAGGATAGTCAAAGGAGCCATTGACGTTACTGCCTACTATGCCAGGTTGAGGAGATATGCTTAGAGACTTTAATTTTGTCTCTGGTCTTTTTATTCTGTCAGGAACTGAAGAAGCATTGGTTTTAGGATGCATCTCTGACTGCTGCCTAATCACACCTGCTTGAGCTCCAATATTCTGTTGTGGTCTGTGAGACTTCAGGTTACTTGGGGCTAAAGTGCTAGAGTCTGTTCCTGAAGAAAGTGGAACTTTGCTTGGCAAGGGTGGGCACAGCTTAGCTTTCTCAGGCTGCAGTGACTTTGACTGAGTTGCTAGAGAAATCTTAGATTTGTGTGAATTGGTAGATAAGGGAGGCACATCTTTTCCAAGTAAAGCTGGTGGGCAACCAGTACGCCTACTTTTGACTGAAGATTTATTTCTACCATTTTTATGAATGTCAGGATTATATTTGTGCATTAATCTCTGATGCATCATTAGAACTTCTGGATAAAATGTTCTATAAGTACAAAATGGGCAGGTGCTTGTTGCTAATAAACCTCTGCTGACTGAAACAGCTGCACATTCTTGGGCAGACCCAACAGATAAATTCAAGGGCTTTTCCTCAAAGTCCATGTTTGGTTTATGTTTGCAATTAGGAGTACTCTCCTTTATTTCATCTATGTTATTGACTTCACTTTCATGGATAGTATCTCCTCTGCCAGAAAGAAGAGAATCCTTCTCTGTTTTACAAACAGAGTTATTTGCCTGAGATTCAATTAGTGATTTCTTTTTTAATTTGTCCAAGTATGGAGTGACTACACTTTTGTTCATTTTATCAGTACTGTCATCAACTATGTTTTTACTGGAATCCTGAGTATCCTTGTTTATAGTTGAGTGTACACTTCCCAAAACATTATGAAAGGCAGAAGGCATTTCTTTATGTTGTTTTGCAGGTGTACAGCCTTTAGTATCTTTGGCACCATCAAAAAGCCTTTTCAAATTTTTGGTTTGAGCACCATCAGTTGTTAATAGCATATCTTCATTTTCCCGACTCAGTAGTGAGCTTTTGCCATCATTCTTTACTTCAGTGGTAATATCAATTTGCTTGTCCTTGTGATGTCTCTCTAAATGATATCTCAGAGATGTTTTCTGAGCTGCAGCATATTCACAAAATTCACATTTGTATGGTTTTTCGCCTGAAACAATAATTTAAATTATCAATTTAAAACAAATATTTGAAAACCATTTTTAAAAAATTTAAACACATTTTGAAAAAAAATCATACATTTTAAGCCAGTTATTGGTTCAAAAAAAAGACATTAGTTATCTTTTTATCTATTCAATAAGAATTTTAAGTCTGATTAGATATGCCCTAGAAGATCAGGTTTTTCTATTTTGCTATTGTTAGGTCAACTACACAGAACAGTTGAGATCTTGCACAAAAACTTTGAAAAGAAACAATGCCAAAAAAGGGACTACCAAAGAAACATGTGTATAATGGCCCTTTACCTCCAATCTAAATTATTATATAGTATATTAAAAATGAAACATTTTAGTTAAGCAACTGAAACTGAATACTAGTTTAATCTAGGGCAAAGTGACATTTTGGAAATAGAATGGAAGATTCTGCTTTCATTTTATATGACTAAGAGCCATAAAAGGAAACATTAAAAAGTTTGAGGCTAAAGATTTTAGGGAGCATTAATGAAGATAAGAGTTGAAATATATATTTAAATTTTAGAATTTTGAAATACATAATGGGTCATATTGCAAAATGCAATCATAGTAAAAATAAAGGACTACTGACCTACCCAATGCAATGTAAAATTAAATTAATATTTATTCTTAAGAGTTTAGAAGAGTCAAATACAATTTATGACAAAATTGGCAAGAAAACTACATTAAAACAGTCTATTTTTACCAAAAGTAACAACTGCCTGGGTACATATGACAGAAAATTATAGACATTACCTGTATGAGTTCTGAGATGAATATTGAGGTAATAATTTGAACGGAAATACTTTCCGCAATAGCTACACTCTCTGGATGATGCAAGATGTTTAATTTTTCCTCTTTCCAAGCCATCTTCATTTTTATCTTAAATAAAAATATTCATATTAGCAAGGAAAAAGTTGAAATATATGAATAAAAGTATGTTGATAAGTTATATACAAACTGTTCTAGCCATTACTAGTAATTTGCATTACAAACAATTTTTGCATGTGACAATGTAA
The DNA here is from genome assembly GCF_016433145.1 of Gracilinanus agilis. Lineage (NCBI taxonomy): Eukaryota > Metazoa > Chordata > Mammalia > Didelphimorphia > Didelphidae > Gracilinanus > Gracilinanus agilis. The sequence goes on from NC_058131.1 coordinate 248,767,242, forward strand.
TTTTTTTTAAATCACAGAACTTCCCAAACATTGTTTGTCATTTTATTACAGGAAAATATAGTGGGTGTGTATGTATGTATGCACTTATTCTAACTATAGTAACATAGTACACAACAGAAAAGACATGGTTCCTGGTGCTTATAAAAAGTATATTCCACGCTAATGGATTTTTAAAATATATAGGTAGGCGTCCTTTCTCTAAATATCAGTAACTGAAATATAAGTGAGACCTAGCAAACAGATTGTGGAAGAGATTTTGTGGCTGGAAAAGAGAACAACTTCTTCAGAATGACTAATTTAAAAATTATGCCAATAATATACCTACCAATCCTCTCTCTTCTAGCCACAAAAGAAATACGTTTTTTATTTAAGACTAACCAATAAGTTACCACTAGAGGGTAGTAAATGTAGCTTTATCTTTAGCAAGGAAAAAAAAACCCTAAACAATGTATAAAGCAGAGTATGGGGAAATTTTAAATAAACTTTTGAAAACACTATCATCTAATAAGCACTGATCTACACAAAATATTCTTCACTAAACCAAATATTTGTTTCCAAATTGAATCAAAATTTTAGTTTCTTTTAATTTAACCATATTGTATAGTTATTTAGCCATATAGTAAACCATAAGGTTGAAATACTAATCAGCAGAAAAATGTTCAATCTTATTTTTTTCCTTTAAAACAATGTTTCTTAAACACAGCACTATTTACAATATAAATTTGGGGGCACTCCATACAAAGAAATGTTATCAGTTAAAAAAACTACGATCAACTCCAATTAAATACAAACTTTCTTTCTCTATATAATTTCTCCCTCCTCATAACAATTCCTAGGCTCTAAGCAATTCTCTTAGATTTTTTTCAAATCACAACTGATAACAGTATTCTACTACCAATGATAGTACAATTCCTTGAAATTAAATCACTGAAACAAAATTCAACTAGGAGAACTTTTTGCCTGAAGAAAATTTTTTCTTTGATGTTTTATCTCTGAATACACCTGAATAAAAGATTCTTGTTTAATATCCAAAATATTTTATTGTTTCATATATGAAGCAACAATGGAGGAATTAGGCTAAAATATTACTCAAAAACTCTTCTAATATGTAACAAGTGTAATTGAAGGAATTCTAGATTTAGTCAAACAACTTCAATTTAATTTTCTTCTTCTAGTTTGATTGCCTTACTATATATATGATCCTGAACCAATCATCTCTAAATTTCAGGGTCTCAATTTCCTAAACTGTTGAATGAAGGAATTGGTGCCTTCAAGTTCGAAATGTATGACCCTAAGAAGTATTGAATTAAGATAAGATATAATATGCTTTAGGGTTTTAGAAAAGACTACCTGAATCACAGGTTGGTATTACAGTTAAGACATAATTGAGAGCATCACTTAGTATCTCAAGACTTTTCCTGGAGAACGAAGGGATATGGACATAAATATAATTCTTAAGAATAAACCTCTTTAATTTGAAAGAGTCAATTTACTAATCCAATTGGTGTCACATGAAATTATCCAGGTAAACTTCCAATTTCTTATTTCAAGCTGTATATCAGGATTTACTTACTGTGCATTCTCTTATGTTACAAATTATGCGTGTATATGAAAAATAAAATTTAAAAAAATTTTTTACCAAGAATGGAGCACAAGCCTCAGCAATGTTTTTATTTTGGAAATTTGTCACAAAGATATAGTAATATACTTTGTTTTGATGGCTTAAGATTCTTAACATTTTAAGTACTATTTTCTAGATGGGTACAAGACCCAAAACAGTATCTAAACAAATTATAATAAACTTCATAAGCCACATAATAATTACAAATTGCAGTAAGCATTGATTTAGAAAAGAGAAATAATGTTTTTTGTTTTCTTAATTTTGTTTCTGGCTAACATATCTTTTTGGAATATAGACTGTAACCTGGGCTCTTTCTTGGTGAAGGAAGAATACAAAAATATTTTTCTACCAATACAAAAGTTTGGAATCGCAATGTTCTTTCTGGTAAATTCACATTCCCATTACACATTTGTTGATTCTTTCTAGATAATACTCAAAAAACTATGCTGAAGTTAAAATATTAGTGACATCATGGCACAGTGGAAAGAGCATTATTTCTAAAGAGAGAACATCTGAATTTAAAATCCCAGGCTCTTCTAAATATTTACAGAAACTTCAGTAAATGACTACTTTGGGCATCAGTTTTCTTATTTATAAAATAAGGGAGCTGTACTAGATTAATCTTTAAAGGCCTTTACCATTCTAAATCCTATGATGATAAACATTGCTATGGTAATATACAGGCTTATTTAAGTGAGGCTTGACTTAATTTGGTGGCAATTCAAACATCAAAAGTATTTACTGAGGTATCTAGGTGGCTCGCCAGACCTAGAGATGGGAGGTCCTGGGTTCAGATATGGCCTCAGACACTTCTAAGATGTATGACCCTGGGCAAGTCACTTAACCCCCATTGCCTAGCCCTTACTGATCTTCTGTTTTGGAATTGATAAACAATATCAATTCTAAAAAAGGGTTTTTGTTTTTAAAAAGGGGTTACTAAAATTGGCAAAGGATTCTGTGCTAATGTTTTTGTTCACAAAGTAATATAAAGTCTAAAATACACATTTGAGCTAAGATAATTCCAACAAACATCTGGACTAATCTGTCAATTTTTGATGGCTATTAGTTCCCAAATATCTATCATATTTCTCTTTACATACAATGGACAGTGCTAGTGCTCAAGTTTTTTTTACAATAATGGTGTGATAAGCGTGCTGACACTTGTCAATTCATAACTGTCACATATTTATAAGACAACTGACTAGGTTAGGAATAAGTGTAAAATCTGTTAACTTTAAAGATCCAAATAAAAAGATAATTTCTTTTAAAAAAAGACAAAATCATTAATTTTAGAAAATGAAAGTAACAGTGCCATCCCCACTTTACAATGATCATATCAACACTTGAAATCCTTTACATATGTTAATACAACAAGAGAAACAGAATTTAAGAGCTAGAAGGAATTAAAAACATTCGTTCCAAATGGTTCATTTTATAAATGAAATTAGGCCTCTGAAAGTGATGACTGGCTAACAAATGGCAGGTCTCTATTGTGCTCTTCATTATGCTATAGCACTTTGTTAATCCTCAAAAACACAAAAAAGTAGCAGTAGAAAATCATTTTGAATAGGGAGATATTAAAAAGGTACAGCTTACCTAAATGAAGTACTTCAGAAAGTCCATCTTCTGATCCATCTTCAGAACCACCTTCTACTCGATCTATTGTTCCATTTTCATCTAGAGCTGTGGCTAAATCTGGAGAATATGTTCTGTGCTGCCTTCCTTCGATGGAAGTTGGAGATTCAGCGTCAGTTCTCCTTTCTCTTTTATGAACTCTTGAATGAAGGACTAGCTGATGGTATGTTCTGAAAACCTTGCCACACTCTGAGCAATGTGTTGGTTTCTCTTTATTATGTGATAATTTGGGATCCACATCCATTGAAGGCACTTCACCACTAGTGTGTTTAATCTTTTCTTTGTCTTGTGAAAGGCCAATTCCCGAACAATTGTTTTTATTTGTTTTGGGCTTCCCAGTACTTTCAGTATGGCTTTTATTGGCATTCCAAATCTCTCCAAGTTCTTCTTTATCTGAACATGAATCATCATTGTCCGTACTTCCTTCTTGCCCTGGTTCTTTCACTTCTCCACGGCTAATAGCAACTTTGCCTTTGGTAGCCAACTGCCATGCTTGGTATGTATTAAATGGATCTAATTCAGCTATCCATTTTGCGGGTTTCTTAACTTTTTCAGGAGTTGGGTTTGGTCTCAAGTTTAGTAATAGAAGAAATTCTTCCCTCTGAGATGACATTCCTCCTTCATTAGAGTCAACAGTTTGTGTTTCACTAGTAGAAACAGACTCTTTGGTGTGTACTTTACTGTGCTCAATTAGGCTTTCTTTATTTGGAAATAGGAAGCCACAAACCATGCAGATTTTGTAAGGCGATGTGACGATTTCAGCTACTTGCTCCTGTACAACCTCATTTATTGTTATTGGACTATCTAAGCCTTGCTGTAGTTTGTTTCTGGACCCAGGTTTGCCAGTGTGTGTCCTCATATGATTTTTAAGGAACCAAGGTTCTTTGAATCTTCTTCCACATACACTACACCAGTAAGTGAAAGAGTCCTTATGTTTTTTCATGTGGGTCTCAACATCAAAGGCTCCACCAAATGTTTGCCCACAGACTTCACAGCTAAATTCTTCATTTTCTTTGCCATTCTCCTTCAGAGACTCTGTTCTCACTTGACTTTTGTCAAGAGGACTAAGATACTCCGCTTCAACACGGAGAACTGCTGGTTCACAAAGTGTGGGTCGATGTTGCATTAAGACATGTTTACTAAGATCTTCTGGATGTTTAAAAGTCTGTTCACAAAACATACAGTCCAAAGGCATACATCCTTCTGCTTGTATTAAAAATTTATCTTGCAGGTTTTTGTAAGAAATTGTGTTGGTCCCTTTTATTGATATTGATGCATCATTAATTTCCATACGGGAATCAACTGTACTAGCTATAACATCTGGCCCATCAATATAGGCTAATAGAGGCTGAGTTGGCATGTTTCTGACACTTTAAAGTTGTATTTTAAGAAGAATAATTTCAAAATTCCGTCAGGGAATTTCTGGGGTTATAAGGACACTTTTATGACATACAACCTAAACTAGGTGTCTATATTATGGCAAATGTTACAAATGTCCACAAGTAATTTTATGTTTATTTTTAGAAGCTATAGGAAACACTGATGTAGGTGAAGTCAAGTTATCTCCATAAACAATATATAGATTCCCTAAAACTGTTCCAAACTTGTTTTGTATCAAATCAGCAAAAAATTAAGTTTTAGTTATGACTCCATGTAATTTGAATGATCCAGTTGAGCAGGAAGTCAAACCCAGCAAAGTTGAAAAAGGATCTTTAACACCTATTAAGAGGGAAACAAAACAGAAACATTAGTTTGGAAGTAAATCTTTTTTTAAAAAAAAGATAGAAAATTCAAAGGTATTTTAGAAACCTATAAATTCTATCCTGAGGATGGATTTTTCTATTTGGTCTTCCTCTCTAACACAAATAGGACCAAATAGAAAAATCCATGGTTACACATACATGTATAACTAAAATGTTAATGAGTTAATAATCTTTTTTATTCAAACACTTAGTACTACTTTTCTGATATAGCCCATAGTTAAAATTTCATAATAGGGAAGTTATTAAATCTACCATCTAATGACAAATTAATTTTAAATGATGCAACAAGTTTAAATTGGTTACAGCCTTCCCCAAAGATTACAGGTTCTGTTGAAATTGATAAATGGAAATCATAGAATTGGTTTAAAGTGAAGGAAGGAAAGTTAGTTAAGTGCTTGAAGCTGCTCAACATATGGGAATGAACCATAATGTTTACTTTAACCTTTAATAATGTCCTGTAAGGCTATCTAGAAATTCAAATACTCAGTTTTATTATACTATACAAATGAAACCTAGATCTAGTATCAAGCCTTGCCCAGGAATCTTCTGAATTCAGTATGTGATGGAGAGAAATGAAGCCCACTCCTGCTATTATCACCCTGCCCCTTCCCAGCCACTCCTGAGGTGCAGCAGGGTGGAGGAAATCAAGATCCAGGACCTGCCCAATCCCTATGCTGCCACATACAGATTGACTGATCAATACCAAAGATCACTAATACTGGTGGGTCCATCTTTCCCAAAGATTCCACTATTTGGTCATTTGATCCTGTGATTGATTCAGATGTTACTGGGCAACATCATTCTTATACTATAAGTTTTAGGCACTAAACAATTTGTTAAGAGATAAGCAGTACCTAAAATGACATGCCATTTTTGGAAAGTGACAGCTAGCTTTCCTGGCTAAAAAAGTGTCAGAGATTCTTTAATTAAACTACAGACACGTTTTGAATAAGTTACTTTGTAAATTATGTTTTAAATGAAATGGCATACGGTAATTCATATAATATCAATTTTTGTTTGGTTTTCCTCTGGTCAAAAAAAAAAAGCTACACCTCCACTTCAATCCATATTATGCACTGGCTAGGGGAAATAATATTTTAAGAGATTACTGAGCTTGGATCGGAAACTTTTGGCTTAAACTAATCTAAATTCAATTCTAATGATGAAATCTGTATTTAATATAAGATATATAATATGTAGAAATTGACATTTTTAAAAATTCTCTCCAAAATTTTTAAGATTACTAGAATAGTCATTCCACAAAAAATAAATATTCCTGTCTAGCCTCTATACTACTCTACTTCCTTCTACAACTTCTAAACTAAGAATCCACTAAAAGTTGAGCATTTTAAGCAAATTAAATAGTACAAATATTTGTCTTTTGGGCAGTGATTCTGTGCCCTTCATTTACCCATTTAAGCCTGCCCATTCTACTTTCCCTCTCTCAAAAGAGAGTATCGCTATTTTCTTATCCATTCAAGCACAAAGCCATAGAAACATATTTTATTCTTCCCTCTTCCTCACATACAAACAACCAGTTGCTAAGTCTTTTCATTTCCCCTTCAGCAATATTTCCACAAGAACTTTCTATTTCCACCACTGTGATTCAGGTCCCTCTCCATCACTCACTTTGGCTATGCTAAACAGTCTATCCAGTCTCTAGTTACTCTCCAATTTATCCTTCATGAAGCAAAAATATTAGTCTTTGTGAATAAATCTAATCCTGTCATTTCCTTAGTTCAAAGGCCCTCAGTGGTTCTCCATGGCTTACCTACTAGACATAATATGAAGTCTTTATCCTGGCATTCAAAGACCTTCCCACTGTGACTCTCATTGATCCCTTAGGACTTAGAACTTGCCTTTCCACACACTGTAATTTGAGCCAAACACTTCCTAGCTTCTGTGCAAGAGAGTCCTTCCACATCTCCTATCTGTGAATCCTCTTTCTTCAAGCTCCAGATCAGTTGTCATCTCCTTGACAAAACACATTATGTAACTCCCCCAGTTAGAAGCGATGTCTCTCCTCCCCAATCTCTCACCCATGGTTGACCCCTTTCACATTCATTACAAAAGTTAACTTTTAATGTGCACCTTATCAAACTACTAAACTATGATATTCTAGAGAGCAAGGATGTCATGTTTATTCTTTACTGACCTACTGCCTTGCACAATGCATTTTTACAATCCTTAATAAATGCTTATTAAACTGAAAATACCTATCTTAATGCTTCAGCTTTTACTTTGTAGTAATCCCAAAAATAATGGTGGAAGGTTCCATAGCATAATGGAGAACACTTTGTATTTGGTATTCAGTACTTAATATTCAGGACACCTCATTCTAGTTTTTGCTCTGCCACAAATCCTTGAAAAGTTTCCATGTCATGTGCCTCAGTTTCCTCATCTGTCAAGTAGGCAATTTAGACTAGACATTTTTTGATGATCCTTCAATCTGAAAATCCCATGCTGATGCAATTCCCTAGATTAAATCATAACAAATCACAATTATGTAGTAATTTCAGGTTTATAGTGTGCAATCCCCACAAAAAAACATTGAAAAGAGGTAGGGAATACAATACATATTATTTTTAAAGGAAGTTTTAAAGAAAGGGAGTCTGGAACTCAAAGAGTTTAGTGACATATATGGTAACAAGAGTTTATTATCAGAACTAGAACTTGAACCCGGGATCTCCAGCGACCCAGCTTATTGCTTTTCCCATAATTCCAACTGTCAGCCCATACTTCAGACACAATCTTCTTTATTAAAGTTCACATTTTTTAAAAACACAAAAGGAAATTTGGTGCACTGGATGAAGGCCTAGAAGGACAAGAGGTCAAGTATAATCTCTGGCCCGTAATAAGGGTATTTAACCCTAGACAAGATATTTACACTTAATCTCTCAGTGCTCTAGGTTAGTGGTGTTAAATTCAAATACAAACAGGGGCCACTAAATCATGCATGAGGATCCCTGTCTGCATACTGACTTAAGCCATATATTAATTAACATTACCTATGCCCAGTTGTATTTTGTTAAATATCTTCCAATTGCATTTTAATCTGATTCAAGCACATAGTGAGTGTTATATGCCTCAGTGTTTGACACCAATGCTCTAGGTAACTCTAAAACTAAGCTCCCAGCATTGTTAAGAAGTAATTTCGGGGGGCAGCTGGGTAGCTCAGTGGATTGAGTGTCAGGCCTAGAGACAGGAGGTCTTAGGTTCAAATCCGGCCTCAGACACTTCCCAGCTGTGTGACCCTGAGCAAGTCACTTGACCCCCATTGCCCACCCTTACCACTCTTCCACCAAGGAGCCAATACACAGAAGTTATGGGTGGGGTTTAAAAAAAAAAAAGAAGTAGTAATTTTGGGGGCAGCTGGGTGGCTCAGTGGATTGAGCGCCAGGCCTAGAGATGGGAGGTCCTAGGTTCAAATCTGGCCTCAGACACTTCCCAGCTGTGTGACCCTGGACAAGTCACTTGACCCCCATTGCTTAGTTCTTACCACTCTTCTGCTTTGGAGCCAGGTATTGGCTCCAAGACAGAAGGTATGGGTTTAAAAAAAAAAAAAAAAGTAATTTCCTCAGCTAAGACTTCTCCATACTAATGAAATCACAGATCTAGTCTCTTTTTTAAAGAGTAATTTGGACATACTCAAGCCATAAATATTATATTTTTTAAATCTGTTAGTATTACTTATATCACTTATGTAAAAATAGTTTAAAGAGGATAACCAGTCAATCCCTGAACAGGTAGAAAAAGCTTTGCATAGAAAACGTGGTTGCTCTACATCATAAATGAGAGAGGAAGAGAGATTAAATAATGAGAAGAACATTGGACTGTGCAAGCTCCCCTCACCCAAACTCCTTAAATTAACTAGTAATATGATCTTGGGCAAGAGTAACTTCTATCCTCTGGGCCTTGTTTGTTCATCTGAAACATGAAGGGGAGGGGAGAGTTGTACAAAAGATCTTTAAGGTCAGTGCTAACATTCTATAACATTCTAAATAAACAGGTCACTCTCTACTAGTTTCATACCATTTAGATTTGCAGTAATCAATCCTCTTTCTATGTCCCACTCCTCATTAAAAAAAAAAAAAAAAAAAAAAAAAGCCAATCTAACCAAAATGGCAGGAGGGGGTGGGAGAGAGGGGGAACTCTTCAAAGGAAGTTGTATGTACATATTTTTTTCTCTTTTTGTTATTATTTTGGGGGGGAGTCAGACTTTATACACTATGCTGATATTTAGATCTTGTTTAAATCATACTCTAAAGCTGCTATAAAATAGTTTACAATCAGCACTCTATCAAATTCCTAAAGACAATTTTACTTCACTCCAATCCTATGAAAAAGACATACACACACAAAACCTAGTCAGTATTAATTCTATCATGTACTTAGAAATCAATTCTTTGAATTATAACATTATTGCATACTTTAAATTCCATACCACTGATGTGTGCCAAACAAACCACTAAATAATGAATACCTTTAACAATATGAATATAGCAGAGCTTCAAGACAAAAGCTTAACTGCTTAAAATAATCTACAAATGGGGCAGCTGGGTAGCTCAGTGGAGTGAGAGCCAGGCCTAGAGACAGGAGGTCCTGGGTTCAAACCCGGCCTCAGCCACTTCCCAGCTGTGTGACCCTGGGCAAGTCACTTGACCCCCATTGCCCACCCTTACCAATCTTCCACCTATGAGACAATACACCGAAGTACAAGGGTTTAAAAAAAACAAACAAAAAAAATAATCTACAAATTCTAAGTAAATACAATTAATGGTGGCATTATTGGCGGCATATGCCCCAATCGCCAGATTCATTAGATTTTCCCCATGTGTAATACATAACCTAAATGGCCTTTTTGGATAACTAAAGAATTAGGAGAAAGGAAAATATGATGTAAAATATTTTTATATGCTAGTTTAGGATTACAGACAGGTAAAACTATCACCGCAGTGCCTTGCACAGAATGGGTGCTTAATTTTGCTTAAGTTTCCTGAAGTAACTTAAGAAAAAACCTCCCCAATTATACAAGTACTAGGGCTCAGGTAAACAAAGGTACTTGACCTTCAGCCTTATATCTTATGGCACCTAAGGCATGTGGTTAACCAAAATAACTGCACACTATGACATATAATAGTTTATTTAAATAATCTCAACATAAACAAAAGGAGACAAAATTTTGTACATTATAACATATTCTTTGAAATCAAATATATATATTATAAAGTACTTGAAAATTAAGCTACTTCTCTTAAAATTAATTCTTCATAAACTAATGTATTACTAATTATAATACCAGTAATTCTGAATCTGTAGATCTTAAAAATCAACAAATGCAAAATTGCACAATGTTTGATGAAAAGCACAATTTGGGCAGGTCTTTGTATAACAAATTAATCTGATTGCCACATTGCTGACACCTGCAGTATTTTTGAAGCACAGCAAAACAGATGTAATGAAAAAGATGGGGGGGGGGAGGTAAGACAGAACATGGGGTAATGGAAAGAGCCTTACAACTGGTATCAGGGAACACTGGGTTCAAGTCACCTCAAACAACCTCTAGAGAAATTCATTTCAATTCTCTGAGCCTTATTCTTTAATCTGTAAAATAGGGATAATTACCATTTGTATCTACTTTACCAGGTTGTAGGGAGGATATGTAAAGTGGGACTACCCTATAAAAGTATCAGCTTTCATTATTCAAAATATACCTGGTTATATGTTGCATTAGGAACTATTAAGTACAATTTTTAAAACAACTATTTCCTTCATTTTAGAAAGCAAACTTCATTTGTTTTCACAAGAAAATAAATGAACCATGAAAGATTCTCATCTTTGATTTCTATTCATATTGCTATCTAAGATACCATTAATTTTGAATTTCACAGAATCTAGATCCTGGAATCCAGAATTTCTAGATGGAAGTTGAGGAAGTTCATGGCACAAGGACATTAAGTGACTTGCTCCAAAGTCACAAAGGTTGTAATAGAGATATAGTATTTCTCCAAAGCTAGTGTGTTCTTTCCTTTACCATACTGCCTCCTTAAGTAAATTAAAATCTATCTTTTATAAAATTAGAATGAAATTGACATCTATTAAAAGCCTTGTGAATAGGCCCATAAGTGCTCATTTTCAGAAGTGACAAGGATTTATGTAAGAATTTCCATTGCACTCAATCTACTCTTAAAAGTAGCACTAGATACTTAAATTCCTTACATTTGAAACATACTCCAATTCAAAGAATAAAACTTCTAAGAAAATTGCCAGGCTCTTAAATTTAAAGTCAGTTACAAAGTTACAGCAAAGATCTCTTCAATTTCTATGATGGGGAAAATTTGTTTAGCTATCTTGATATAGAGCATAAGTTTTTATTAGTATTAACAATAAAAACACTAGTTTTTTTCAGAAGAATGTTTAAATCTTTCAATAAATATACTTTCAAAATAAACTCCTAAATGCACTTCTTCCACACCTGTGATTAATGCTGCGATTTTATTGCAGAGATCATTGTATTGAACATGCTTTTTTATTTTAAGATGTATTTTTAAAGTTGCTATCCATAAACATTGTCTCAAATTTGGTCTCCTGTCAGTAATATTAAAGAAAATGCAATCTATTTTTCCAAAATCACTGAAGAGATCAAATGTAATTCCCCTCCAAAAAAAACATAAGACTGCCACATAACTGTGTATGTACCAAAAGCACATAGGACATTAGAGAGTACATATGTGTATTATGCATGCATATTTTAAATTAGACCTGAAGACATTAGAACTTTAACAAACTGTCACTGTCTGCCTATTTACACCTATGCCTAGGTGTAAAAAAATAACCTACAAATTCTAGATATGGAGTTTGCAGCTTCTCCAAAAGTAGTCCCCTCCTTTGCATGACATTAGAATATGCTCTATGTATTTTTCTCAGTCTGACAAGTAGAGAAACATCTTCATAATCTACAGTGGCAATCAGTAAACTTATAACTTTAAATCATTCATCACTATTTCAAGGAAATCATCAAGGTCACAACCCATGGGCCAAATGAACAAGCTCACATTCCTAATGTAGCTAAGGAAAAATACTTAAGATTTTAAAAAGGAGGATGCATAAGTTCAAACTTGATACAGGACATTATGATTTATTCTACCATATCTAATGGAGAACTAGGAAGATACTACAGTAAACTATTCTTGTTTTCTTGAACTTACATGCAAATAAAAGTTTTAGTTATAAAGTTATGTGGAAGCATAAAGTATTTTGTTATAATCAAGCTAGTAAAGTTTAGAGATAAGATTAGAGACTATTAGAATTGTCACATTATCTAGACTATAAATGAGGTTCACTATAAAATTAAATCTGACCTTAACTGAATTATTTTTAAATATTCATTTTATTTCCTATAATAACTACATTGCAAATTTCTTAATTGTAAGAAATTGCTATTTTTAACACTCCTCCATAAAACAAATCCTTAAAACACTATAAAAGAAAAGTTACTGAAAAGTCAAGCTTATTTAAAAGCAAAACAAAGACAACTATTTCTGGGAATAACCTTTATGCCACTATTTAACCTCTTTAAGAATTAAGAAAGCTGAATGGGATTAAAGTGAAGTTAAAGCCTTAACACAATGTAACAGTGTAAAATTTAATATACTTCTACCTATACTTATTTCTTCTCTCTCCAAAATTAAAATACATATGACAAGGGAGCAGCTAGGTGGTTCTGGGGATTTAGAGTCAGGCCTAGAGTCAGGAGGTCCGGGGTTCAAATGTGACCTCAGACACTTTGTAGCTGTGTGACCCTGGGCAGTCACTTAACCCCCATTGCCTAAACCTTACCTTACCATCTTCTGCCTTGGAACAGTATTGGTTGTTTAAAAAAAAAAATACATTTGATAAATAAACGACAAGATTTAGACTTTTATAAAATGCCACTCATGAACTTCACATTTTCATAACATAGTTCTATTCCTTTTCAGGAAACAATATAATTACTGCAACAGAACTGATTTAACAAGTGTTTCAGCTTTATTTAGTAATTAGACAATACCCATTCAACAACACAAGGTAGGTTAAGTCCAAAAAGTTCCTCCACTTAGTGGGGGAGTAGGAGTAATATGAAGACTAAGTTTCTTGACCCTTTTTCAACTAACCATTTCATTCTGAAAAATAAGAAAAAATGAGTCTCCTTTCATGTGAATGATTGAAGGTAATGATTAGCAATCTGTCAGTGTAAATGTCCTTCCTCTGGTATATATAATGAAAGTAAACTATTTTTTAAATATCCAGATTACAAAATATCATTCCTCTCTTCACCAGCATCATTACTGCTAGGTAATGTCTGCTAGAACTGGAATTTTACTTATGTAAATTTAGAAATATTTAGCCTGAATCACCACCCAAAAAAAAAACCAAAAGGAAATTGAAATATGTTGTAGATATTTGAATTTTTTAAGTTCTGTGCATTGGAACCAGAAAACATATAAGTCTGAATTGAAAAGTTTTTCCAGATAGGTAAAATATTCATATTCACATTTATACATCTCAATTATATGAATGGCCACCCACCCTTAGGTGCCACAATTACTATATTGTTCTGTAAGAAATTGGAATACTAGGATCACATATGTAAAATCATGTATATCCTATTAGTAAAGATTGGTAATAAAGAACAGAAACACTGATATGAGCTCTATCCAAAACATGTATCTACAGGACATTACTCTAAAAAAATTTTTTTTAATTTTTAAAAAGCAAAATAGAGAAATAAATGTGAAAATTTAAAAAAATCCCATCTGGTTCTGTATTGGCACTTTGAAATATGCATAGAATTGGTCTCCAAAGACTTAATGAGAAATAAAGAAAATAACTGGAGGAATATGTCTAATTCTTCTTGTATGGCTTAACTTTTTAAGTAATGGTAGTCTCATTGCACAATTTTATCATAAAATGACCAAACTGGGGACCAAAATTTCCAGGAACCTGTATTTTGTTTCATATCCCTTGGAATTAAAGAGAATATTTAGAAAAAATCAGCTAATAAGTTATTTAATATGAAGAGTTGTCAAATGAATGTTCTAATAGTGCTAAGCAGAGAAATTTTGTTGGAAACTAGATGCATGAGATTTCCCCTATTTAGTAACAATTTAGTGTTGTTGCAGAGGAAGTCAACCTGTTCATGATGGATTGGTGGCATTAGAAATGAAAGAATAGATTTTTTTTAAGTTTTCCTTAATTTTCCATATTCTCCATTAAGTTTGGTTTTTAAAAACTTCTTTCCCCTGCATAAAAAGATAAAGTTGCTCTTTAAAAAGATGTTTTCATTAGAGGGGGAAAATTCTCAGTATTACCCAACTGTTGCAATTCTGTATTTGTATTTCACTAAACAGTTTTAACACTAAAATCTCACATATAATCTAATAGAATCATAATGTGACACACAAGATTTTACTCTCCCATGCCTAAATTCAAAAAATGTCATTCTTATGCTCAATACATATTTGCTGCCATGGGCAAAATGTAAAAATCTCAGCTATATGACCATTTACATTTACCCTAGTTACAAAAGAAATTCTTTTGATAAGCAAAGATGTGTAAATTAACTTCCATTAGTAGCCACATGTTCACTAGGTCTACTCTTGCTAGAAATAGAAAAAAATATTTTTTACTCTCAGAACAAAAACCATACTGCACTTTCCAGATTTTAGGTTTTTTGCTGAGGATGGAGAGGGAAGGGGGGAAGGGCGAGAGAAGGCTGACACAGTAATTTGAAAACTAAGATAAGTCAATTCATATTTTCCTACTATTGAAATCACTATAAGCTTAAGTAACGGCTAAATCCAATCCCCATATTTACTTAATGAAATGGTAAAGAAAATTTAAGTAGGAACTAAAACCAAAGCCCCTTGTTAAAAACACAGGGGAAAAGAAAGATTAAAAGAACTTTCTTCCTACCCTCAAACAAGATGCTCACAATCTAGTTCCAAATATAAATTTAGTATTCTTCACCTTGTCTCATCATCTTTCCAGTCCACTTGTAAAATATACCGTTAAAGGATTAACCTTAAATGGTAAGTTAGAAATATGCTAAACAGTTGGTATTATCACATTTAATCAAGCCTTGCCTAACAACTCTTTAAAATCACAATTTAGAGTGTGCACTGGCATCACTCATTCAAGTGGGTGTGACAACTTTAACTAGGAAGTTTAAATACCAGAAATGTGAATAAGTAGAAACAATGTTAGAAGCTTTACTCAGAACATAAAATTATCTGCTTTAAGAAGCAAGCCAGATAAGCAGATTCTTTCTTTGCCAGAATGGTTTTAAATGTTCAAGTGTCATTAAAACTGTTCAAAAGTTCATTAACAAATTTTTTTCCACAATTTATAGATAACAAGTTTATATAGTGAGAAAATAGTACATTTTATAAGGTTCCCTGATGTTCTAATCAAGCATCTTAGAATTAATAGAGCTCCAACATTGAGTAAGAGCAGCCCTGCTGGGTCAAAACCATACCACTTTTTATATCTCTTTCAATTCAGAAAGGGTTGGGTTTTTTTGTTGGGTTTTTTTGTTGTTATTTTCTTTTCTTTTGTCTTAAAAGTGGGGGAAGTATATAACTGAAATTGAAGACATTCTATTAAAAGACTTGACAGATAATTATAATCCTCAACTATTTAAAAGGTCTAATCTTTAAAAAAGAAAAACCAAATTTAAAATATTCAGAGGGACAAACATGGAATACAGTGTGCTAAAGGACTGCATGCCCATCAAGCTAATAATAACCTCCTTCTTCCTTCTCTCTTTTGCCCACCCACCCCCATCACCTTAATAACTGAAAAATGCATTTGTATCTGAAATAGATTTCTTTAAAAAGAAAAAAAACTATTCTAATCAGAATTTCTGGATGCTTCCCTTCGCCCCCCCCCCACACCCCATTTTTGGGTAGAATGAAAGGCAATTATATAAATGCAACAGCCTTTAACTTCTAAACTCACAAGATATTAAAAAGGCAAAAAAGCAAAGATCAAACTGTTCAGGGTGGGAAAGGTGGTATGAAGACAAAAGGACTAAATGAAGTTGGATTCTAAGGGAAAAAGTATGTGTACTTTACCTATAAAGTCAGTCTTTTTCCCCCTACTTCCTCCTCCTACATGCAAATAGACATGCAATTCTTTTTCAAAAGGCTATCTTCCTCTTCAAACCAATATTCAAAATCCAAACACACAGGAGGCCATTAACCTTGTTTTTTTCAGCCATTTCATATAAATAACGAATTTGTTTTTTTGCATATAATTATCAACAACTGAACTTATTTTAGGCCAAGTCATTGTTTTTTAGAAACTTAATAGCACATGTAACTGATAAAAGGGCAGTTAATTCATTTTCAAGACTTGGAACAGACTTTTCCATTATAATCAAAACAAAAAAATTGTCTAAAATACAAAATAAAACAGAATCTAGAATAAACAAAACTAACTACTCAGAAGAGGAAAAAAAAACCTTCAACTGCCATGAGGTGGACACACCTTAAATGTACTTAGCACACATTAACTAAGCAAGTACAAACTAGTGGTAACTTTGTCCAACTTTTTGCCTAAAAAGCAGTTAAAGATTATTACTGTGCACTTGTCATTTCATACAGTTTTAAAACACTAGATAGCCCACTTGTTTTCAACTTATGATAAAAGTATATCTTAAGTAATACAATCAATAAATATAGTGTATAGTTTTACATGAAAAAGTACAGTATGTGAATATTTAAACTTACTACTTGACACCAGACAAAAGAAAAGGTAAAGGACCTTCTTGCAAAGACCACTAGTGTTCCAGTACTGGAAGGCAGCTGTTGTTACCCTGCCTTTTCTTTTGTTGTGCTTAATCTCATGTCAAGTCATTCAACCAACTCAAAAGCGATGAAGACATAATTGAATCAACCTGAACTAAATCAGATCTATGGTTCTTAAATAGCTATATACAGTATAATGATTCCAAAATACCTAGAAATATATTAGGTGAGCTACTTTGGTACATGTAAGAACCCATTAATGACCCCAAACTAGTCAATCAATCCATTATTGCTGCCATCTCTTTAACAGATACTAAAGAGAAAAGCTTTCAGTCTTTACAAGCTAACTTTCAAAAGACAAATTTTTAGATTTACAATTTTACAATGTAACAAACTGGTCAAAATGTGAAGTCTATTACTATCCTTAAGTATTTTTTCAGTTTCTAAAACTGTAGTAAACAGTCTATTGATAAAGTAATAAGAACTGGCACATCACACTTGGCAGGTCTTTCTTACTCATGTAACTAAACTTTTAGGAAAAACTCCCCCGCTTTCCCAGCCCCAGCCCCACCCTCACCCCTCCTTCTACCCGCGGAAGAATGCAGTTTACCCTACTTCATTGGCCCTACCCTTTAATCGTAAAATATTGGTTCAAACTCGAGAAATTTGGCTTATTCCAGATTTCCCAAAAGATGAAACTTTCCCAAAAGAGAGGCGAAAACATTTCAGACGACTGTCCAAGCACTTTATTACTACTTTTGATAAACACAAAACTAAACCTTTAACAAACAACAGTATGCAATCATTGGTCAGCAAGTCACTGCCTGCTATTCAACTTGTAGTTAAACGTTTTCCTCTGGATCTACCAGATCATATCACACTTGCATTTTAAGGCTTAGCAAATAAAGTATGAATAAAGTCTATAACATCTTTTATTTGATATTACACGTTATTTCATCTACCCTTCACCCCCTTAAAGACACTTCCCTTTTTTGCACTCTTTTATGCTAACATTTCACTGTTTCGACCCCTTAAGTTCCTATTTCTATTTTCAGTTTAGTCTCTATCACTAGCTTGTTCTGCCTTTTCTTTCCACGAGAACTAGAGTTATAAAGTTATTCTTTAAGCTTTCAAGGTCATTTAAAAAGAAAACATGCGATTCTTTAAAAACCTGCGTACATACATACAGTACATGAAACCTTTTCAAAACGCCTTTCATCAGTAAATCAATAACCTGCATAGCTATGTACTAGAGACCACTTCAAAACTATTACTTCAATTCAAATACTTACAAGGAGTCACACACAGAAGAGATTATACAGAGGCTCATTAAAGTACACGCAGGAAGATTTCAGTATCTTCAGAAACGAGCACCCCCAAAAGCAGTAGAAAACATAACCTAATGAGGTTTTCTATAGATTAAAAGATGACCGAGACGTATCTTGAATCAGTTGAGCATTTCATTTTTCCTTGTTTAAAGAGCTCTCTATTGTTGTTGCTAACGCCTTGTTAGGGCTTATTGTTTTGCTTTTCTAACTTCCTACCCATCCACAATTAAAACGCTGCCACACAGAAGATCAGAAGGTGGGTGAACTCCCAAAACACTCCCCACTACCTCATCAAAATAAATAAAAGCACCCCAGTGAAACAAAAAAAAAAAAAAGAAAAGAAAAAGAAAAAAAGAAACTGACAACGGATCGATAAAACTTTTCATTAATAGCTCCCCCCACGAGCCACACAACTAACCCTTCCTAGGATCAGCATCTCCCTTACAAAGAAATGTTAACTACTCCCTCACCCCCCCCTCAAAAAAAAAAGCCATTTTGAATATTTAAAATAGTGCGAGTGTAAAAATGTATTTACACATAGCTATTCAAACACATTAACGCAAACATACATTTAAACAGTGTAATCTTCCTCGTTATTAGAAGCTGGGGGGGGCACCAAAGGAACAAAAAATGGGGAGTAGTGATGTTATCAAATA